>NC_090283.1:45795010-46408582 GCF_037392515.1 Haliotis asinina | reverse complement strand
AGGTATTGAAATAACAGCTGGGGTGGCAGGGGTGTTAGGGTTGGCACTTAAGTTGATATCACGCAGACTGAATCGCAAGGCATTGAAACACGACGAGATCAGGGTTCTGGCCGAAGCAAAGCTGAACACAGTGAGTGGGCGTATTTCCACGGCACTCTCTGATAGTAAGATCTCAGAAGAGGAGTTTCGTTCAATCCTCTCTGAACTCACAAAATATAACGGAATGAAACAAGATATTCGGTCCAAGTCTCGTAAGTCTGCTATCAGCGAAGACGAGAAAAAAAAGTACATAGAACAAGGGATACAAAAAGCCCAGCAAGCCTTTATTACGAACACCAAAGAGATCATAGGCGGTTCACGTTAAACTGTTTCATCGATATAAACGTGACATAGGTCGGGTAAGAGAAGAATTATTGATCGTACCGTACGGCACAGTGTTACCTCCAACACACGTTAAGTAGTAGGGGTAATAGTAGCAAGAGCTAAGGACCCAACCAAAGCCTTATTTAGTAAATAAGGCTTTGTAGAGACTTTTCTTGAAAGTGTTTTAAAACCCCCATTCCCTATACTACTGCAGTAGTCTAATCTTGGTTGTGTACACAAACAAGTAAATAGTCTACTCGTTACGTAAAAAAACTTGTTGATTGTGGTAAGCACAGAGAAAGCTCAGTGTCTGGTTTATTCACACCTCTATGTCTGCCTGCCTGTCTGCTAAAGACAACATGCAGTACACAGCTTCAATCATTGACCACGACACCAGTATCAAGTTTGCAACGTTTACGTGCGGGTGGGTGTCGGCTCCAACACCAGTCTGCAGGGGGTCAACGTGATCGTGGAAAACAAGATATCACTAACCAAGATCTTCCTGCCTGACAACATACACTTCATGGGTATGAAGTTCACCCCTGAATTATTATCAGAAAACCAGTTGGAAATTATATCGTAATAGTATAATAATGACCAGTCATCATCCCAACACTACGCTTAACGACCTAGGAGATACGGAGGGATTCGATCAGCCTGGTGAGGAAGACACCTTATATATCCTGCACTTCAAAGACAACGTGTACAGACGGGTGTCGTTATCAGATTTTAAAGAGCCCAAATGGCTGATCAACTTAACACTCGCCTCACCTTATATCACAATAGACGTAGATACGGGGGGATATATCTCTAAGATTAGGAACAACGGTATCTTGGTCGTGGATTTCATTCTGGAGAAGGAATTAGTATACATAGAATCTATTGGTCACGAAAAAAAGGGGTTAAGGGCTTGGCCAAACAATAAATTAATATTTAGCAATAATACTTATGGCATAGGTTTTGATATATTCCCCCCTTTCACACTCATCATAGAAGTCTTCTTTTATTTAAACAATGAAAACACCTCAAGAGTACACCAAATTTTACCCGGGGTGTCAATACACTGGTATGACGAACACATAGACCAATATTGTCGCATTGTTATACAACGGGATACCATGGGTCCTATAAACCGCTTAATAAGCCTCAGTGGGGTTTTTATTACAACAGGAAATTCTATTAGACTCTCACCTATTGCCCTGAGTAGTAATCTAGAACTTGTAGACTTCAAATACATTGATAGACTATTAACTGAAACCCAATTAAAATATCTTTCAAGATATATATTATAGGATGGGCCTGTACCCAGGCGTAGATGAAGTAGCGAAGACGCTGGAAACTGTAGATGGGTTCCGCTTGAGGCAGTTATGTGACGTGAAACGCCAACTAGAACAAGACCGTGACACGCGGAAAGCACTATATAAAAAATACCATAGAGCTTTCAATATCTTGGACGGGGCTGACACTACCCTTATGACAACCAGCATGGGACTAGGGGCGGCAGGTGTTGGATTGTTAGCTACCATCGTGGCTACACCTATAGTGCTAGGTATTGAAATAACAGCTGGGGTGGCAGGGGTGTTAGGGTTGGCACTTAAGTTGATATCACGCAGACTGCATCGTAAGGCATTGAAACACGACGAGATCAGGGTTCTGGCCGAAGCAAAGCTGAACACAGTGAGTGGGCGTATTTCCACGGCACTCTCTGATAGTAAGATCTCAGAAGAGGAGTTTCGTTCAATCCTCTCTGAACTCACAAAATATAACGGAATGAAACAAGATATTCGGTCCAAGTCTCGTAAGTCTGCTATCAGCGAAGACGAGAAAAAAAAGTACATAGAACAAGGGATACAAAAAGCCCAGCAAGCCTTTATTACGAACACCAAAGAGATCATAGGCGGTTCACGTTAAACTGTTTCATCGATATAAACGTGACATAGGTCGGGTAAGAGAAGAATTATTGATCGTACCGTACGGCACAGTGTTACCTCCAACACACGTTAAGTAGTAGGGGTAATAGTAGCAAGAGCTAAGGACCCAACCAAAGCCTTATTTAGTAAATAAGGCTTTGTAGAGACTTTTCTTGAAAGTGTTTTAAAACCCCCATTCCCTATACTACTGCAGTAGTCTAATCTTGGTTGTGTACACAAACAAGTAAATAGTCTACTCGTTACGTAAAAAAACTTGTTGATTGTGGTAAGCACAGAGAAAGCTCAGTGTCTGGTTTATTCACACCTCTATGTCTGCCTGCCTGTCTGCTAAAGACAACATGCAGTACACAGCTTCAATCATTGACCACGACACCAGTATCAAGTTTGCAACGTTTACGTGCGGGTGGGTGTCGGCTCCAACACCAGTCTGCAGGGGGTCAACGTGATCGTGGAAAACAAGATATCACTAACCAAGATCTTCCTGCCTGACAACATACACTTCATGGGTATGAAGTTCACCCCTGAATTATTATCAGAAAACCAGTTGGAAATTATATCGTAATAGTATAATAATGACCAGTCATCATCCCAACACTACGCTTAACGACCTAGGAGATACGGAGGGATTCGATCAGCCTGGTGAGGAAGACACCTTATATATCCTGCACTTCAAAGACAACGTGTACAGACGGGTGTCGTTATCAGATTTTAAAGAGCCCAAATGGCTGATCAACTTAACACTCGCCTCACCTTATATCACAATAGACGTAGATACGGGGGGATATATCTCTAAGATTAGGAACAACGGTATCTTGGTCGTGGATTTCATTCCGGAGAAGGAATTAGTATACATAGAATCTATTGGTCACGAAAAAAAGGGGTTAAGGGCTTGGCCAAACAATAAATTAATATTTAGCAATAATACTTATGGCATAGGTTTTGATATATTCCCCCCTTTCACACTCATCATAGAAGTCTTCTTTTATTTAAACAATGAAAACACCTCAAGAGTACACCAAATTTTACCCGGGGTGTCAATACACTGGTATGACGAACACATAGACCAATATTGTCGCATTGTTATACAACGGGATACCATGGGTCCTATAAACCGCTTAATAAGCCTCAGTGGGGTTTTTATTACAACAGGAAATTCTATTAGACTCTCACCTATTGCCCTGAGTAGTAATCTAGAACTTGTAGACTTCAAATACATTGATAGACTATTAACTGAAACCCAATTAAAATATCTTTCAAGATATATATTATAGGATGGGCCTGTACCCAGGCGTAGATGAAGTAGCGAAGACGCTGGAAACTGTAGATGGGTTCCGCTTGAGGCAGTTATGTGACGTGAAACGCCAACTAGAACAAGACCGTGACACGCGGAAAGCACTATATAAAAAATACCATAGAGCTTTCAATATCTTGGACGGGGCTGACACTACCCTTATGACAACCAGCATGGGACTAGGGGCGGCAGGTGTTGGATTGTTAGCTACCATCGTGGCTACACCTATAGTGCTAGGTATTGAAATAACAGCTGGGGTGGCAGGGGTGTTAGGGTTGGCACTTAAGTTGATATCACGCAGACTGCATCGTAAGGCATTGAAACACGACGAGATCAGGGTTCTGGCCGAAGCAAAGCTGAACACAGTGAGTGGGCGTATTTCCACGGCACTCTCTGATAGTAAGATCTCAGAAGAGGAGTTTCGTTCAATCCTCTCTGAACTCACAAAATATAACGGAATGAAACAAGATATTCGGTCCAAGTCTCGTAAGTCTGCTATCAGCGAAGACGAGAAAAAAAAGTACATAGAACAAGGGATACAAAAAGCCCAGCAAGCCTTTATTACGAACACCAAAGAGATCATAGGCGGTTCACGTTAAACTGTTTCATCGATATAAACGTGACATAGGTCGGGTAAGAGAAGAATTATTGATCGTACCGTACGGCACAGTGTTACCTCCAACACACGTTAAGTAGTAGGGGTAATAGTAGCAAGAGCTAAGGACCCAACCAAAGCCTTATTTAGTAAATAAGGCTTTGTAGAGACTTTTCTTGAAAGTGTTTTAAAACCCCCATTCCCTATACTACTGCAGTAGTCTAATCTTGGTTGTGTACACAAACAAGTAAATAGTCTACTCGTTACGTAAAAAAACTTGTTGATTGTGGTAAGCACAGAGAAAGCTCAGTGTCTGGTTTATTCACACCTCTATGTCTGCCTGCCTGTCTGCTAAAGACAACATGCAGTACACAGCTTCAATCATTGACCACGTGTAATTTGAACTTAACACCTATGAGAGTATACGACATAGAGAAAATAAGTTGATTTATGACTCGTGCACCCGAGTCCCGTCTCTGCCACATTATGTAATTAGGCACGTGTGATACACATGACATGTTTTCATGTCTGTGGGTTGCAAACAAACTACATTCACTTTTTTCGGATGACTGGATCTCACGGAAACTGGTGCAAACTCTTGTCAGTTTCAAGTCCTGCTTTGTACTTGGACGAATGACAGATTCCAGCCACGCAGTAGTTTACCATCTCTACTGTTTTGATTGGATCGAGCGCAAATTCGGAGAACATGTATTTTCCAAACCCAACATCTCTATATACATTCTTCATGGATAACGACTTGTTTTAGTGTGTATGATTTTGTTTGACAACAGCATATGAATCCATACTGAAACGACGCATCAAGTACACAAAAAGAAGTTGTTATCCATAAAGAATCTTACTTTCTTGTGACTCGCTATACTTCTAAAATGCCCATCAAACAGATCATCTGTCTGTACACACAATGAAAGCAGATCAGCAAATGAAACAGCCAATCAGAATCCGTCGTTACACTTGAGTGCACATCCAGGTGCTAAGACTGGGTTCGGTCTCCCGAGGGCTTCGTTTCGGGGGAAGTAAGCCCAAGTACAAAATATAACACTTTTGAATCGCGATTGTACGCTTATAATTTTGTTTATTTGTTTTTTTAAAAGCAGCAATGTATATTATGTGTCATGAATAAGTGATAAATGTGTTTTAATTATGTTTGATTTTTTGGTTGCATGTGACCTTTAAAGAGCAGAAGTCAAAATCCCTTCAATATTTTTCTATAAAACTTGGTAGATACACCAGTCAGAACCTAAAGTGGTTCCTGTGGTTAAAGTGGTTATTTTTTCCGGTTTCAATAAAAACAATTCGATCTTAGTCTTAAAAAGGAGGGATGGGCTTCGTTTCCGGAACACAACTCGTAAACAGATCTTTCAACCGATCTTGGCAGATATATGAGACAGATCTTGAAGTGGTGCCTCTAGCTGTTTACAGATGTATGGCAATATTTTTCATGACTCCCATGGGACGATTCAAACTTAAATTTAAAAAAAACCCAAAACATCAAGTAACTGTCAGATTATTTCTCCTTTCAAATAGGGGGGGGGGGGGAGGGTGAGGAAATATGCCATCTTTTGATGACTGTTGTTTGAGTGAGTGAGTGAGTGAGTTATCATTTAACGTCACGTCGGCAATATTGCAGCCATATTGTGACGAGAATATACGTGACATAAAAAGGAATATATAGGCATATTATGAAGAACCTGTCGACGAGAGACAGTAAAAAACCACTAGACTATCACAGTTAGTATTTAAAACTAGCGTAGAAACTTAAAAGCTAATATTATCACTATTTGGACAGTACAATATAAAACAGGCCATAGATCGCCAACAACCGAAGGTGAATCACCATACTAGGGACCATGGGGACTTACAGTACCTCAGCTACCTGCATGGTCCCTAGTTGGATTTACACCATCCCCTCAGCTGCTGGCGACTGTATGCAAGATTAGCCACAATTTAAAATTACACATATTCTACGACTAAAAAAGTGGAAGATTAAATCTGACTGTTTCTGTGGACTTACATACCCTCTCAGGAGGACAATAATTTTACGGTACTTCAACCCCCTTCGAGGATACAGCCGCTAACAATCGCAGTTGCTAATTCAACTTCCAATCATAAAATATTTATCTATTTACAAGTCATGTAACAGGTCTAATTCTTTTAAAAACGCAATGATAAAACGATAACTAACGTTACTAAAAAGATCCTTCATAGTTCTTGATTTAAAAAAGTTATCCCTTGTGATGGAATATTCCACACAGTCAAGCAAGACATGCTTGACTGTGATTCTTTCATCACAAGGGATACAAAACGGAAGATCTTCACCTTTAAGCAAATATTCATGTGTATATCGTGTGTGACCAATACGACATCGTCGCATGATGACCTCTTCAAATCTTGACTGACAACCCAAGTAGGTGTATCCAATATACGGCTTTATTTCATGTAATTTGTTGATACCTACTTGGGTGTCCCACGTCTTCTGCATCAGATCATGGATGTAAGACCTAATGATTGCTTTATAATCAGTGTATGGAATAAGAAGTGCTGTCACAGATTTGTTGAGTGCTGCTTTTGCAGCAAGGTCAGCCAGTGTGTTCCCAGAAATGCCAACGTGGTTGGGTAACCAACAGAAGACAATGTCGTACTGGCCAGTAGCAAGATCATTATACAATTCAATGATTTCAATTAAAAGTGGATGTTTACAAGAAATATTTTTAATCGCCTGAAGGCAAGAAAGAGAGTCTGAATAGATTATATATTGTTTATGTTTAGGGTGTCTTTGAATATATTTGACAGCCGTTAATATGGCTTTTGCTTCTGCAGTAAAAATAGAACTGTTATCTCGAATTCTAGAAGATATTGTTCTGGATCCAATGACAGTGGCACAAGCTACTGCACCACCGTCCTTGGAACCATATGTAAATAAGGGTTTGTAATGACTGTATTTACTTTTTAATTGATCATATTCTTGTTTATATTGTAGTTCATTAGTTTCGGATTTTTTAAAAGAAGTTAATGTTAGGTCTACTTGTGGTCTAACTAACTGCCAAGGAGGAGAAGAAAGTATACGGGAGGGAGCCGTAATCAAGTTTCGAACGGATCAATGATCAATAAAGTTGTAGGAGGGTAGCTTGGTCTCCTCCCCACTTACAGTTAGAAATGACTTTCAACAAGTCAAGTGCCTTCAGGCATTTAGTCTTAAGGGATTTGATATGGGGAAGAAACGTTAAATGTGAGTCAAAAATCAATCCCAAGAACTTGGTCTCAACAACTTTAATAGCAGTGCCATTTAGAAACAGTTCAGGGTCTTTATCTGGTTTATATCGTCTACAGAAGTGTATACAATTAGTTTTCGATTTAGAAAATTTGAAACCATTCTCAAGACACCATTTATTAATTTTATTTAAGCATAAGTGCAGTTGCCTCTCAATAGTACGCATATTTTTACCACGACAGGAAATATTAAAATCATCCACAAAAAGTGATCCGTCAATCGAATCATTTAAAACTTTGGATAAACTGTTGATTTTAATGCTAAATAAAGTAACAGACAAAACACTCCCTTGTGGAACACCCTGGTCCTGATTATAATGTTCAGACAGGGTAGAACCCACGCGGACTTGAAATTGCCGGTCTTGTAAAAACTGTGATATAAAAAGAGGTAAACGGCCTCTCAAACCAAAATCATGTAAATCCTGTAAAATACCATGCTTCCAGGTCGTATCATAAGCTTTCTCAAGATCAAAGAAAATTGATACAGCATGCTGTTTATTAACTATAGCATTTTTAGCAAAGGATTCTAAACGTACCAAGTGACCAATGGTACTACGATTTTTCCTGAAACCACATTGAATATTTGTTATAATGTTATTGGTTTCAAGATACCAAGTTAATCTATTATTCACCATACGTTCCATGGTTTTACAGACACAACTCGTTAGAGATATTGGTCTGTAATTAGACGGATCAGTATGATCCCGGCCAGGCTTTGAAATAGGGACAACAATGGCATTACGCCATGAAGTTGGGAAATTCCCCGACGTCCATATTTGATAAAAAATTCCTAAAAGGACTTCTAAACATGATTCGGGCAAATGCTTTAGGAGCTGATAGTGAATATTATCGGTTCCTGTAGCTGTATCATGAGCTTGCTCAAGGGCAGTATGGAGCTCATGCAACGAAAATGATTCGTTATAGTCTTCACCATTGTCTGAGTTAAAATTGATTCTTTTCTTTTCCTCTTGTTTCTGATACTTTTGGAACTCAGGGACATAATTTGATGAAGATGAATGTTTGGCTAAAGTTGCGCCAAGTTTATTTGCTATGTCAGTTTTATCAGTTAATATGGTATCCCCGTCCTTCAGATGATGCACAGTAGATTTGGAACCCTTGCCCTTTATTCTTTGGACCATATTCCACACCTTTGACATTGGTGTGCGTGAATTTATTTTGGAAACATAATTTCGCCAAGACTGACGTTTACCTTGTTTAAAAGCACGTCTAGCCTTTGCGTTAGTAATTTTGACTTTGTCTAGATTATGAACGGTAGGATGTTTGCGAAAATATTTTTCGGCTTTCTTCCTACATTTTCTGGCCTGTTTACACTCGTCAGTAAACCAGGGATGATAGGAATTGATTTCCTATTTAATTTTTTCCTTTCTGTTTTTGACTGTCAGTCTGTTTATCATACGATTGTGATTTGGGCTCAGGCTGTCTCTCAGTCTGTGATCCAGATGTAGATTGAGTTACTGGGGAAGATGGTTTTGCAACTGAGGATAAGGTAATGGGTTTTGCAGACTTAACCCATGTCAAGTCTGTCTGACAACTTACAGGAGATGTCATAACAGCGTGAGTGACGGCAGCAGAGTAGGTCTTATTTAATGGAGGTGTGGTTTCAGCTGTCAACAGTTTTTTTTGCGTCAAAGTATGAAATATTCCTTTCACATTTAAGTTTCATTATTTTGGACTCCTTTTGCCAAACAGGACAAGATTTTGATGTAGCAGCATGAGATCCAGAACAGTTTGCGCATTTGAACTCATTGTTGCAGTCTGTATTATCTTTGTTCACCACAACGATATGATGACATACAGCCGAACCACGACAAGAACTAACCCCATGACCGAACTTCTGTCATTTAAAGCAGCGAAGTGGGCTGGGGTGGGGACATACATGTCCACTCCAATATTGAAATACCCTGCTTTGATTGAAGGTGGTAAGGATGCACAAGCAAACGTCAAGAGATATGTATTGGTATTGACACTGATTCCTTCTTTCTTGACGGTGAACCGTTTTACAGCTGTGACTCCCTGATCATGAAGTTCAGTTACTGTGTCTTGTTCTGACATGTCAGACAGGCAGCAAGCCTTGTCCAGAACAATGCCCCGGCAGGAATTTAATGTTCTGTGCACGGACACAGCAACCTCAATATTGGCAAATGTTTTGATAGATAAAAGATTTAGAGATTGCTGTCTCCATGCACGTTCCACCAGAAGTGAACCACTACGAAGACGGGTGACATTGCGAACCTCTCCACAAATACCTGAAACAGCCTTAGAAATGGCAAAGGGGTTTAATTTAATAGGAAGATTGTCTGTTGCCTCAATCACTAAGAAACGTGTCCAGTAATCAGCATTGGAAGAAACACTTCTTGTTGATTCATCAATATTTTCAATTCGTTGCTTTTTTTCATTTCGCCAAGAACCAGATGATTGGGGATCCATGATTGAAGGAAACAATTCAGCATCCCTACTCCCCACCCACCATGGAGTGTCAACAAGGACGATGTCAAATAGCATCGGATCTCCAAGATGCCGACACCAGGGATACAGGGGTGCTATACTCCGGCAACTAAGACACAAATAGCAACATTTGTATACAAAATAAATTGCCAGGGTGGTTCTGCCCGTGACAAATGATTGGACACATATTGAACTTGGAGGTCAACATTGCCAGATTGGCCCATGAGCCACCGCCTTCTGGCATAGGACACTAGGCATTAAATGTGTTAATAGTTTGGAAATGAAAACTCGAAATGGCCAAGACCCAATAAGTAGTTGAGTGTCGGCGAGCTCTTGGCGTTACCCAGCACCCACCACGAGGAGGTGGCTCGCCACGGGTGCCGACTGTTGTTTGAAGTAAGCTTCTGCAAATAAACGTAAATACATTGAACCATACCAAAGTGAACAGCCACTGACATGCTGGACGTGCTTTTAGGGTATATAATATCGACACAGCTCTTCTCAATAGACACAAACAAGGTGTTTACGCCTGAAACAATGGGAATGGACAAAACCACTCGGTCAGAAGGTTGTGACCAGGCTCCTAAGGTATTCAGTGGCCACAGCAGACTCCTTGAGTCATAGAACGCCTCAGTTCTAAGTCCTGTCTAGACTGGTTGTAGCTAGGTAGGCCTTGTATATAGTTATGCCTATGTAATTGTACTTATGATGTCTTGGACCTGTTGATTAAAATCTTCGTCATTGGAACAAGATTGTGACTCCTGTTGTGCCGGCCTGAATATGGGACTCTTGCGAACACTCAAGGTTGCTCTGTTATAAGAAGGGGTGCTTGCTTGCGTGTTTGGTTCCGTGACCCAATTGATTCAATTCTGACGTGGCAAACACAGGAACGATACTGGATTGACACCCTTCAGTGTTTGTGGAACGTCCGGAAGTGATTGGTTAGTAACCCGCATAATGTATTTACTTGAGTCTGGACAAAATGGTGGAAAGTTTTGCAAGGTGTAGCGTTATAGAAAACAGGACAGTTAGCCAACGTAAGGCAACAGGGATGCAAGGCATAACCAACACTATTCAACCATTCGAGGGGGAACAACGAAAATTTAAGGAATGGATAAGTTCAATTGAAAAATATGCAGTTTGGCAGGAACGGAGCAAAATGATATAAAGCTAGTAGCATACAAAGCCAGCAAAGGGACAGTAAGCAATTTTATCCATAGATATATCAGTGATCACCCACGAGTCACATGGGATGAATTGAAATTGGAATTAACAAACTGATTCCCGAAATTACGGATCCACAACATGCCTTTATGTTGTTACAGACTTTAAAACAAAAGTCAGGCAAAAGCGTCCAAATGTTTGGAGAGAGGCTCTTAAATTTGGCAGAGGATGCATATGCTGGCCTGGGGAGGGATGGACATCAGGGTCCAGCCATCGAAAGGCAACTTGTAGGATTTTTTATAGATGAGCTCACCCATGATTATCTAAAAATGAAGGTATTACGGGATTCGCAGTCTGGCCAATGCTGTGGCAGCAGTCAAACAGGAACAAAACATTAGGGCTAGGTTTGATTTAAGATCAAAGAAATCAGTAGACACGCCCCAAGAGAGAAACATTGAACCCATGGAAATAGACCACTTTAGGCCCCGCAGCAAGTGTTATATATGCAAAAAGGAGGGGCATGCGGCATGTAACTGTCAGTCGCGACATGTTTCAGGACAAATTTCTCCCAGGGAATCATCCCAAATTAAGAATCTGTTGGTTTTGCAATAAACAAGGCCATTTAAAGAGAAACGTGTGTCATCTTCCACACTGTGAGGCTAATGAGGGAAATGCAGATTGTTCAGGATGACCCAATTCATGTACAGTTAAAATAGGAAAACACAAATTTAGGTGTCTAGTGGATTCTGGTGCAGAAGTGTCTATTATACATAGGAGAGTCTATGATTTAATTAAGGATAAATACAAAATGGACAGAAAGAAAATAGCCTTAGAGGGTGTAAATGGAAATTCTTTTGAAGTAGCAGGTAAAGTTAATATTGATTTTTCTCTCAGAGGTACTACTTTAAAGCACACCTTCATAGTAGTTAATAATGTTAACAGAAATATGATGCTGGGACATGACTGGCTGACTGAAGCAGGGGTGCGTGTATACTTTGACCTGGGAAGTATAAGAGTTGGACGGACGTACATACCATTAGAGGAAGACATTCACGTGCCGTCTGTTGTTCGATTGGCGGCCAGTCAGGATTACTAGTAAGCAATTCAGTTATCAGGTTGGGTAAACAGAGAGATTTACCTATCATGGTGGTAAATACTACGAACCGTTCCTATCGATTACGAAGAGGTTGTATCTTAGGAGGATTCTCAGATAGCCCATTTACCAACCTTGTGACAGTCCCTGAGGCACGGGATGCAGTCAAGATGACATCAGATTAACCAAATCAGCCTGGAGAGCTGAGGGAGGATATTAGCAACATAATTGCAGCAAGTGACACAGATCTTGGACACACAGATACGGTGACCATGAAGATAGACACAGGTAATCACACCTCCATCAAGCAAAGACCTTATCGGACTCCTTTGAATAAATGCAAGGCTGTTAACAAGGCAATTGATGAAATGCTGGACACCAAGATTATTCAGCATTATTCAAGATCGCCTTGGAATTTTCCAATAGTAGTTGTATACAAAAAAGATGGTTCCAAAAGATTTTGTGTTGATTTTAGAGCATTAAATAAGATTACCCGTCCCATCTTGACGCCTCTGCAGCTTATCAATGATATCCTTACGCAACTGGGACATGCGCAATATTTTACGACCTTGGATTTGAAGTCAGGATATTGGCAGGTTGGTATGGATAAAGATGAAAAAGAGAAAACAGCTTTTGTTTGTTACAGAAGCCTTTTTGAATTTTCAGTAATGCCCTTTGCTTTATGTAATGCACCATCTGTGTTCATGGAATTGATGAACCAAGTATTGGAAGGTACAGATGCATTTGCGCTTTATTATCTTGACAACATTCTAATACTTTCAAGATCAAAGGATGACCATTTCAATCATATTCAGGCAGTATTTGAACGTTTAAGACATTGTGAAGTTGACAAAGAAATTTGTTCAGTTCCTCTGGACAAAGGAATGTCAACAAGCCTTTGAATTTCTCAAGGATAGTCTGACCAAGGTTGGAGATCCAGTATATTACAAAGTCACCAGCGGAAGAGCAAATTACAGAATAAGTGACATCCATACTACAGGGTCATTGATCAAATGTCATCTGTCACCTATATGATTTGTAATCAGTTGGATGGCATCACCACCAAGGCTCATGCAGAACATTTGCTAGTAGCAAACCTGGATCAGTGGGACATTGTAAAGGACAAAGATGGAAGACCAAAACGGAGAACCTATTATGCTGTTCCTCCTTCCTCCCAGTCAAGCAATGATGAAGAAGAAAGTGACATCAACGATGGCTCTGCATCCTGTATCATAAAGCGTTATCGACATGTCAGGCCTGACTCTGATAGTGAGGATGATATCCCCCTGGCTGAACTTGCCAAATGATTAAGACACAGATATGCTGACACAGATAGTGTCTCTGACAGCCCTGACTCTGACCAGATGGAGACATGGACTGCTAGTCCCCCTGTGGACATGGAGGTAGATACCGTATCTCAGATAAGCAAACCTAATGAAAGCACTGTTGGAAGCGGTGGCGAAATTACTGTAGGGCCTCACAATAATTTCTGAATAGGTGTAAATATGTAAATACCATTGATATATCAGTACAAACTTAATCTAATTTATGTGTACCATGAAGACTTAGTGTTGTTTGATAATGGTGTACCATGAAGTGTTGTTTGATAATGGTTATTTTAGTTATTTATATTTTTTATAGGGATAATGAGTGTGTGTTTCACGGTAGTCTTGTTGCTAGGTATAACCAGTGGCACTTTAGTTTCTGAAAATGTCTTATTTCAGAAGGTAAATGAAATCTCTACCATGTGGTCAAAGTGGCTCATGACTTTTATCATTGACCTCAGTCCATACACTTCATTCATAGATAAGTGTAGACAAGATATCAATCAGGTGGCACTGGTCGTTCAGACACTAGTTAACTCTTGTCATCAAAAGCATCGCATAGGTATCAAGAGTATGTTTACAAAACTAGATAAAGAAATAAAAAGATTAAACCATACTTTGGAAGATCTTGAAGATCAGTTTGTGCAATATCATCATCTAGTCAGAACCAAAAGATCTCTATTACCATTTATTAGTGATGCCTTAAGTTTCTTATTTGGGACTGTTTCTCGATCAGACTTAACGTCAATTAAAGCTACTATCAAGAATTTGGCAAAGGGACAATGAACTTTGGTCCATGTAGTACAGGAAGGTCTAAGTATCATTAATGTGTCCAGGGTGTCCAGGTTGTTCACGACGTGTCTCAGCAGTTAAATAACCGTATTGATAATCTTGAGTGGGCAACCACCTCCTATCTTAGAGTGGAGTTATCTATTGAAGAAATCAGACAGGCTCTGCAAATATTAATGGCTTATTGTGAACATATTCAGTTCTCACCTATCTCCAACAGTAATTAAGCCTGGAGAACTGATTAATCTTCTGAAAGATATCAAAATGCACATACCTCCTAAGTTTAATTTGGCAGAAGATCCTGTAAAGGATTTATGGAATTTCTATCAAACCTTGACATGTTCAACTGTGTTGCATGCTAACAAAACTTTGATAGTTACCTCACTGCCCCTTCTTGATTTGGATAGAAGCTTCGAAATTTATATAGTTCATAATTTACCATTGCCAGTTGTTTCGGACAAAATCTCGAAATGACATAGAAAACATGGTAGCACAATATCAGTTAGAATCAACCATGACTGATATTGATGTTAAGATCAGTTACGCTTGATAGCCCTGTTTATGAAAAATCCTGATAAGATTAGGGATCTGTGTAAATCGGAAGTATACTCACAAACCATATTACCCAGAGCCAATTATATCGAGAATGGGCGATGGTTTATAACCACAATGGATTATCTAGATTTCACTGTTGTCTGTAGTTCAAGTATAATCAGACCTCATACGATTACTATCAAGCCTCCACTAGGTTTCATTCGGCTAAATGCCACCTGTTCGGCATCCAGTTATTATCTTACCCTTCTCCCCTATTATCACAATGAAAGTAGATCTTATATCAGCGATCGTTGGTTAGAATTGCCTGATACTCCAAACATGTCGGACATTTTACTTTGGCAACCATTTCATGCAAAACTTCGAAGTGTAAGTAATCTCAAAATCCCTAAACATTTGAGTACAATGAAGTCTTTCCCTATGGCTCAGCTCGTTGATGAGTTATCTGAGATAGATCCTGGGAACGTGGATTTTGGAATGGGGAATTGGAAATTAATTTTGTCTCTTGTGGGTATAGTAATTGTGGTCATAATAATATCAGTAGTTATTGTTAGGTAATATAAGCCCTGGTTTTCCAGAAAGTTCAGACTCAAAAAACACTCTCAGGTTGCTTCGGGCCAAGAGAGTGTCACCCATGCGGATTCCGTGGAGAGAGAGCGGGTAGCCTTTGCACTACTCATGCATGGAGGAGGCACTGGAGAGACAGGAGGGAATGATACTCCCTCTACGATTAGGCTGCTGTATCCAAGCCTGGATGCTGCACAATCAAGACAGCATTCTGGAGATGTGACTGGCGCTAAGGCATTGGAGAGGACTGGATGCAGTGGACAAGCCATCGTGGGTCTCCCTACATTGACAAGCACAACGCAAAGTCGGAATGCATCGGAGCACACATTCATGCGTGGATCCTTCAATGTGACAATGAACACCCAAGAGATATTCTAGTGACAATAACATTTGTGTGTGTTGCTCATCACTGTGACACCACACTGGATTGCAGAACGGTTTTTAATGACATTAATAACTTTGTGTATTCATCTTTTCCCTACGCATTGATAATTTTGTGAATTTTTGTGATGCGATTATCCTATTTAGATTATTCTGTTGAATAATGTTGTCAAGAAAAGGGCGAATGTAACATAGTCATGTTTACGTTAGAAGTGTGATAGCTTGGCCACTGAATACATGGGTGATACGGTCTATCTGCTGGGCTGATAAGACCAACGGTCAACCAGCATCTACACAAATATCTGGTCATGATGCTGATACTGTTATACTGGTTATCTACATGTACGGCCGATAAGATCAAAAGGTCACGGGTGGCTGTCACAAACATCTTGTTGTGATACCCAGACGGCTACAACGGTGCCGATAAACTCCTCAACCCAGGGTTGAACCTGGCACGTGCTCAACTGTTAACTCGGTCCATCTAATAAGGTATCGACACAGCTCCTCTCAATAGACACAAACAAGGTGTTTACGTCTGAAACAGTACGAATGGACAAAACCACTCAGTCAGAAGGTTGTGACCAGGGTCCTAAGAAATGCAGCATAAATACACCAGGTATTCAGTGGCCAAAGCAGACTTGTCTCGGTGACTTCTTGAGTCATAGAACGCCTCAGTTCTAAGTCCTATCTAACTGGTTGTAGCTAGGTAGATCTTGTATAAAATTATGCCTTTGTAATTGTACTTATGATGTCTTGGTCCTGTTGATTAAAATCTTCGTCATTGGAACAAGCTTGTGACTCCTGTTGTGCCGGCCTGAATATGGGACTCTGGTTGCTCTGTTGCACTTGTTGTTGGATATGGCGTTGTTAGTGTCAGTAAAGCCGTTGGTGGAGCTGGTTCTGATTGTGTTTCTGGTGTTGTTGCGACTTTCAGTGGCAGTGGTAGTGAGCTTGTTGTAGCTTTAGTTGACGCTGATGGGGATGATCCCATCCTGGTGTTGGTATTTGTGAAAGCAGTAGCGTTCCTGTTAGAGGTAGTGTTGGTGTTGGTTCTGGCCACGATTTCTCGAAACAAACTTAATTGTGAGTTTTGAGTTAAGTTCTAGTTTTTACTCAAATCTGAGAAAACACATTTCACAGAATGATCTGAAATCGGTATAATAGTAGACAATTTGAGTTTGGTGGATAGAGATTACTTAAATTGTTTGGGCTTTTATATTTTACAAAATGCAGTTAGTTAAGCTCAATTTGAGTTTTGATTAAAAAGTTTGTTCCGAGAATTCAAAGCCTGGTTGTTTAGTCACTAACAGATCTTGCACCCTGAACAAACATGTTGTTAGGTGAACATTGGCACATCTCATTTCTAGGTCAATCGTCTTGTAGCTGGAGGTCTTATAGCAGAAATATCTCGAAATCACAAATTACAGTTCAACGGCGGTTTGGTCTTTTTATTTTTATTTTTATTTTATGAAAGTAGGCCTAGAAATGAATAATTCTTGGGTGAGATACATAGGTTTAACACTCAATCAACGGATCTCACGAAGCTTCTGAGGTACTGCTACCTTATTTCCATAGGAGTCCAACTTATTTCTTTGAGGACTATAAAGAAGCTGTCAACATTGCAAACAAGATATAATTAACAGATTATTACCCCACTACTAGTTAGTCCTTGGATATAAACAAATGGATCTTTTACAGTGGTTTTTATTTCCACAGGAGTCCAGATTATTGCTTTGATGTCTATAAAGAAGCTGTCAACATTATCCATTATTTTCTGCTGAAAAGAAAAATAGCATTGTGCTTCGAAGCATTTATAGTTTCAAATGGGTTCGACTCAATAAATGCAGAAGACCTTTTCTTGTATCTTCCACTGTGAAGTGGAACCAACGTTTTGAAACTTCAGTAGTGATTGATTCAGTAGTATCCGTAAAATATGTTCACAATTGACCGGTATATAACATAAGTATGCATGTGGTTTCACTTGTAGTTGCAAAACAATGCTGCAGTTTTTGCACTTTGTCACCCGCTACGTTTATAACTGGAGTGATGTACTTTCTCATGCATTAGTAACGGCATGATTCGAAAATATAATCACCCTTGCAATGTGTGATTGTCTCACTTTCAGTGTAGCGAGATTTTTATAGAAATATGGAATTTCAACAGGAAAGCGTCTTGACAATCATCGCTTTCTTCTCCTCCGTCATGCTGATGTCGCTGCCCACTACAAGTCGCATGCCGACAGTGAGGAGCTCTGTGTTATACACCCCGAAGGTGGGCCACTGTGGTTTACTACAGTTTACATTGTCCAACGTCGACACGACTACCTTCTCCTCCACGTCAATGAAGATAATCTTCCTCCTGGCGCCATCATAGACAACACCGTAATGTAGTGTGTGTGATAACCCTGCTGTGTTAGGGAGAGTGTCAGGCAGACACTGTACATACTTCCCCTCCTTCCATATCTCCCTGCATATCCCGCCGTGTGTAGAACAGTGGGAGACGTTCATACAGTAGGAGTAAGGACGTCTACCCATCACATGACTCACGTCCTTTTGCTCCTCCCTGCATACTCCAATCTCCAGGATAAGACAGTTGTCTGAAAGTGGTTTGTGGATATTGACTTTGTTCTCTACTTCCCAGTACTGGGGACAGCCGTCCTTGGGGAGGGGGTCAGTGCTGCGTGTGCCCTTGTACTTCTTCAGTCTTCCCTCTCCTGCAGGTCTGGTGTCCGACTTCTTGTTGACCAGATTTCCTTCTGTGTTGATGTGGACATAGTCGAGATTGGCTCTGTCTTCGTCATACTTTAGAGTTATACCTACAACATATGAGTGAGTGAGTGAGTGAGTTAATATTTAACGTCACGTCGGCAATATTGCAGCCATATCGTGACGAGAACGTATGTGACATTAAAAACCAAATATATGAGCATATTATGAAGAACCTGTCTACGAAGGACAGGAAAACCCCTAGATTATCACAGTTAGTATTCAAAACTAGCGTTGAAACTTAAAAAATAATAGTATCACTATTTGGACAGTACAATATTAAAACAGGCCATAAATCGCCAACAACCGAAGGTAGATCACCATACTAGGCACCATGGGGACTTACAGTGCCTTTGCTACCTGCATGGTCCCTAGCTGTATTTACACCATCCCCTCGGCTGATGGCGACTGTATGCAAAATTAGCGACAATTTAAAATGACACATATTCTACGACTAAAAAAATTGGAAGATTAAACATGAGTTCAACTGTTTTGGGACTTACGTACACTCTCAGGAGGACAATACTTTTACGGCACGGCCCCCTTCGAGGATACAGCCACTAACAATCTCAGTTGCTAATTCAACTTCCAATCATAAAATATTTATCTATTTACAAGTTATGTAACAGGTCTAATTCTTTTAAAAACGCAATGACTAAATGAGCACTAACATTACTAAAAAGATCATTCATAGTTCTTGATCTGAAATACTTATCCCTTGTGATGGAATATTCCATACAGTCAAGCAAGACATGCTTGACTGTGATTCTTTCATCGCAAGGGATACAAAAAGGAGGATCCTCACCTTTAAGCAAATATTCATATGTAAATCTAGTGTGGCCAATACGACATCGTCGCATAATGACCTCTTCAAATCTTGACTGACAACCCAAGTAGGTGTATCCAATATACGGCTTTATTTCATGTAATTTGTTGATACCTACTTGGGTGTCCCACCTCTTCTGCATCAGATCATGGATGTAAGACCTAATGATTGCTTTATAATCAGTGTATGGAATAAGAAGTGGTGTCACAGATTTGTTGAGTGCTGCTTTTGCAGCAAGGTCAGCCAGTGTGTTCCAAAATGCCAACGTGACTGGGTAACCAACAGAAGACGATATCGTATTGGCCAGTAGCAAGATCATTATACAATTCAATGATTTCAATTAAAAGTGGATGTTTACAAGAAATATTTTTAATCGCCTGAAGGCAAGAAAGAGAGTCTGAATAGATTATATATTGTTTATGTATAGGGTGTCTTTGAATATATTTGACAGCCGTTAATATGGCGTTTGCTTCTGCAGTAAAAATAGAACTGTTATCTCGAATTCTAGAAGATATTGTTCTGGATCCAATGACAGTGGCACAAGCTACTGCACCACCGCCCTTGGAACCATATGTAAATAAGGGTTTGTAATTGCTGTATTTACTTCTTAATTCATTATATTCTTGCTTATATTGTAATTCATTAGTTTCGGATTTTTTTAAAGAAGTTAACTGTCAAGGAGTTAAGTTAAGAACTAACTGCCAAGGAGGAGAAGAAAGAAGACGGGAGGGAGCTATGTTTTCCAGCTTAATGCCGGCCAAAGAAAGAAATGGTTTAATTCTGTGTCCGAGAGGTGGAACAAGAGAAGACTTCTTGTCGTACAAATCCTGATAAAGTGGATTGAACACACATTTATATGCAGGGTTAGATTCATTAGAGGATAATTTAGTAATGTACTGTAAGGATTATTTTATACGACGTTGTGTAAGAGATGCCTCAATGTAAAGGCTGTCAACGGGTAAAGTTCGGAAAGATCAAAGTCAAAGTCTTAAACCTTGGTGATGGACACAATCAAGAAGTTTAAGGTTGCTTTTACAGGCTCCACCGTATATGATGGAGCCGTAATCAAGTTTCGAACGGATCAATGATCGATAAAGTTGTAGGAGGGTAGCTTGGTCTCCTCCCCACTTACAATTAGAAATGATTTTCAACAAGTCAAGTGCCTTCAGTCATTTAGTCTTAAGGGATTTGATATGGGGAAGAAACGTTAAATGTGAGTCAAAAATCAATCCCAAGAACTTGGCCTCTTTAACAACTTTAATAGCAGTGCCATTTAGAAACAGTTCAGGGTCTTTAGGTGGTTTATATCGTCTACAGAAGTGTATACAATTAGTTTTTGATTTAGAAAATTTGAAACCGTTCTCAAGACACCATTTGTTAATTTTATGTAAGCATAAGTGCAGTTGCCTCTCAATAGTACGCATATTTTTACCACGACAGGAAATATTAAAATCATCTACAAAAAGTGATCCGCCAATCGAATCATTTAAAACTTTGGATAAACTGTTGATTTTAATGCTAAATAAAGTAACAGACAAAATACTCCTTTGTGGAACACCTTGGTCCTGATTATAATGTTCAGACAGGGTAGAACCCACGCGGACTTGAAATTGCCGGTCTTGTAAAAACTGTGATATAAAAAGAGGTAAACGGCCTCTCAAACCAAAATCATGTAAATCCTGTAAAATACCATGCTTCCAGGTCGTATCATAAGCTTTCTCAAGATCAAAGAAAATTGATACAGCATGCTGTGTATTAACTATAGCATTTTTAGCAAAGGATTCTAAACGTACAAAGTGATCAGTGGTACTACGATTTTTCCTGAAACCACATTGAATATTTGTTATAATGTTATTGGTTTCAAGATACCAAGTTAATCTATTATTCACCATACGTTCCATGGTTTTACAGACACAACTCGTTAGAGATATTGGTCTGTAATTAGATGGATCAGTATGATCCCGGCCAGGCTTTGAAATAGGGACAACAATGGCATTACGCCATGAAGTTGGGAAATTCCCCGACGTCCATATTTGATAAAAAATTCCTAAAAGGACTTCTAAACATGATTCGGGCAAATGCTTTAGGAGTTGATAGTGAATATTATCGGTTCCTGTAGCTGTATCATGAGCTTGCTCAAGGGCAGTATGGAGCTCATGCAACGAAAATAATTCGTTATAGTCTTCACCATTGTCTGAGTTAAAATTGATTCTTTTCTTTTCCTCTTGTTTCTGATACTTTTGGAACTCAGGGACATAATTTGATGAAGATGAATGTTTGGCTAAAGTTGCGCCAAGTTTATTTGCTATGTCAGTTTTATTAGTTAATATGGTATCCCCGTCCTTCAGATGATGCATAGTAGATTTGGACCATATGCCACACCTTTGACATTGGTGTGCGTGAATTTATTTTGGAAACATAATTTCGCCAAGACTGACGTTTACTTTGTTTAAAAGCACGTCTAGCCGTTGCGTTAGTAATTTTGACTTGAACGGTGTTGATTATGAACTGTAGGATGTTTGCGAAAATATTTTTCGGCTTTCTTCCTACATTTTCTGGCCTGTTTACACTCGTCAGTAAACCATGGTTTACGAATATGTGGAATTGCAGAGGACTTAGGAATTGTTTTGTCTGCAATGGCATTTAGTATATCTGAAAAAGACTGTATTGGATCTTCACTGTTCTTAAAAAGATCATGCTTCAAGTGTTCAGCACACAGTATCTGATATAATGACCAATCAGCCCTAGCAAAGTTCCGTCAAATTCATTGTATAAGTTGGAATCAGCTAGTGGTAAATCCAGGGAAGAGTATTTTCCCGTAGCTGGATGTAAATAAGTAGCTGAGTCATCATTGAAAATACACAAATTATTATCGGAAATGAATTCCTCAAGGATTTTGCCTTTATTATTAGTATGGTCACTTCCCCATAATGGATTGTGTCCGTTGAGGTCCCCAATAATAATAATACATGGTTTGGGGAGCTGATCATACAGACTTTGAAGATCTGATTGACAAATATTGGAAGATGGAGGGATATACAAACTGCACAAAGTCAAAGCAATGTGTAAAGTCAGGCGAACAGCAACTGCTTGAAGGTTTGTTTTTAGAGTAACAGGGCTATGTATTACGCTTTGATGAACGAGAATAGAAGCGCCTCCAGTAGCCCGATCTCGCGGAGGAGAAAAAGAATGATAAGCGCTGTACTGTCTCAAATTCAAAGTATCTGTATTTTTAAGATATGTCTCTTGGAGACATAGTGTAGATGGCTGAAAGTCCTGTATCAGCAATTGTACCTCGTTGAAATTAGTTTTTAGTCCTCTACAATTCCATTGCAATAGATTGGACTGGTCCATGGTGGCTCAATTGGTGATCTTCCACGCGAATGTGTGGAGGGTAAATTCCTCCTGCTGTCCTGTGAGGATAGAGTGATATCCATCTCCAGAGGCCCAAAAGAGTTTTCTACAGGAACTTCTGAAGATGAAGGGATGATGGGAATTGATTTTCTATTTAATTTTTTTCCTTTCTGTTTTTGACTGTCGGTCTGTTTGTCAGACGATTGTGATTTGGGCTCAGGCTGTCTCTCAGTCTGTGATCCAGATGTAGATTGAGTTACTGGGGAAGATGGTTTTGCAACTGAGGATAAGGTAATGGGTTTTGCAGACTTAACCCATGTCAAGTCTGTCTGACAACTTACAGGAGATGTCATAACAGCGTGAGTGACGGCAGCAGAGTAGGTCTTATTTAATGGAGGTGTGGTTTCAGCTGTCAACAGTCTTTTTGCGTCAAAGTATGAAATATTCCTTTTACATTTAAGTTTCATTATTTTGGACTCCTCATGCCAAACAGGACAAGATTTTGATGTAGCAGCATGAGATCCAGAACAGTTTGCGCATTTGAACTCATTGTTGCAGTCTGTATTATCATGTTGTTCACCACAACGATGACATACAGCCGAACCACGACAAGAACTAACCCCATGACCGAACTTCTGACATTTAAAGCAGCGAAGCGGGCTGGGGTGGGGACATACACGTCCACTCCAATATTGAAATACCCTGCTTTGATTGAAGGTGGTAAGGATGCACGAGCAAACGTCAAGAGATATGTATTGGTATTGACACTGATTCCTTCTTTCTTGACGGTGAACCGTTTTACAGCTGTGACTCCCTGATCATGAAGTTCAGTTACTATGTCTTGTTCTGACATGTCAGACAGGCAGCAAGCCCTGTCCCGAACAATGCCGCGGAATTTAATGTTCTGTGCACGGACACAGCAACCTCAATATTGGCAAATGTTTTGATAGATAAAAGATTTAGAGATCGGTGTCTCCGTGCACATTCCACCAGAGGTGAGCCACTACGAAGACGGGTGACATTGCGAACCTCTCCACAAATACCTGAAACAGCCTTAGAAATGGCAAAGGGGTTTAATTTAATAGGAAGATTGTCTGTTGCCTCAATCACTAAGAAACGTGCCCAGTAATCAGCATTGGAAGAATCACTTCTTGTTGATTCATCAATATTTTCAATTCGTCGCTTTTTTTCATTTCGCCAAGAACCAGATGATTGGGGATCCATGATTGAAGGAAAAAATTCAGCAACCCTACTCCCCACCCACCATAGAGAGTCAACAAGGACGATGTCAAATAGCATCGGATCTCCAAGATGCCGACACCAGGGATACAGGGATGCTATACTCCGGCAACTATGACACAAATAGCCAGGGTGGTTCTGCCCGTGACAAATGATTGGACACATATTGAACTTGGAGGTCAACATTGCCAGATTGGCCCATGAGCCACCGCCTTCTGGCATAGGACTCTAGGCATTAAATATGTTAATATTTTGGAAGTAGTGAAGTAGTTGAGTGTGCAAAAAACTTTTACTATACACAGGGCATGGCGTGACCAGCCGATTGATAGAACCGGACCAGTTCTACCACCCGTCTAGGTGAAGTCAGGGGCAAAGTGGTGTGTTAGGCAACAGGAACACGGCTTCAAGCTCCTATAGCCCTCAACCACCAGGATCCCTTCCTCCGCCGACACAGGGCTGCAACCCACGCCAAACGGGTTGGTGGACCAAATATCCCCCCGGGTCCACTACGGGAGTGTCGGCGAGCTCTTGGCGTTACCCAGCACCCACCACGAGGAAGTGGCTCGCCACAGGTGCCTACAACATATGAACGTGATTACCCATGAGTAAAATATGAATAGGTTCTCACTACAGTGGAATTTCATTGCTCGGGATTTACAGCTTAGTAAATTGTATTTGTATTCAAAAGGTGTAATACAATCACAATATAGCCATAAAATCCACAGAGTACGACTTTTTGATCTTTGTTTTGACTTACAGTGAATTACCTAACAAACCATTACTACGGGTATAGCGTGGAAGTCAACAGGAATATTCACACAACTTATATGGTTTTATTTACAATACACATTGTAAATTGATAGGTAAAATAAACACCGAGAGAGTGGATTTATGGACCCAGGTACAGTACATTAGTGTCTTATAACAGAAACGCAGACGGCGCGGTATAACGGGGATTGTGTAGATTGCATATCAATTTGAAGATAACTGAGATTTGAGTGAGCATAGCTGATTTAGGTACCCATATACACCGAACCCCAAAGCTGCGGGTGGTAACAATGCAGGAAATCGAACCGGGTCTGTGATGTGACGACAAGACTCCACCACCGTCCCTTGTCCATGCAGTTGTAAAATCATAAGACAATTCCCACTCCTGGTCACAGTGATACATCTTAAAACTATGTATGGCATGTTTCTGGTAAAAAGGGATTCTTATCAGATCGCCAAGATAAATATTTTTTTTATAACTTTTAAATATTATTGATTAAGTAGATGTTGATGAGGCACCCGTGGCGAGCCACCTCCTCGTGGTGGGTGCTGGGTAACGCCAAGAGATCGCCGGCACCCCCGTTGTGGACCCGGTGGGATATTTGGTCCACCAACCTGTTTGCCGTGGGTTGCGGCCCTGTGTCGGTGGAGGACGGGAGTGTGGGGGGTTGAGGGCACTGGGGGCCTGTGACCGCGTTCCCTTTGCTCAACACACCCCTTTGATCCTTACTTCACCTAGACGTGAGGTTGAATGGGCCCGGTTCAACCAACTGACTGGTCACGCTAAGCCCTGTACATGTAAATTTTGCTGCATAGATTTTTATAAACCATTTTGTCTTTTGTCAACTGTCATGGTTTTGTGATGATATGTCTATTTTGTGACTGAATAGCTCAAATTTCGTATCTTGCCTTGATTCCTATGTCCAGAAGGCAGTGGCTCATGGGCCAATCTGGTGGAATAATTACTTGCTGATTATTCTGCTTGAGTATATCATCCGAGTATCCTTGGTGCTGCAGGCTGGTAATCCGCCTGCTCTTAGCATTGTCCTTGTGATACTCCGTGGGGGGTGGGGAGCTCGGATGACGAATTCATATATACTTACCATGGAATACCTAACCCCAAACAAAAAAACGAAATGCCAACTCGATAATGATGACGATGAACAGCGACCCTCCAAATCTATTGATTACTGGCCTCTTTTTCTGATCCTTGAGACTCTTGATAATACCCCTTTAAAGCTGAATCCAGTTGCGATATCTAAGGGTATCCATGGAATAGCAGGAGACATTAAAGATGTGAAACACTTGCGTTTAGGATGTTTATTACTTGAATGTAATAGAAAACAGCAAGCAACTAACCTATTGAAACGTTTGATGGAGTTCCGGTTGAGGTCTCTGCACATAGAACACTAACACCAGTAAAGGTATTGTACGAGACCAAGATCGTCTATTTGCAGATATGACCGAGATTGACATTGCATCGGAAATGAAGGATCAAGGTGTGATGTATGTCAAAAGATTTTCCACTCGAAAAAACAATGAAAGTGTTTCACCTAACACATACCTGTTTTCTTTTTCTGAGCCAAATCCACCCAAATCAATCAGGGCAGGTTACTACAGCGTTAATGTTGATGTATGCATCCCCAATCCTCTGAGATATTTCAAATGCCAGAAGTTTGGACATGGTGTGAACACTTGCACATTGTCTGTTACATGTGCTCACTGTGCTGAGAATACTCAGTAACAGAAGATTGTGAAAGTAGCTCCAAAAATGTGCCAACTGCAATGGAAATCATTCAGCATTTTCTAAGGATTGTCACATGCTTGTCAAACAAACTTGACGTGGATAAACACAGACATTTCTAAAAACCTTTCTCCTGAGGAATCTACACAGACAGCAGATTGACTTCCTGATCACCAGAACTTTTCTCAGCAACAATCTCCCGTTTCTCAACTTCGATTACAACCAGGGAAAAATGAGAAACAGGCAGGTACAACAAAGATCAAATCAAGATCAGACACTTCAAGACCAAATCGAGCTCCTAAAGGGTCAGACAAGATCAAATTATTTAATAAGTTTGGGTCACTAGAAGATATGGATGTGTCTGATAACATCCATCCTCGGGCACATAGCTTGTCACCCTCTAAAAAGGTGCGGGGTAGATCCCCAATCAACCCACCATAGTTTCTTCCAAAAGTATAATACAGTGGAATTGTAGAGGAATAAGGACTAACTAAAAGTGATTCATGGTTCAACTTCTTTATTATACAAGGTCACAACGTTTCGAGACAGATTCTAGTCTCTTCTGTAGGTGAGGTGAGGATAAAACTAAAGGGTTGTGGTATATATACCATTCTTCTCCATCGACATCAACAATCCATAGCCACCAGTGTTTACCGTAACCCAACACATACGGATCAGTACATTCATCACCAGTCCAACCATCATCCCCAGATCAAGAAAGGCATAGTAGCTACCCTGGCACGAAGAGCAAAAGCATTCTGCAGTCCTGACCAGCCTCCACAGCGAATTAAAACACCTGAAATCAACCTTCCAAGACCTTAACGAGTACCCACCCCATCTAGTCAGCAACACCATCAGCAAGACCCTGAAAGAAACTCCCAAGTCAACTAAACCAGAACCTTCCCCCATCAGAATTAACATACCATACCATGGCCAGATAAGTCATCGCATCAGCCGTCTCATCAAGAAAACAACAGGAAAAGACGTCACCTTCCGTAGCGACACCAACCGCTACTATCAGCTAATGGACGCGGGCCAACAACACCTAAATGCAACAATCCAGCAGGATACATCTACCAGATCCAATGTAGTTGTAAAGAGACATATATTGGTGAAACTGGTCGACCAATGACTATCAGGTTAATAGAGCACAAAACATCAGTTCAAAATTTGGATCAGAAGTCTGCCGTATGTGAACACATCATGCACAACCCCAATCACAAGATTGTTTGGGACAACACCAGGACATTAGTTAGGAACGCCACTGACTTAAAAAAACGGAAGCTCCTAGAAGCCATTGCAATCAAGCGGAACAAGCCCTCAATCAACAGACACGGAGGTGTTCACTTAACCAATGTATGGAACCACCTTATCCTCAGTGACTAATCTTTATCCAAACATCTTTACCTGTAACTCGTTAACCTAATCAACACAAGCCTGCACACCAATCAGTTGAAGCCTGTACATAAGTTGAAGCCTGTACATCAGTCAATCGAAGCCTGAAGGTATTCTATAAATATAGCAAAATTCAAGCTATATCTATGAAGTTGAAGTTATTTGTGAAAGCCCTAATCAAGAGTGACCGAACTTCAGTGACTATGCTGGGACACATTAATATACAGTGTTGTGAGATCTTTAAACTGAATTGAAATATGTCTTGTCAATCCCACTGGCATTCGCCAAATGTACCTATCTAGTAGTTTTAAGTGTACCAACCCAGGTTAGCATGTTTCGTTTCAATAGTGTGGTCTCCATTTTTAGTAATTTGCCCGTCCCCGCTTTTCTTCGTCCGAGGTTTTATATGGTATTCTCCTATTTGTCAGACCAGAAATAATCTACAACAGGGATAGGTCACTCGCTTGTTTTCTTTACCATTTGTACTAATTAGTATGCGCCTCTTCATGCTCCAATGCACACAGTGATCTGGTTCGTGTCCATCGCAACTTCGGCTGCGTTTAACAGTACTTCAGCCACTTTACTGTATCAGTCGAAATCTTACAATGAATGAATGAATGAATGAATGAATGAAGAGCAAGAAGTATATGTAAATGAATGAAAGAAATAATAAAAGAAAGAAGTACATATGTGAATGAATGAAAGAATAAATGATACACCACGGCCATCCCTTCCAAGACATGTTAAAGAACGCAAAACTATCGTTAGATCACATGTGTTAACATCAGCATGTTATTGTCTCCCTGGTCAGACATAACAATTGTCAGACTGGTTAAAACGACAAACTATCTGGTTGACTGCACAGCTGCCTGTTGACGTAGTATACCCACACCACCTACTTTTCCTGCGTAAACTTCATCTACATCACCATCCTTTAAGTTTACATGCAACATAAAACAACTTTGCAGATTGTGATACCTTTAGGTATGCACTTACCGAAACAGATCATGAAAAGTGTCAATTTAGTCTATAAAGTTGAAAAAAACGCGATGAAAAAAAGCCCGCGAAATCGGAGTTCAAACGATTTACTAAACTCCCCCCAGCGCTGGGGGGGGGGGGGGGGGACTGGTTTCAACAGCTGTGTTGCGCTGCGCCCTTAAGGCATGCGCAGTGAATAGGTTGGCGGAGCTTGAAACAGTATGCATGCTCGGAGTATGAGGTCGTGAGCAGTAGTCTAGTCTTGGTTGTGTATACAAACAAGTATTACGTAAATAATCTACTCGTTACATAAAAAAAACTTGTTGATTGTAGTAAGCAGCCTCTGTCACAGAGAAAGCTCAATGTCTGGTTTATTGACACCTGTATGTCATTGACCACATGCAATTTGAACTTAACACCTATCAGACTATACAACATGAAGAAAATAAGTTGATTTATGACTCGTGCACCCGAGTCCAGTCTCTGCCACATTATGTAATTAGGCACGTGTGGTACTTTTATACATGACATGTTTTTATGTCTGTGGGTTGCAAACAAACTATAGCCATTTTTTCGGATGACTGGATTTGACGGAAACTGGTGCAAACTCTTTCAAGTCCTGCTTTGCACTTGGACGAATGACACTATCCAGTCACGCAGTAGTTCAACATCTCTGCTGAGATGATTTTTGATTTGATCGAACTCAGATTCAGAGAACGTGTATTTACACAACCCAACATCTCTATATACATTTTCTAGGGATAACAACTTATTCTTGTGTAAATGATTTTGTTTGACAACGGTTTATGAATCCATGCTGAAATGATGCATCAAGTACAATAAAAGAAGTTGTTATCCCTAAAGAATCTTACCTTCTTGTGACTAGCCATACCTATAAAAGGCCCATCAAACAGATCCTCTTTCTGTACACTCAATGAGCCCTCAGCGTATAAGCAAATGAATCAGCCAATCGGAAGTCGTCGTTACCCTTGAGTGCACAGCCACCCGCTATCACTGGGTTCGGTCTCCCGAGGGCTTCGTTTTGAGGGAAGTAAGCTCAAGTACAAAATAGTGCACTTTTGAATCGCGATTGTACGCTTATAATGTTGTTTATTTGTTTTTTTTAACAAGCAGCGATGTATATTAGATGTCATGAATAAGCGATAATTGTGTTTTAATTATGTTTGATTTTTTTATTGCATGTGACCTTTAATATATTGAGCAGAGAGCGCAGAAGGCCGTATAGCTGAAACCACTGAACCATGGCGTTTCTCTGCTCCCATGTTCCCAAGTCTGGGTGTTCTTTTCTACCTCTTCCATTAATCTGTGAAACATCAACGCTCAACGCATGCAACTTTTTACTAAAATGCGATGTTATACATATCATAAGAGTATTTTTACGTATTATTCAGTTGATAAATTATCATTTTATGATACACATATGTACAATATTTTGCTTTGATTCTGTAACTACCCACATTATGACATTGAGACCATTCTCATTTATCGAGTAAAATACGATTGTATAGTTTTGAGTTTGAATCTTGGCATATTTTACCGGTTTGCCACTTTAGCACTCTATCCTTTTTAATGGGGCATGCATATTTTGGTGGTTTTTAGTATTCCATCTATTTGTTTAGATTTATTGATTTATTTGTTTTTGTTTTGTTTTGTTTTTTACTGCTAGTGGCCCTGCTAGTCTGCATTGATAACTGTAAATTTATCCTGACGTTTGACGAGGGGAACATGAAGTGTTGTTATCATGTATGTTATAAAATTATATTATTGGTATGGAGTGGCATTGATATGCATGTTTATGCTTGCCAATCCAGTCACGATTACTTGAGGAGATTAGTTTAAACTATAGATTAAAGTATCCATACTATTAATGTGTAATCTTTATATTGGGCTATGAGGAATACGTAATATAATCAAGATTGATTTTGCGTTTACTTTTTTATTTTTTAAATAACTTTCACTACTTTTGCTGCGGTCGAAAAGATTTACTTTGGCATTAGTGATTGTGGTCTCTAAGTATTTTTTGAAATTATGTTGTTGAGACAGCTGGAACTGTTGATCTGCAGTCTTTCAAAATTCATTTTCACGAGACACATTCTCCCTTTTCACGATACTCAAAATGAACATATAACCGTTTACACAAAGGTGTCTTCCCGTAAAATAAGTAGGACGAAACGTGAAGTATAGCAGCGCATTTACCATAACTGAAGTTGTTAAAATGATAATGAAAACTGTCATTTCCAACATTCACCTTGCAAGCAATTTTATCAGGAAACTAAATAACTCATTACTAATGGAATGAGTGAACTGAAAGTCCATTTTATACACATTTTACCTTTTTTTTGAGAAAACCCGTGTCTAATCCCTTAAAACAACACCGTTGTCCCTACACCAAACGATTTTGACCTTGACCCAAAACAAAGATTTAACTTACAGGACTACCCCGTGGAGTGAGTGGATTTCCATTTTTTCATCATACTGACTTTTATCTCAGTTTGTTGAGTATCTCAGCATAACTCGCAAAGACAATGAAAACTGAGCGGAACGATGACGCTTTCTGTTTCTCCGCCTTCACTTAGGTAATTTCCGCAAAGCGCCTACGACAATTTGCGCCGAAAATGTCGTGTCTCGTCCGCTGGTCTTGTTTATTGGAATAAAACAGCTGCCACTTTCAAGTGTATTTTACTTGTCATATACACAATTCATCCATGGATCACATTAGGTCATTAGGTGACACCAGCTTTGAAATGAACAGGTGTTCGTGAGTGTGTATGGATGAAAAAGACTGATTGCGCAAGACGCGCAGCCAAATATCTCACATTCAAAGGAAATCTCGAATTGATTGTTTTAGAAGGCGTCGAGCTGACCAGTTGGTTTTGGTGTTATAAACCTCCTATGCAAGAATTTTGTCAAGCATACCTGCTTTGTCCTTTTGCAAGACTTGCACATATTAGTCTTTGAAAGACATAGACATTTATGTGCATGTGCTCTGGAAAACCTTGTCCGGCACTATATTCCTTCCAATTTAGTTATAGTGTGCATGCTGTATTTCAATTTTGCAAAGCACATTTGCATTCTCAAAGAATCTGGTTCGTTTAGCAAGCAAAATATTGCCTTGATTAACACTTCACCAGCTCTATACAATATCACAGAATACACAAAACCGGACAAATTATAGCATTGTGATTAGGGGTATATGGGGTTATAGGAGTCCCTTTTTATCCACCGAGCCAAGTCCTACACGCCATAGTGGGGTGTGGATTCGGGGGAGGGGGTAACGGAGGAGATGACCAAGCCAAGGAAAACACAAGTACTCAATACGCTATCATGGTTTTCCTTATTGCTTGAAGATGGACCTTGGAGGAGGAGGTCAAGGTCGAGTCACGACAAGTCAAGTGTTTAAGTGCTCCGACTAAAATTCCATTTTATCACAGAAAATTTAAAGCAAACCACATAGAACATAGTCGAAGTGGCCAAACTAGCATTGGAGGACCTCCAGAGAAAATGGGGATGCATTTGGAGCAGTGGCGGGTGAGAATTGGACTGTTTTTTTGCGACCAGGGCAGGGAAATCAGCTATGACAGACTGCAGCCATTATCGCAGGCCTGTCCCAGTCGGGTTGCTCATTAGGCTGACATTTCTGTGCTGCATATTGATTGTAATTTGTGGCTCAGTCGAACAAATCCCTGGCCCAGATCTTAGATCGTCTGACCAAACGACAAAGAAAGGTTCTACACAAAGTAAATTACCTTACAACAGCGAAAAGGGAGGTAACTCGACAGAACCTAGCTTAGCTGACATAATGGGAACTCTCCAACGACTGGAGTTAAAATTCGACAAATCGCTTGAAAACATCCGGCGTGAAGTCGGCATTGCTACGAGGAAACTCAGGATCTGAGGGCAGTGCGAAAGGAAAATATGGTACTTAAGGAAAAGGTGGCTAGAGTGCAGTTTACCGGGCGCGCGACCCGGGACTGCTGAGCGCTCGCTAATGAGCGCGCTATAGTGATAGCGCGCTGTAGAGCTACTGAACTGTCTCACTTTACCGCGCTGATGTATCCTTAGGGTTAGGGACCCCCCCCTTCTAGATCCTTAGGGTTAGGGACCCCACTTCTAGATCCTTAGGGTTAGGGACCCCCGCTTCTAGATCCTTAGGGTTAGGGACCCCCCCTTCTAGATCCTTAGGGTTAGGGACACCCCCCTTCTAGATCCTTAGGGTTAGGGACCCCCCTTCGAAAAGGTTAGCAAGCTTGCAGATTCATCTAAAAGAAATAATGTCATTATAATGGGACTAAAAGAAGACGAAAGGGAATTGTGGACAGATACGCAAGTCAAAGTAAGGAACTTCTTAGAGCAGGAGCTTAAGATAGAAAACGCCACAAGTGACGACGAACTGCCGATCGAAAGTGCACGCAGGTTGGGTAAAAAGAACAGTAGTGGTAAGCCCAGGCCAATATGTGTTGAGTTTTTGAGGTTCAAACATAAACAACAGGCGCTTAGTGAATACAGGAAGAAAAAGCGTGAGGATGGTGAACAAACAATCATCTTGAAGGAAGACTACAGTGAACTGGTACGGAATAAACGCAAACTGCTGTATCCCTATCTGGAGAATGCTCGCCTTCATTATGACGAATCAGTGAAAATGTTTATGCGTTATGACACCACAGTGATTGCCGACAGAATCTTCACGTATGACATGGAAACAGGAATATGTGCCAAAGATGGGAAAGCCCTACCTGAATGGATGGAAGAATAGGGGTGTGGTCAAGGCCAGAGTACATGTACTTTTAACTTTGGAAGTTTAAAGATATTCTCATGGAATGTTCGTGGTTTGAAAAAGTTTGTAAATAGTGACATTGTAGATATGTTGACGAAATATGACATCATTGGGCTGTATGAAACTTTTAGTAAGACAGACACTGAATTCTCAGATTTGTTACCTGGATATGTGCACCACGGTCTGGCGAGACTGTATTCAGGCTCAGGCAGAGTAGCTGGAGGCTTATGTGTCTACATTCGGAAGACCTTTGCACCCATGCTCAGGCGGTTATGCATAGGCTGCACAAATGGCATATTTTTATTGGTCGATGATCATTCACGCATATTTGACGTGAAAACAGTGCTGTGCTTTAACTATATTCCTCCAGAAAACTCGACTTTCTATAAAACTGTAGATGAGGTAAATGGGATTGAGATTCTGAGGAGCCAACTGGAGTCTATTAAGGCTGAATATGGTGACAATACTCAGATCGCTGTAATAGGTGATCTAAATGCTAGAGTTGGACATGAGCAGGACTTTATAATAGATGATGACATTACTTATATAGATGCTGAGTATGAAACTGACTGGTTTGATATTAGAAGGGTATCGAAGGACAATGTGGTGAACTCTTTTGGTAGGTCACTCACCATAGCCTCACAGGTGTCTTCATACAGCACTGGTCAACAACTCAGATCATGGAACAGACTCACCTGGAAACCTCACTTGAGCCAGTCCTACATTGACTCCATTGGTAGTGAATTAAGTAAAGTGCATGAGGCATTTGTGAATAATCTCGAAAATAATGACACTGATGCTGCTGTTAATAATTTGTGCAGTGTTATCTGTGAGTGCGCTATTACATGTGGTATGAAACCAGGCACAAGGGGTGAGAGAAAGTCACTTAGACAGCCCCCATGGTGGGATCAGGAATGTGAGATTCTCAAAAGTGGGAAAAATAAGTGTTTAGACAAGTTTAGAATATCTGGTTCTGACATTGATTTAGATAATTATACACTTTCTAGAAACATGTTTAAGAATGCATGCAAAGGAAAGAAGGATAGATATAACAATGTGGACAAAGCGGATGTGATGGAAGTGTTTAGAAAGGGAGGTGTGACTACACAGGACGTGTGGAAATACATTAAACGTTATAACAGACAAGGAAAGTCGGGCAGTGAATCAATCACACCTGATGAGTGGTATGAACATTTTTCAGCTTTACTCAACAGCAATAATTTTGAAACTGACACAGACTTTAGTGATTATGTACATAAATTTGTCAGTGATTATGAGCATGATGAGGAGCACTCAGACTTTAGTGCTAATACTGAAAGTGTTCGAGAGTTAGACAAAACTGTGACTGTTGAGGAAATCTGTTCAGTGATTTATAATCTGCCAAATGGAAAGGCCCCGGGTCCCGATGGAATTTTGAATGAACATTTGAAAGCTGTTTGTCATGTACTTATGCCATGTATCCACATGTTGTTTAATAAGATACTAGATGTTGGTGTGTACCCATCACAATGGGCAGAAGCAATAATATTCCCTATCCATAAGAAGGGAGAAAAAGCAGAACCGAATAATTATAGGGGAATCTCCTTGGTGTCGGTTATAGGAAAAGCCTTTACCAAAATATTGAATAACAGACTTGTTAACTGGTGTGAGAATGAAGCGAAGCTGTATGAGGAACAAGCTGGCTACAGACATGGTTATAGCACTGTTGACAATATATTTATTCTGCAATCACTCATTCAGAAATATTTGTCTAAGTCAAGAGGACGCTGCTATTGTTTATTCATAGACTTTTCAAAGGCTTTCGATAGCGTTCAGCATCACCTCATGAAATATGTTTTATTACAGCGAGGTGTGAAAGGTAAATGTTTCACAGTTATCTCATCTATGTACAGCCAGCTTAAGTCATGTGTGGTCGTTAATAAGTTTTCACTGTCTGAGTACTTTGATTGCACGGTGGGCACCAGGCAGGGGTGTATGATTAGCCCCCTTTTATTCACTCTTTTTATGAATGAGCTAGTAGATACTTATAGACTTGATGACTGCAAGGGTATATTTGTAAATGAGCAGGCAGATAACATCACTTTGTTAATGTTTGCAGATGACATTGCCAGTGTTGGAGACTCCGTTAGAAGACTGCAGCATCAAATAGACACCCTAAGTAGATTTTGTAGTCAATATGGGATGAAGGTAAATTTGGATAAGACCAAGGTTATGGTGTTTAGAAGGGGTGATGTAGTGACAACAAAGGAACAGTGGTACTATAATGGTTCGCCATTAAAACAGTGTCAGCTTATAAGTATCTTGGTGTGGTCTTTACCCCTAAACTCTCATGGGGCTTAGCAAGGAATACCCTAGCACAACAAGGAGAAAAGGCACTTTATGTCTTGTTTGGCTTTTTAAAAAGGGCAAGGATTAACATTAAAGAATCTCTGTTTTTATTTGACAGGATGGTTTCTCCAATCTGGGGTTTTGAAAGCATAAAGGCGATAGAAAATGTTCAATGTAAGTTTCTCAGGAAACTTCTCTATGTTAACTCTAACACTCCAGCAGCAGCCTTGTATGGGGAGCTGGGAAGGTATCCATTACATGTCACCACTATGTTCAACTCCATTAAATACTGGCTTAAGATCTTGTATATGCCCAGCAACAGATATCCTAAGGCTTGTTACTTGATGTTGCATCAGTTGGATGAGGCTGGAAGACCCACATGGGCCTCAAGAATTAAACATCTATTGAATATGTTAGGTTTTGGAGTTGTATGGTTGCAGCAAGGTGTTGGAGATTCCTATCTTTTCCTTAGAAATGTGAAAGAAAGGCTGCAGGATTGTTGGAGGCAAACATGGGCACTGTCTGTGAGTGAAACCAGTAAACTCACAAATTACTCTCTCATTAAATCGCTGTTAGAGCCTGAAAGGTATTTGTATGATATTAAAAGTAGAAGTTTACGAATTGCTCTTAGCAGATTTAGATGTGGTAATCACAAACTAGCAGTTGAGACAGGGCGATGGGGAGGAATTTCGAGAGAAGAGAGAGTTTGTAAATATTGTTATGATAATCTGAATGTTATGGTCGTTGAGGACGAAGTTCACTTTATAACTTCATGTCACTTGTATAATAATTTGAGAAATAAGTTTTTGCCAAGCATTAGCACAAGTAGCCTTTGCAGTGTTGACAAATTTGTAAAAGTAATGAAAGATAGCTCTGTGTGTGAACATTTATCCTTGTACATCATGAAATGTCTCCTGAAAAGACAAGCCTATCTCAGTGTGTAAAGACAAAATTATTTAAAGGGAATTTATGAGCGCTTCATTTACTATCATCAGATCTCAATGATCACTGTAAACTGTACTGCCAATATGGTTTGATCTGTATTACTTGATGCCATAACCATATACTAGGAGCACTCCACTCGCTTTCATTGTATATATTATTGTTAATGTTTGACTTGAATGTTTAATGATGGATATGTATTTTTGGAAAAAATGCTTAATGTTGTTGAGGATGAAGCTCACCTTATAATTCTATGTTACTTACATAAATAAATAAGTTTTTGCCAAGCATTAGCATAAGTAGTAATCTTCACAAATTTTGTGAAAGTAATGAGAGACAGCTCTGTGTGTGAACATTTTTTTTTGTATATTATGAAATGTCTCCTGAAAAGACAAGCTTATTGCAGTGTGTAAAGACAAAATTATTTAAAGGGAGTTTATGGGCGCTTTATTCACTATCATCACAATTTCTATGATCACTGTATACTGCACTGCCAATATGGTTTGATCTGTATTACTTGATGGCGTAACCATATACTATGAGCACTTCACTCGCTATCATTGTATATATTATTGATAATGTTCGACTTGACTATTTATTGATGGATATGTATTTTGGAAAAATGCTTATGTGTGAATCACATGTACTCTGGGCTGGAGGCCTATAATACTGTAATAAAAATCTTGAATCTTGAATCTTGAATCTTGAAGATGGACCTTTTCTCACTGTGGTTTATGATGACTTCGGTGAAGGGAAAAAAGACCTTATTCACTGTGAAAACCAGAAAATAGTTGAATCCGTCTACGATTTTATTATAAAACACAGAGCTTGATTTTTAATTTCTTAACAGGAAACTAATGAGCTTGTCAAAAACCTTCTTACAAATGTTCAGTATTTCTACAAAGAGCTAGTGAGACACAACAAACCGTCTCTCTATTTTTCATGTTTACGTATATGATAGTTGTATTTGATGTAATGATGTGTATGCATATGCTATTATATGATGTTCATATGGATGACGACACATGCTTCATTTACATTTTGTATTATATGTTGTATGGGTGAGGTACTGTAAAACTGTTCACCAGTCCCAATCACAGTTACAAAACATACAAAAATACAACAACGTGGAGATGTGTGGAGAAAATAGAGACATATTGAGAACAGCAATGTCATAACTGAACAGAAATCATTCCCTCTATTGGTGAAGGCCGTGTGGGATTAGTTAAACAAAGAAATCTAGTCGACCATGCCTCCTAATCCTCTTACTCCTTAAACAAACAACTTGCCTGGGCTGTTTAAAATTGAATTGAAAATTTTGTAAATTCGATGTTTCGGGCATTACGTAAGGAGGTAATCAGGCGTCAACACTATGGCGTTCGACGCTCCGGACATGAAGGAAAACAAAATACGTTATACAGTACAGTAATGTGGTCACTATGAGCTAGGTAGACAGTTTGATAAGCACAGCTCATTACGGAAATCTCCTGTCTTTGAAGCTTGTCGCTGAGACACTGAAGCCTTCTGTCAAGTTCTGTATTGTTACTGTGTTACAATATGCAGTTTACATTGCTCACAGACCCTCGATTCACGATGATGCCAACTTTCTCGACTACTGTTCGTGCGACGACTATCATTCAGGAATTGGTTCCACAGCTCATTCTTTCACCGATGTCTTTGTGTATGTGTTTTAGCTCGTAAATTAGAGTAGAGACGAGTCTTCTGCTATTCTCGGGCACAAGTTCTCCATGGCAGTCAAACGCCTTTTCGACAGTCCTGTTGTGTATTTGATCAGGGAGCCTATATAGAGAGGGGAGGTGAAACTCCTCGAAAAACCGCTGAACGTATGTCTCGCTTTGTCACGTGACCAGTGGAGACAATATGGCGGCAGCTTAGTATTTAAGATTGAGCTCGGTTCAACAGCTGATTACATTCGCTGAGTGTTGTGACAACTCGGAACCCACACGTAGAAGGTAAGTCACCTGTTCTGTTACTTCAGTTCTAGTCACATATTTGTAATTAGTGTCAGTATAAGAAAATATGTTTGTAGTAAAGTTTCAAGTCGGCATCTTGTAACTCTCTGGCTTCAATTATCGGTACACAGCGAAGACAGACTGAGTTTCGTCAATAAAAGCTTCTTTCACACATTCCTTTATGTTTTAGCAGGGAAATATACCTTTAGTTGAGAGGTGTCTGCAAGCAATAGTGATAGTTTTGTGACTTAAAAACATGTTGGGGTTTAATTGGGGTGTGTGAAAAATGTGGCAGATCGCCGATCTGATCTGATGCGCCATTGAAATACTATACGCCGTTGTTTGAAGTGTGTATAGATATTGCTCAAAACCGTCTTTCACATACACCTTTAATTTTTATGAGGGGAATTTACCATCAGGCGAAAGGTGTTTGCAGGTAATAGTGATAGTTTCATAATCTAAAATAAATTGTTAGGACGTACTTGAGGTGTGTGAAATATGTGCCATCTCGCCGATCTGATCCGACCCGCCATTGAAATATTCCACGGCGTTGTTTGAGTGCTTTTGTTTCAGCTTCAAAAACTTCATTCACATACACCTTTAATTTCCTTTAGGGGAACATACCATCTGGTGAAAGGTGTTTGGAAGTAATAGTGCTAATTTTATAATTTATAAAAAATCGGTAGGGTGTTTTTGAGGTGTTGAAAAATGTGCCATCTCGCGAATCTGTTCTGATCCGCCATTGAAATAGTATAACTTTGAGTGTTTCTAGTTATTGCTCCAAAACCTCTTTCACGTGCACCTTAAATGTTTATGAGGGGAATATACTATGACCCGAAATGTGTTTGCAGGTAATATTTATAATTTGATAATCTAAACATATTGTTAGGATGTATTTGAGGTGTGTGAAAAACGTGTCATCTCGCTGATCTGTTCTGATCCGCCATTGAAATACTACACACCATTTTTTGAGTGTTTCTAGTTATTGCTCAAAAAACTTCTTTCACACACACCTTTAATTTCTGTTAGGGAAACGTTCCATCTGGTGAGAGGTGTTTGGAAGTAATAGTGATGATTTTATAAATTAAAAAAATAATTGGAAGGGTGTATACATTCACAAGTATTTCATGTGTGTGAAAAATATTACATATCGTTGATCTGATCTGATCACTCATTACTACAAGCCAATGTTTGAATGTGTTAAGTCGTCCTAAAATTCATTTCTTTCAAATACACCTCTAAGTATTGAGGGGAATATTCTATCTGGTGAAAGTGTGAGGTATGACATATCTGATCTGTTCTAATCTGCCATGGATGCATTTGATGCTTGAATGTTTTAGTTCTGAAACTATTGTTGATATTTGACAAAACTGCAAAGGACTTTTTAACGCTTTGTGATGGTTTTAAACTTTCTGTTTTTCTAGGGGGAGTGACTGTGTCAGTTGACATTCTGTCAGTATCCATGCAATTGCGCACATGCAGGAAGACATCTGGTGATCTTCATTAACTGCCCTCTTAAAAAAAATAATTTCGAATTTGCCACGACCATCCATTTGTCCATTATAGACTGAGTGTCCTGTAAGAATGAGAGTGACTGAATCTACAACTCATTGACATGTGCTTAACTTTCCAAACTGTATTCCTGAAGGAAAAAGAAATAAAAATGTGTTCCTCCCTCGTCACATTTTTTCTATCAAAAATTAAAAATCAAAGTCTTACTCGTCACTTTTCAAGAGAATGTGCCTGAGAAACATATTTTTATGCAGCCTAAGCATTCCACACAAACAGAAAGCCACTGAAACATAATGAGACATTTTAATTGTGTAACAGATCATTTCAAATACATATAATAACAGTGTTTGCAGTTCTTTAGTTTGCCATTTGGCCATCAGGGCTTGCTGCCACTTGCAGTCTTTAAAGTCTGCATGCCCATTTTCTTGAAATCAAACCAATAAAAACAAAATAGTCTTATTGTAGAGAGTTTCACAGTCCCTACAAAATCCATTAGTGAAGTGTATGGAGCACAGAGAAGTATACATTAGTTATAGACTGCTGACATTCCTACGCGGGACTGAATATATAATACCATGAAGTGAAACTGGAAGGATCAGGGATAATTCCTGAACATTAATACAAATTATGGGCAAGATGCTAGTTGAAAAGAAATGAGATCTAATTGACAGAAGACCACAAGGGCATGCAGATAACTGAAACTGTTGGCCTGATACATTAACAACCGACGCGGGACCTCTGGGCTGGCGATCGTTTCGAACGCTGTATCAAAATTGTCACATAAACAGAGAGTCTTTGAACAAGGCAATGTGTAAATACATTCTCAAGTCCTCTCATTAATCCACACATGCATCATTCGGCGACAGGAAGTGTAACCAGCTTGTTGTGACAACATTCAGAGTAGCCTACTCTAAATTACCGAGTATTACTCCGGGAGATGCCGATAGTTTCCGACAATAAACTGGTTGAAATACTGTTAAGCGCAGCCGATTTGCGCTGAGAACAAACCAAGTCGACGTGTGCAGTGGAGCATGACGAGGCACACGTTAATTAGTACAAATGGTAAGGAAACCAAGCGAGTGACCAATCCCTGTTATAGAATATCCCTGATTTGATAAAACATTCAACAGTCCGGGTGTGGACCAAAAGAGGATACCACCATTCTCATCGGTGGATGAAATGGGATGAAGAAACCCCGCATACTCCTCATTACACTGGTACACCGCATTTACCATAACGAATGTTTAAATGTCACTTTATGTAAATAGAGCATCAAAACAAGCTGAAATCATGTGTTATATTAACATGGTACTAACTATAGTCGATTCGAACCGCTGCTTTACAGTTCACTGACTGCCGTGGATGCATGCTTTTCCCACGTGGCGGGGTAAAACTTAATGATCTATTCTCCCTCGCAAGGTCATGTGAACCAATCAGAAATGGACATTCTTAAATGGGGTAGGAGAAATGTACCCTGTACGTTCTTATGAACCTTGAACTTTCAGGTACATTTCATCAGTTGTGTACAAACACTTTAGACTTAAATATGTATTGATGCAGGGGCTCCATATATGTTCTTGTTTACGTCCCGCTCGTCAAACGTCAAAAGTAAATTTACAGGTATCAGAGCAGACTCACTCGCTGGGCCACTAGCAGTATAAAACCCAAACAAAGCAAACACAAATAAGCAATTGATTTAAACAAATAGATGGAATACCCAAAACCACCAAAATATGCACGCCCCATTTAAAAAGATATAGTGCTAAAGTGGCAAACCGGTAAAATATGCCAAGATTCAAACTCAAAACTATACAATCGTATTTTACTCGATAAATGAGAATGGTCTCAATGTCATAATGTGGTTAGTTACAGAATCAAAGCGAAATATTTTACATGTTTATGTACGATTTCTTTTAGCAAAGCCAGAAGAATCCCCGACAAACACGGCCGCTTCTCAATATGTGGGTTTGTGAGAGTTAGGGTGCTCCCTACAAGGCTCACTCCCATTAGTTAACAGGGTGTCCTCCCATTTTATGTATTTTTTACTCGATAGGTAGGGAACTGTCATGATACTCATAAACACACTTTCATTACAACCTCCAAGACATTAAAAAAAACTAAGAAAATGTAAGTGGAAGTCCAGATTCTTGTACTTGTTACAAATTAGCGGAATTAAGTCAAAATGAGTTGAATTTTGTGCCATGATACTTATAAATATATCCTCATTCATTTACAACTTTCAAAACACAGGAAAAGATGTATTTTAAGTAAAAGTATATATTCTGGCATATTTTGTAAAAATCGCCCTGAATTCGCAAATTAAGTCAAAATCAATTGAATTGTGTGCCATGATACTTATAATGACACATTCATTCATTTACATTCTGTGAAACATTAGAAAAGATATATTTGGAGTGAAAAGGAAATATTCTCGCTCATGGACCAAATGGTTTTCGCTCATGGGCGAGATGTTTTTGAAAATCGGTCTCAATTAGCAGAATTAAGTGAAAATGAGTTGGATTTTGTCCTCATTCATTTACAACCTCCAAAACACAGGAAAAGATGTATTTTGAGTGAAGGCAAATATTCTCGCTCATGGGCCAAAATGTCTTTCTGCCATGGGCGAGAGTTTTTAAAATTGCTCTCATTTAGAGGAATTAAGTCAAAATGAGTTGAAATTTCTGTCATGATACTCATAGATGTACTTTCATTGATTTACATCCTCCAAAACATTGGAAAAGATGTATTCAGGATAAAAGGAAATAATCTCGCCCATGGGCCAAAATGTTTTTCGCCCATGGGCGAGACTTTTTAAAAGATCACTCTAAATTAGCCGAATTAAGTCAAAATAAGCTTAATTTCGTGTCACGACACTAATAAATACACGTTCATTTATTTAAAAACCACAAAGCATGGAAAAAACATATATTTTCAATGAAAGTAATTATTCTCGTCCATGGGACAATATGTAAACCCATGAGCGAGATTTTTAAAAATCACTGTCAGCTAGCAGAGTCAAGTCACAACAAGCTGAAATTTGTGTCATGATACTTATTAACATTTTTTCATTCATTTACAACCTCCAAAACATGTATTATGGACGACATTAAACACTCTCGCCCATGGGCCTGCCCATTGGCCACTGTTCGCGAGCGAGTTTAAATTTTGAGTTTTCGAAAACATTTTTTATCATTTTTTTATCCTTAGCACATATACGTAACAGCTGCATGTTTAATTTTGTCCAATATCTTGTGAGAGAATGGCCACAGTGCTGAGAGTTTCTGGACTTTTGTGAGTCCAGAATTAAATTGTGACGTGTTCTTATGTTTATACAATGATGATTCAAGCACTTATCTGCACCCTGCAACCGGCACCTACTCTTCTCTGCATCTATCTCTTGCAGACTCTTCTCTACTTAATGAGTTTGATTGGTCAGTGCACAATGATCTCTGTGGAAGTGACCATTTCCCTACTATATTAAAATCTATAACTCCATCTGATGTGCCTCCATCATCAAGGCGGAATTTTAAAAGGCTAACTGGGCTTTATATGACACACTGTGTTCTGAAAAACTTAAACCTGAACGTTTTATTGACGTTCCTGGTGCTATTAAATCTTTTTCTGAGGAACTGAATTCCATAGCTGATGAGTGTATACCAAAATCCTCTGCAGTTCCACATATTCGAACCACGGTTCAGCGAAAAGCGCAAACAAACTAGGAAGGCGAGGAAAAAAGCAGAACATTATTTCCGTCGCCATGCTATGGTGCATAATTTAAATAAATTTAAAATTTTAAATGCTAAAGCACGGTGTACTTTTAAACAGAACAAACGCCAATCTTGGCAAAATTATCTATCCAAAATAAATTCTCGGACACCCATGCCCAAGTTCTGGAACATGGTCCAGAAAATTAAAGGTAAAGGTACTAAATCTACAGTCCATCATCTTAAACATGGAGATCAATTACTTACTGATAAATCAGATATTGCGAATAAACTGGGCGAAACTCTTGTTAAACATTCCTCCTCTTTTAATTATATACCTAAATTTCAGCAATATCAAAAACAACAAGAAAAGAAAACCATTAATTTCAATTTTGATAACGGGGAAGATTATAATGAAACGTTTTCTATACGTGAACTCCACACTGCCCTTGATGAAGCTCATGACACTGCTACAGGAGCTGATAACATACATTATCAATTCCTGAAGCATTTACCAGAATCCTGCTAAGAAACTCTCCTAAACAGTTTTGATGATATTTGGGCATCCGGTAACTTTCCGCCCTCATGGCGTGACGCCATAGTGGTACCAATACCTAAACCTGGACGTGATCATAAGGATCCATCTAATTATCGTCCGATTTCACTAACTAGCTGTGTTTGCAAGACCATGGAACGCATGATGAATAATCGACTTGTTTGGTACTTGGAAACAAATAACCTCATAACAGATATACAATGTAGTTTCCGTAATAAAAGAAGTACTGTTGATCACCTCTTGCGATTGGAATCATTTGTTAAGAACGCACTAATTAACAAACAACACGCTGTGTCTATCTTTTTTATCTTGAAAAAACATGTGACACTACTTGGAAATATGGCATTTTAAGAGATTTACATGACTTCGGGTTGCGAGGTCGTTTGCCTGAATTTATTGAAAAGTTTTTAAATAACAGACAATTCCAGGTCCGTGTGGGTTCTACCCTGTCTGATCATGACAATCAGGATCAGGGTGTTCCCCAAGGCAGTATTTTGTCTGTCACTCTTTTTACCATCAAGATCAACAGTTTATCTAAAGTTTTAATTGATTCAATTGATGGATCGTTATTTGTGGATGATTTTAATATTTCTTGTGGTAAAAATATGCATACCATTGAACGGCAATTGCAGTTGTGTTGAAACAAGATAAATAAATGGTGTCTTCGAAATGGCTTTAAATTTTCTGAATCAAAAAGTAACTGCATACATTTTTGTCGTAAATACAAACCACATAAAGACCCTGAACTGTCTCTAGATGGCACGCCAATTAAACTTGTGAAGGAGGCCAAGTTCTTGGGTCTAATCTTTGATTCACACTTAACGTTTTTACCACATATTAAATCACTTAAAACTAAATGTCTGAACGCACTTGACTTATTGAAAGTGGTGTCAAATTCAAAATGGGGAGGGGATCAAACTACCCTTCTCAATCTATATCGATCACTAGTACGTTCTAAACTTGATTATGGCTCTACCGTATATGGTGGAACCTGCAAAAGAAACCTAAAACATCTTGATTCTGTCCACCACCAAGGTTTAAGAGTTTGTCTTGGGTCTTTCCGAACTTCACCTAATGACGTAAATTTGAGGCCAAACCATCTCTTGCACAACGCCGTATCAAATTAACTTCACAATATATCACAAACTATACTCTAACGAATCTAACCCTGCATTTAACTGTGTCTTCAATCCTCTGTATGAGGATTTGTATAGCAAAAAGTCTTCTCTTGTTCCACCTCTTGGGCTCAGAATAAAGCCGTTTATTGCTGCTGCTGTTATTGAGTTGGAAAATATAGCTCCTTTCCGTCTTCTTTCCTCTCCCCCTTGGCAGTTGGTTAGACCACAGGTTGACCTAACATTAACGACATTTAAAAAATCAGAAATGAATGAATTACAGTATAAACAAGAATATAATCAATTAATACATAAATATAGCAATTATAAACCCTTATTTACAGATGGCTCCAAGGATGGTGGCGCAGTGGCCTGTGTCACTGTCATTGGATCCAGAACAATATCTTCTAGATTACCTGACAATAGTGCTATTTTTACAGCTGAAGCTAACGCCATATTAACAGCTCTTAAATATATTCAAAGACACCCTAAACGTAAACAATATATAATCTATTCCGACTCTCTTTCTTGCCTTCAGGCTATTAAAAATTTGTCTTGTAAACATCCACTTTTAATAGAAATTATTGAATAATGATCTTGCTACTGGCCAATACGACATCGTCTTCTGTTGGTTACCCAGCCACGTAGGCATTTCTGGTAACACACTGGCTGACCTTGCTGCTAAAGCAGCACTTAACAAATTATTGAACTGTATAATACTCTTGCTACTGGCCAGTACGACATCGTCTTTTGTTGGTTACCCAGTCACGTAGGCATTTCTGGCAATGTGATGGCCGATCTTGCTGCAAAAGCAGCACTCAACCAATCTGTGACGCCACTTCTTATTCCATATTCAGATTACAAAGCCTGCATTAGAACGTATATCCGGGATCTGATGCAGAAGAAGTGGGACACTCAAGTAGGTATCAATAAATTACATGAAATAAAACCGTATATTGATTACACCTACTTGGGTTGTCAGTCCAGATTTGAGGAGGTCATCATGCGACGATGCCGTATTGGCCACACAAGATATACACATAAATATTTGCTTAAAGGTGATGATCCTCCGTTTTGTATCCCTTGTGATGGAGGAATCACAGTCAAGCATATCCTGAGTGAGTGAGTTAGTATTTAACGTCACATCGGCAATATTGCAGCCATATCGTGACGAGAACGATTAAGTACAGAAATACAAATGAATCAATAACACACACGTTGTAAAAACCTGTCAACCGACAGTAAAACTAATTAGATATACATCAAATGTTTTGGGACTTAAGTACCCTCTCAGGAGGACAATTATTTTACAGTATTTCAACCCCCGTTGAGGGTACAGCAACTAACGATTTGAGTTACTAATTTGATCTACCAATCATAAAATATTTATGTATTTACAATTCATTCAACAAATCTAATTCCTTTAAAAATGCAATAATTAAACGAGGACTAACATTGCTAAAAAGATCCTTCATAGTTTGTGAATTAAAATACTCAGATGGAATACTCAACACAGTCAAGCAGAATATGCTTGACTGTGATTCTTTCATCACAAGGGATGCAGAACGGAGGATCCTCACCTTCATGATTATATCTCTTATGGCCAGTACGACGTTGCCGCAAAATGACCTCTTCAAATCTGGACTGACAACCTAAGTGGGTATGCCCAATATAAGGTTTTATTGCATGTAATTTATTTACACCCACTTGGGTGTCCCACTTCTTTTGCATCAGATCACGGATATACGATCTAATTGTAGCTTTATAATCAGAGTATGGAATAAGAAATGATGTCACAGACTTGTTGAGCGCTGCCTTGACAGCAAGATCAGCCATTGCGTTACCAGAAATGCCTACGTGGCTTGGTAACGAACAAACGATGTCGTATTGGCCAGTAGCAAGATTATTATACAATTCGATAATTTCTATTGAAAGTGGGTGTTTACAAGACATATTCTTAATAGCCTGAAGGCAAGAAAGGGAATCTGAAAATATCATATATTGTTTATATTAAGGTGTCTTTGAATATATTTAAGAGCTGTTAATATGGCGTTTGCTTCTGGAGTAAATATAGAGCTGTTATCTGGTATTCTAGTAGACATTGTTCTGGATCCAATGACAGTGGCACAAGCTACTGCGCCACCGTTCCTGGACCCATCTCTAAATAAGGATTTATAATTGCTGTATTTACGTTTTAAGTGACTATATTCTTGCTTATATTGTAAGTCATTAGTTTCTGATTTTTTAAACTTTGTTAGTGTTAGGTCAACTTGTGGCCGCACCAGTTGCCAAGGAGGAGAAGAGTGAGTGAGTGAGTTAATATTTAACGTCACATCTACAATATATCTCAGCCATATCGTGACGAGAACATTTAACAAAGAAAAGGACAGTATGTATATTATAGAATCTGTCGGCGAAGGACGGTAAAGCAACTAGGATATCACAATTCGAATTAAAACTAGCGTGGAAAGTTAAAACTAATATCACTATTCGGACTATACAACATAAAATCAGGCTATAGATTGCCAACACCTGAAGGTAGATCACCATACTAGGGACCATGGGGACTTACATTACCTTTGCTACCTGCATGGACCCTAGTTGGATTTTACATCGTCCCCTCAGCCGTTAGCAATTTAGTCCCATCTAGCCAAAAATTAAAAATACACATATGCTAAGACTGAAAACAGTGGAAGTCTAAACGTACATGAAATTGTTTTTACATTGAAATATTTATCCCTTATGATGGAGAATTCAACACAGTCAAGCAGTATATGCTTGACCGTGGTTCTCTCATCACGAGGGATGCAAAACGGAGGATCCTCACCTTTCAATAGGTATGAATGAGTGTATCTAGTATGGCCAATACGACATCACTGCATGATGACCTCTTCAAATCTGGACTGACAACCCAAGCATGAATAACCAATATATGGTTTTATTGCATGTAATTTATTGATGCCTACTTGGGTGTTCCACTTCTTCTGCATCAGATCACGGATATAAGATCTAATGTTAGATTTATAATCACTGTATGGAATAAGAAGTGGTGTCACAGATTTGGTGAGCGCTGCCTGAGCAGCAAGATCGGCCATTGTGTTACCAGAAATGCCTACATGGATTGGTACCCAACATAAGACGATGTCGCATTGGCCAGTAGCAAGATCATTATACAATTCAATAATATCAATTAAAAGTGGATGTTTACAAGAAATATGTTTAATAGCCTGAAGACAAGAAAGAGAGTCGGAAAATATTATATACTGTTTATGTTTAGGATGTCTTTGAATATATTTAAGAGCCGTTAGTATGGCATTAGCTTCAGCTGTAAAAATAGAGCTGTTGTCAGGTAGTCTAGAAGATATTGTTCTGGATCCAATGACAGTGGCACAAGCCAATGCACCACCGTCCTAGGAGCCATCTGTAAACAAAGATTTATAATTGCTATATTTATGTTTTAATTGATTATATTCTTGTTTGTATTGTAATTCATTCATTTCTGACTTTTTAAATGTCGTTAATGTTAGGTCAACTTGTGGCGTAACCAATTGCCAAGGAGCAGAAGAAAGAAGACGGGAAGGAGCTATATTTTCCAGCTCAATACTAGAAGCAGCAATAAATGGCTTAATTCTGAGCCCAAGAGGCGGAACAAGGGAAGACTTTTTGTTATACAAATCCTCATAAAGAGCATTGAAGAGACAATTAAATGCAGGATTAGACTCATTTAAAGCTAATTTTGTAATGTACTGTAAAGATAGTTTTATACGGCAATGGTTGAGAGAAGGCTCATCAGCCTCGACGTACAGACTGTCGATAGGAGAAGTTCTAAAACAACCGAGACAAAGTCTTAGGTCTTGGTGGTGCACAGGATCAAGTAGTTTTGGGTTGCTTTGACAAGCTCCACCATATACGATGGAGCCGTAATCAAGTTTCGATCGCACGAGTGATCTATATAAGTGAAGAAGGGTAGTTTGATCCCCTCCCCATTGTGAATTAGAAACAAACTTTAATAAATCTAGAGCCTTCAAGCATTTGGATTTTAGGGATTTAATATGCGTCAAAAAGGTCAAATGTGAATCAAAAATAAGTCCCAAGAACTTAGCCGCCTTGACAACTTTGATAGGGGTACCACTTAGAAATAGTTCTCGGTCTTTATGCGGTTTATATTTACGGCAGAAGTGTACACAATTGGTTTTTGATTTAGGAAATTTGAAGCCATTTTCAAGACACCATTTATCTATTTTGTTTAAACACACCTGCAGTTGCCGTTCAATGGTATGCATATTTTTACCACGGCAAGAAATATTAATATCATCCACAAATAACGATCCATCAAAAAAAAGAGTGACAGACAAAATACTGCCTTGAGGAACACCCTGATCCTGACTGTAATGATCAGACAGGGTAGAACGTACACGGACCTGGAATAGTCTGTCATTTAAAAAGTTGGCTATGAATTCAGGCAAACGACCTCGCAAACCGAAGTCATGTAAATCCCTTAAAATGCCATATTTCCATGTTGTATCATATGCCTTCTCAAGATAAAAAAAGACAGATACAGCGTGTTGTTTACTGATCAGTGCGTTTGTAACGAATGATTCTAAACGCACTAAGTGATCGACTGTACTTCTGTTTTTACGGAAACCACATTGTATATCTGTAATGAGGTTATTTGTTTCCAAGTACCAGACAAGTCGAGTATTTATCATGCGTCCCATGGTCTTGCAAACACAGCTAGTTAATGAAATCGGATGATAATTGGATGGTTCCGTATGATCACGTCCAGGTTTAGGTATTGGTACTACTATGGCGTCACGGCATGAAGAAGAAAATTTACCTGAAGTCCAAATATCATCAAAAATATATAAGAGCGTATCTAAACAGGATTCTGGTAAGGGCTTCAGGAGTTGATAATGTATATCAGCTCCTGTAGCAGTGTCATGAGCTTGATCAAGAGCAGTATGGAGTTCATGAATAGAAAACGTTTCATTATAATCTTCCCCATTATCTGAGCTGAAATTAATAGTTTTCTTTCCTTGTTGTTTTTGATACTGCTGGAATTTAGGTAAATAGTTAGAAGAACAAGAGTGTTTAGCAAGGGTTTCGCCCAGTTTATTTGCGATATCTGATTTATCAGTAAGTAACTGATCTCCATGTTTAAGATGATGGACAGTAGATTTAGTACCTTTACCTTTCAGTTTTTGGACCATGTTCCAGACCTTGGGCATGGGTGTCCGAGAATGTATTTTAGATACATAATTTTGCCAAGATTGGCGTTTGTTCTGTTTAAAAGTACACTGTGCTTTAGCATTTAAAATTTTAAATTTATTTAAATTATGCACCATAGGATAGCGACGGAAATAATGTTCTGCCTTTTTTCCTTGCCTTCCTAGCTTGTTTGCACTCATCGTTGAACCATGGTTTTCGAATATGTGGAGCTGCAGAGGAATTTGGTATACACTCATCAGCTATAGAGTTCAATTCATCAGAAAAGCATTTAACAGCATCAGGAACGTCAATAAAAAGTTTTTCAGCACACAGTTTTTCATATAAAGCCCACTTAGCCTTTTTAAAATTCCGCCTTGATGATGGAGGAACATCAGTTGGAGTTACAGATTCTGGTACAGTAGGAAAATGGTCACTTCCACAGAGGTCATCGTGGACTGACCATTCAAATTCATTTAGTAGTTCTGAATTTGTGAGTGACAAGCCAAGAGCAGAATAAGTCCCTGTACCAGGGTGTAAATATGTGTTGGGACCATCATTATAAATACATAAATCATTGTCAGAACAAAAGTCCTCCAACAATTTACCTTTAGTGTTTGTAGTTTCACTAGCCCAGAGTGGGTTGTGCCCATTTAAGTCTCCCATTATAATACAGGGCTTCGGGAGCTGATCATATAGAGCTTGAAGATCACTTTTGGCAAACGTCGAAGACGGTGAAATATAAAGAGAGCTTAGTGTAAACACTACATGTAAAGTAATTCTCACAGCAACAGCCTGCATGGTAGTATTAAGTGAAACAGGGCTTTGAATAACTTTTTGTCTGACTACAATGGATGATCCGCCAGTGGCCCTATCACCCGGAGGTGAAAAACAATGATATGCATTATAATGACGAAGGTCAAATGTATCTGTTTGTTTTAAATATGTCTCCTAGAGACATATCGCTGAAGGTGTAAAATCTTGGACTAATAGCTGTAATTCATGTAAGTTAGTCCTCACTCCTCTGCAGTTCCACTGTACAATATTATTGGAATAAACTTTCTTTTTGGGGGATTTATTGGGGATCTACCCCGCACTCTTTTGGAGGGCGACAAGCTATGTGCCCTTGTTTGGATGTTTTAGGAAACATCCATATCTTCTAAGGATCCGAACTTATTAAAAAGTTGGATTTTGTTACCAGACCCCTTTGAGGCTCTTCCACTTTTACCCTTTTGTGAAGATTCACATCTAGATTTAAGCTTGTTTTTTTCAGTTTCTTTCACATTGGATTGAGACGTCCGTTTTGCATTTGTCTGAGATAATTTCTCCTGTGTACAAGGTACATCCTGAACACCCATGGGCTCCGGAAGTACGTCAGCAGTTTGAGTGGATGATTCAGGTAGCAAAGTCTGAGGAGTGTCAGTATTAATCCATGTTAAGTTTGTTTGACAGCAAACAGAAGACTTGATTACATTCACAGTCGGCGAAGGTGATGTTCTGGTAACAGAAGCATAAGTTTCTGTTAAGTCTGATCTTTGGACAAGTTTTTGTGCATCTGCAAAGCTAATGTTTTGAGTATATTTGATTTTGTTGATTTCCATGTTCCGTTTCCAAACTGGACAGTCTTTTGAGAAAGGCGAGTGACTTCCGGCGCAGTTAACGCATTTCTTAAAGTTGTTGGTACAATGTTCTGTTGTATATGTCTGCTCACCACAGTGAGCACACGTGACAATGTACAACTGTTCACTCCATGTCCAAATTTTTGGCACTTAAAACACCTTAATGGGCTAGGAACATAGGTATCAACAGCGATGTTACAGTATCCAGCTTTCACAGATTTTGGAGCAGTTGGCGAGGAAAAAGACAAATATGTGTTTGTTGGAACAGTTTCTTTATTTTTCCGGGTTGTAAACCTTTTGACATGCATGACACCTTGATCTTTCATCTCTGTCCCAATATCTAATTCCGTCATGTCCGCGAACAAATGATCACGATCTCGAATTATGCCTTTGCTAGTGTTGAGCGTCCTGTGAGCTGAGACTGATACAGGAATTCCTACCAACATTTCAGTTGTCATCAGGTTTGTAGCTTGCTGTCGTTTACTACATTCAAAGAGAAGAGCTCCTGAACGCAAGCGTCTAACATTTTTTATATCACCCGCAATGCCTCGAATAGCCTTCGATACTGCAAACGGGTTCAACTTCAGTGGTGTCTTATCATGGGTCTCGATCACTATAAAGCGTGGCCAGTAGTCAATTGATTGGGTCGGTCTGTGTTCATTATCATCTTCATCAGGGTCTAGTGGACGTTTTGCTTTTTTAATGGGGGTTTCGTAAGCCATAGTTGGTTTTAAATGGTTCATCATCCGAGCTCCCAACCCACCAAGGAGTATCACAAGGACGATGCTAAAGCAAGCGGGCCTCCAGCTTGCAGCGCCAAGGATACTCGGATGATATACTCCAGTAGAAAAATCAAAAGATTAATATTTCCACCAGATTGGCCCATGAGCCACCGCCTTCTGGGCATACGACTCTAGGCAAAAACATATATAAAATGATGAATTTCAAATTACAATCTCCAAAGAGCCAAGCATGAAAAATGAAACTACCAGTTTCATAAATTTTGAGCATGAAATAGTTGTAGCTCAGGGCTTGGCGTGACCAGCCGATTTATAGAACTGGGCCAGTTCTACCACCCGTCTAGGTGAAGTAAGGGCCAAAGTGGTGTGTTGAGCAATAAGAACACTGGTCCTGCTCCCATTGCCCTCAACCACCAGGATCCCCTCCTCCACCGACACAGGGCCGCAACCCACGGCAAACGGGTTGGTGGACCAAATATCCCCCCGGGTCCACTACGGGGATGTCGGCGAGCTCTAAGCGTTACCCAGCACCCACCACGAGGAGGTGGCTCGCCACGGGTGCCAGGAGGAGAAGAAAAAAGCCGGGAAGGAGAAATATTCTCCAGCTGAATGCCGGCAGCAGAAATCAATTGTTGGATTCTTATCCCAAGAGGTGGAACAAGTGAACATTTTTTATTATACAAATCCTCATAAAGAGGATTACAAACGCAGTTATGGGCAGGGTTGGTTTCATTAGAATATAACTTTGTGATATATTGTAAAGACAATTTGATACGGCGAAGTTTTAAAGATGGCTCATCGGCCTCAACATGGAGACTGTCAATGGGAGATGTTCTGAAAGACCCAAGACAAAGTCTGAGGCCTTGGTGGCGTACAGAATCTAAAAGCTTTAGGCTGCTTTTGCAGGCTCCACCATACACGATGGAGCCATAATCAAGTTTCGACCGGATGAGTGATTTGTATAAATGAAAGAGGGTAATGTGATCCCTTCCCCACTTTGAACTGGACACGACTTTTAATAGATCTAATGCCTTCAGACATTTAGTCTTCAGATACTTAATATGTGGTAGAAAGGTCAAATTTTTGTCAAAAATCAGTCCCAGAAACTTGGCTTCCTTTACAACGTAAATTGGAAAGCCATACAAGAACAGTTCGGTATCTTTGTGAGGTTTACATTTCCGACTGAAATGTATACATTTGGTCTTTATCTGTGAAAATTCTGAAGTGACCGTTTATGAATTTTTTTAAACACATCTGTAATTGTCTCTCAATCGTATGCATATTTTTACCACGACATGAAACGTTAAAATCATCCACAAATAATGAGCCATCTATTGAGTGATTTAAAACTTTTGAGAAACTATTTATTTTTATACTGAATAAAGTAACATAAAATACTGCCTTGAGGAACCTCCTGATCCTGATTATAATAGTCAAACAAGGTTGATCCAACACGAACTTGAAACTGTCTGTCTCTTAAAAACTGGGATATAAAATGTGGTAAAGGGCCTCTCAAACCAAATTCATGTAAATCTCTTAAAATACCATGTTTCCATGTGGTATCATAGGCTTTCTCCAGGCCAAAAAATATTGAAACAGCATATTAGTTATTGACTATGGAATCTTTAAGAAACGATTCTAGTCGAACCAAATGGTCAATAGTGCTTCTATTTTTGCGAAAACCACATTGGGTGTTAGTAATAAGGTTATTAGATTCAAGAAACCATACTAATCTATTATTGACCATGCGTTCCATGGTCTTGCAAACGCAACTAGTTAGTGAAATAGGTCTATAGTTCGATGGATCTGTATGGTCACGACCAGGCTTAGGTATTGGTACAACAATGGCATGAGGCCACAAAGGAGGAAAGTGCCCTGTTGTCCAAATATGATAAAAAATGTTCACAAGTGTTTCAAGACATACAGTAGGTAAATGTTTCAGGAGCTGGTAGTGGATATTATCAGCGCCTATTGCGGTATCATGAGCCTGCACTAAGGCAGTTTTCAGCTCGTGTAGTGAAAATACTTCGTTATAGTCTCCGCCATTATCAGAACGAAAGTTCAGTTTTTACTTTTCTTGATGATTTTTATATTTGTGAAACGTTGGATTATAATTGCATGAAGACGAATGTGCAGCTAACGTTTTACCCAACTTGCTTGCAATGGCAATTTTATCAGTTAATACATTTGGTCCATCATTAAGATGATAAACACTAATATTTCTAACTTTGCCCTTGATTCTCTGTATCATATTCCGCACCTTTGTCATTTGTGTACGTGAATTAATCTTTCATACAAAGGTCTTCCAAGACTGACGTTTACTTTGTTTAATAGTACGTCGAGCCTTTGCAAAAGTATTTCTCTGCCTTCTTCCTACACTTTCTAGCTTGTTTAAATCGTCAGTAAACCATGGTTTACGAATATGTGGTTTAGCAGAAGCCTTAGGAATAGTTTCATCGGCGATATTCTTCATTTTTTCAGAGAACAACTGAATCGGATCTGGGGCATTGAGAAAAGAGTCAGATTGTAAGTTGTCAGCACACAGTGTCCGGAATAATGGCCAGTTAGCTTTATCAAAATTCCACCTTGTTGCAGGGGGATCATCATTCGGATTTATAGCTGAAAGTATTGTGGGAAAGTGGTCACTTCCACAAAGATCGTCGTGGACTGACCATTCGAATTCGCTATATATGTTTGGATCTGTTAGCGACATTGTCGATCGAGTGCAGAATAGGTTCCGAAACCAGGGTGTAAATATGTGACAGATCCATCATTAAATATGCACAAATTATTATTTGCAATGAAATCTTCAAGAATCTTTCCTTTATTGTTGGCATTGGCACTTCCCCACAAAGGGTTATGGCCATTAACATCACCCATGATTATGCATGGTTTAGGAAGCTGATCGAATAGATCCTGAAGATCGGACTGCTGAAGAGCCGAAGAAGGAGAGATGTAACAAAGGTTATCTGTAAAGTAAGCCAGACCGCAACAGCCTGAAGGTTACTTTGAAGGGGAACTGAGCTATGGATTACACCATGTCTCACAAGAATAGAAGCACCACCAGTGGCTTTATCACCTTCAGGTGAGAATGAATGAAATGAATTATACTGGCGCAATTCAAATCTATCAGTAGTTTTCAGATAAGTCTCTTGTAAACTAAACGCCGATGGTGTATAGTCTTGTAATAATAATTGTAGGTCGTTAAAATTGTTCCTAAGGCCTCTGCAATTCCATTGTACTAATGTCATAAAAATATCTAGGGAGGTTCAACTGGAGGCCGTGCGTGTTTGGTAGCGCCGCTCCTGCACCCTGTTTGTGAAGGAGTGATCTCCATGTCAAGCGCTTCAAACTGATTTTGAACCGTCAGTGATGGTGTCAAAGGTGAAGACTCTTCTAAATGTTGAAGAGCTCTGGTCTTTTTCCTCATTTGTTTCTTTTCTTTGCTAGAAATATGATCAACGCCTTTTGTTGCCTGTGTTGAATTCATGGCTTCTGGGTGAGATTCTGTCTGGGACGATGATATCACTCTTGTGATATTGGAGGATTGTCATCCAAGGTTATCTGAGTTGCATTCACCCAAGATATTACAGTCTGACAGGATGTTGAAACTGATTTCTTACCAGATGTTGGAGCAGACGAAGAAACAGTAGCTGAACATGTTTGACCAGTAGAAGACTTAGATGGAGTATTTACTATTTATTTTGCCTCAAAGTAAGAGATGTTATTTGTGTATGTGATATTTAGAACTTGGCTTTCATATTCAAACTTTGGGCAAGATTTAGACGAAGCAAGATGTTCACCACTACAGTTGGCGCACTTGATGGTATCAGTGCAGTCAGTACTCTCATGAGGCCCACTGCAACGTGAGCATACAGACTGGCGTGTGCAAGATCTTGCACCATGTCCAAACTTAAAGGCATTTGTAACAGCGGAGTGGATTCGGTACATAAACTTCACTCCGATATTACAGTATCCTGCTTTAATAGATTTAGGGAGTACTGTAATACAAAAAATCAAAAGGTAGGTGTTAGTTTGGATCACATTTGTTTCCTGATGAAACGCTTCACAGAAGTACTTGGTCTTTTAACTCGGCCACAATTCCTTCTTCCGACATGTCTGACAAACAATGAGACCTGACTCTAACAATGCCTCTACAAGTATTCAGTGTCTTATGAACGGAGACAACAACCTGTTTGTTAACAAAATGCTGCAAGCCCAGCAGTTTGACAGATTGTTGTCGTATACATTCTACCAAGAGGGAACCATTTCTGAGGCGAGTGACATTCTTTACCTCTCCGCAGACACCCTCGATGGCCTTGGAAACATCAAAAGGGTTTATATTAAGCGGACTCCCATCATCAGTGGCAATAACCAAAACCCTTGGCCAAGAATCATTCACTAAAGGGGATACCTATTCGGATGACGAAGAAAGATGTCTCCGCTTATACGTCTTTGATGAACCAGAATGCATATTTTGAGCCATGGTATTAGAATATTATTTGACAACCCTGCTCCCCACCCGGCATCGGGTGTCAACATGGACGATGCTGCAGCGGAAACCAGACTGCAACACCAGGGCTACAGGGATGTTATACTCCATAAATAAGGACATAAATAGCTAAGAAATCTAAAAGATCAAATGCCAGGCTGGTTCGCCCATAACATAAGTCCTCAGAAACTCAGAATTTAGAGGTCCATACCACCAGATTGGCCCATGAGCCACCGCCCTCTGGCATTAGACTCTAGGCAATTAAATGTAACAAAGATTTGTGTATTGAATTTGATAATCAGAAGAACCAATTCCCAATATGTTGAATGTGCAAAAAGTGTGCTATAAACAAGGATTGGCATGACCAGCCGATTGGTTGAACCAGGCCCATTCTACCACCCGTCTAGGTGAAGTTAGGGCCAAAGTGGTGTGTTGAGCAATAGGAACACGGTTGCAGGCCCCTATTGCTCTCAACCACCAGGATCCCTTCCTCCACCGACACAGGGCCGCAACCCACGGCAAACGGGTTGGTGGACAAAATATCCCCCCGGGTCCACAACGGGGGCGTCGGCGAGCTCTTGGCGTTACCCAGCACCCACCACGAGGAGGTGGCTCGCCACGGGTGCCCAAGCATATCCTGCTTGACTGTGTTGAGTATTTCATCACAAGGGATCAGTATTTTAATTCACGAGCTCTGAAGGATCTTTTTAATAGCACAAGCTCTCATTTAGTCATTGCATTTTTAAAAGAATTGTAAATAGATAAATATTTTATTATAGGAAGTTTAAATTCATAACTGGTTGTATCCTCAAACGGGGTTGAAGTACTGTAAAACTATTGTCCCCCTGAAAGGGTACGTAAGTCCACAAACATTCAAAGTAAATTCAAACTTTCCACGTTTTTAATCGTAGCATAAGTGTCTTGTTATTTGCATGGCTAGATATTCCAAATTGCTGACGGCTGAGGGGATGATGTAAATACAGCTAGGGTCAGTTAGCAATCTATAGCCCATTTTTATCTTGTATTGTCCTCTATAGAGAAATTGTTTTAGGCATAGCTACTAGTTTTATATTCTCATCCATGATATTCTAGTTGTTTTACTGTCCCCCGTTGACAGGTTTCATAATAGACATATATTTCATTTAAGTGTATCTCGTCACGATATGGCTGAGATATTGCCGATGTGACGTGAAATATTAACTCACTCACTCAGATGTTGATGAAATAAAAGATCACCCACTACATTGTCAAAACTCATTACAAGGGTGAAAACATTTTTCTTAATCATGGGTACAGCCTACTAATCAGGCATGTAACCAACCACAAAAGTGTTATTTTAACAGGTCTGCGTGTTGTGAGGATACCCTATGTACGTTCCGCCGGACCCTAAATATAAGCCATTGTCTAATTGGTTAAATCCGTTTGGATTTAGCACAGTTGCCGTGAGTGGTATTGTCTGTTTGCACCGAAAACCATAACAGGTGTTGTTTTAAAGTGTCTGCATTGTGGGAGGTATGCGTTATGGGAGGATACATGCCCAGGGAACCTCAGACTGCGGCTGGTGAGTGACGACGTTGTACTTTGTTTTCTTTATTGAGTTGATCATGTATAAAACTTCCAAATTAATTTATGATCCAAAACTGTGTTCCACAGGCGATATCGGTTGTGTGACATCAAGTGATATCTCCTATAGGAGATATTGTTTTGACAGTAGATTTTGCACAATACTATGTTAACACCAGGTCACCGGCGTGCAGAGTGTACGCTTTAACCATTAGGCTTCCCTACCGTTCTTGTGTAACCAAATGAAATGGTGCAGCTTGATATCGAAATCACTGTAATCCTTAACATCTGTCACCGGACAAAGTCATACTTGGTTGGCATTGGTAAAATGTGTAGCCAGAATGTGCCAAAGATGATCTGGAATATTTAATGTAATGTTATGTTTGACATACACTTGATGCTTAGCGCATAAGTTCCAGTATTTTTGTCAGGTTGAGTCGAGGTCACGTTTACAGAGTCAGGCACAAAATTGGCAGGACACGAAAACAGCGATCTAAACCACCAAACTATCACTGTTTCACACAAATGCAAGTAGGACAAATGTTCCTTGGATTACGTACCGTGTATAGATTGGCAGGGTTGCAACAACCGAAAACTACGAATACATTAAGCCATTTACAATGTCGTCAGTTGTATATGAGTCCATTCTATGAAGTCGGTATCTTAAAATAAGCAAACTCTACTATGATTTTGCTTGTGAAACTTGGATCTACCACACTCACATCCTTTCCTTGAAAACGATTGTGTCTATGCCTGTCTATTACCTCACTGAGACCAAATCAAGATAGAGTGACAGAGTAAACTAATGTTACGGTCGTTTGTATGATACGCAGCAGATGCCTACGATGATTAAGTTCCAACTTTGTTTTTAAAGATCGCATCGGTATCAATACATACGGCAACAGTCTGTTAGTAGTTGAGTTTGAGTCAGACAATCCTTTGACTGATACCTTGATCGTCGAGCGATGCAACTAGGAAGGAATAACATGCATCAGCAAAGGCAGCATGCCTTCATCATGCCCATGAATGGACATTTGAAACAGCCATTTTGTTTTAGTATTCTTTTAAAATTACTTGCACGTACAGGTTTGAACATCAAAATATGTAAATGGTACAGTAAAACATAACTTTACTCACACTTCAACATGGAAGATCTGTCTACAGCTCTTAACCTCAGCATATGAACATCAAATTCCCTGGCCACACCTGCAACACCAGTTTGCACGTCACCACATGTGTGATGAGACATTGGCCTTTTGATATTGTTACGAGTATGTATTTCCTGTATAGTTGTGTTTTTAATTAAGTAATAATTATTTTTGGGCCACAACATTTAGTGTTTTGAATATTAAATATGACGGGTCACATTTCGTTTTAATAGCTGGTCAAGACTTTGAGCATTCTGGTGTTCCGAAAATTTATCTGCTCGTATTTTTCTATGTGTCTACTTCCGGGAGACTTATTCTAGGGCATTCTACAGTGTTGAAGATGTTCGTTTGTGCCCGAACCTTCGGGAAATGACTTAGTAAATATATGTAAAGGCTGGTTGCCGTGCGGAGGGTGACACACACTCATTCATTTTTGCTGGAGTTACATCACTGCCACGCTTGAAAACCCGTCAACGTCTGACCTACATTATGTGCTGTCACACCGATCACTGTGTTGACATTCTGCATAGTTGATTACCTCTCGTACTGAGACTTTGGCGAGTTTGATATATTATATTCTGTGACCCATTCACTTAGATTTTGTCTCCCTTTGTATTTGTAATCGGCATTGTTATATTTTGTCTCCCTTTGTATTTGTAATCGGCATTGTTATAGTGACTTTGTATACCTTGCTCTTGTTGCATAATAATACCGAATTTGAACGTAAACGACTTGTCTTTGTTCTGTTTTGCTGGTTCAAAGGGGATTTCTTAAATTGTTGTCACGGTAAATTCTTAACCGTAACAATATACTTGAATATTATGAGGCCGTGAGGTCACGTTTTTTAACCACTGGCACAGACAAAAGGGTATTGGAGTCTCACATTAAGTCTTCTCATTAACAGAAAGAAAACACTAATTTACCAAGCAAGAAATCCATTGTTTTGGCGTCCCTCTTCATGATGGCTTCTTTCACATCAATGACCTGAAAATACAACATACATATCATGTCGTGAGAAATATCTTGTCGTTGTCTGTGTTTAATAATAACAGTATTAGTTTTAAAAACAATACATTTTTGTGTGCATTAAAGAATGCAGTTATGAACGGTTACAGAACCGTGACTTGAATAAGATTCGTGACAGTGACAGTAATCACATTTCGGAACCATTTGTCAGTGAAATATTCTGTTTACAATCTAACAACTTGGGATAAGTATATACAATACTGGGCAAACGAGATTTGTAAAAAAATAATGCAAGTGCAACACAAGGCGATCGGTATAACCAATGTGGGGTTTTCACAACGCCACTGGTACGAACCATCGACTGTAGCCAGGCCACCATCAGGAAATTGATAAACTGATTCCAGCAGAAGTGACAGATCCAAGACCGTTCATGATCACGATCAAGTGATATTTTTCAGAACGACAACAAAAGGACTTGCAGAGACAGAATTTTCCACAATACGTGCATAATGAGGTATTGCCTTGGCCAGCGTGTCACATGAACCCCTATGAACATCTCTGAGATCATCTTGTCCGTCACCTGAGGCAGTGTGTACCCTCTCCAGTAAATCGACAGGAACTAAGACTGACACTCTTTGAGGCACCCGTGGCGAGCCACCTCCTCGTGGTGGGTGCTGGGTAACGCCAAGAGCTCGCCGACATCCCCGTAGTGGACCCGGGGGGATATTTGGTCCACCAACCCGTTTGCCGTGGGTTGCGGCCCTGTGTCGGTGGAGGAGGGGATCCTGGTGGTTGAGGGCATGGGAGCAGGACCAGTGTTCCTATTGCTCAACACACCACTTTGGTCCTGACTTCACCTAGACGGGTGGTAGGATGGGCCCGGTTCAACCAATCGGCTGGTCATGCCCAGCGCCGTGCATAGTGGGTATTATTGCACATATTTGATATGTTATTTCAGCTTGACTTTTAGAAACTCCAATTATTTCAAGATATTATATTGCCTAGATTCCTATGCCAGCAGGCGGTGGCTCATGGGCCAATCTAGTAATGTTGACCGCTATATGTTTTTAAGTTATTGTTATGGGCAGAACCAGCCTGACAATACACTTAATAAACGAATATAGCTATTCATGTCATATTTGCTGGAGTATAGCATCCCTGTATCCCTGGTGTCTGCATTCTGGAGACCCGATGCAATTAGATGCCGTCCTTCTTGACACTCCATGGTGGGTGGGGAGCAGGGTTGTCAAATCTCTTTGATATAATCATGGCTCGCAATCATTCTGGTTTTACTCGAAATGAAAAAGAAGACGTTGGACGCCGAGATATTGTCGTCTGATGATGATGTTTCTCTTGCAACAAATTCTAACTCTTGGGAACGAAGAAAGCTGTCGAAGGTATTTGTGGAGAGGTGATGAATGTTTCACGTCTCCGAGGCGGCTCCCTTTTAATTGAGTGTGCGCGGAGACAGCAAAGCTATCAACCTTTTGAAATGTTCCACATTTGCAAACACTGAAGTTGCAGTCTCTGAGCACAGAACTCTAAATTCTAGTCGAGGGATCATTCGCGACAGAGCTCTTTGTCTGGCGGAAATAACAGAGGAAGAAATCTTGAAAGAATTTGGTCTGAACAGCATGTCACCTCAGTGAAACGTTTCATGAGAAGAGATGGTGCGTCTTCTATTCCAACAAATACCTATTTCTTCACATTTTCACTAGCTGATATACCTAAATCCATTAAAGCTGGCTATTTCAACAACGGAGTGGATGTGTATGTACCCAATCCACTCCGGTGTTACAATTGTCAGAAATTTGGACATGGTTCTAAATTCTGCAATCGTCCTTCTGCGTGCTCTCCATGTGGAGGTAATCATGAAAACACTGGTTGTATGGCTGCACTAAACTGTGTAAATTGCAAGGGTGCACATGACGCTTCTTCAAAATCTTGTCCTTCGTGGATCCATGAAAAAGATATTTTGACAGTAAAATGTCAAAACAACATTTCCTTTCAGGAAGCTAAAAAAGTTGTTGCAAGCCGTTCGCCTCCATCACCACAAACGTATGCTGCAGTTGTCTACCGCTCAGCTTCTACTAGATCCGTAGAATGTCAAACTGACTTGACATGGACAAACTCGGAACACCCTCAGCCTGTTTCTAAATCATCAAAAAGTCAAACAACGTCGACAGATAGTCAACAACATGACATCCCTCCAGCATCTCAGTGTGCCCCAACTACTGAACCATCAGGTACAACAAAATCAACAAATGAAGTGCCCAATCCTCACAAGAAGAAACAACAGAGGAAAATCAAAACTAAAGATTGCCACTCCTACTGAAACACCGGTAGACTTACATAACTTTTTTTACCCTCTCGAGATGGATATCACCCCACCCTGTGAACGTCCTGGTAGTACTAACTACTCCTCGCGTTCACGTGAACGATCACCTATAGATCCCCCATGAGCCATTCGAATCTTCTTCAGTGGAACTGCAGAGGACTTAAACATAACTCACATGAACTGCAGCTATTAACTCAGGATATAAATCCATCAGCAATTTGTTTGCAAGAAACCTACCTTAAACATACCGATAAATTTGACTTCAGACGCTATAATTCCTTTCATTCTTATTCTCCCCGGGTGATAAAGCTACTGGTGGAGCTTCTGTTTTGGTACGACAGGGCGTCATCCATAGTCCTGTTCCCCTTAACACAAACTTGCAAGCAATAGCCGTTCGTATTACCTTGCAGATTACCTATACACTTTGTTCCTTGTACCTTCCTCCTTCTTTAAATCTTCAAAAGCTTGAACTTCAACAATTATGCGATCAGCTCCCTAAGCCCTTTATCGTCATGGGTCATCTAAATGGACACATTCCTTTATGGGGAAGTTCAACCATGAATCAAAAAGGAAAAGTGATTGAAGATTTCATATTTGATAATGACCTGTGCATCTTTAATGATGATTCTGAAACCTACCTGCACCCTCCTACAGGTACATATTCATGTTTACATCTGTCTCTTACAGATTCAACATTATTGAGTGAATTCACATGGTCAGTCCATGATGATCTATGTGGAAGTGACCATTTTCCGACTATTTTGAAACCTGTGTCCCCATCTGATATCCGTCCAACGTCACGGTGGAATTTTAAAAAAGCTGACTGGCAATTGTATGCCACTCTTTGTGCTGACAAATTGAAACCCAAGCTGTTCTTGGGCAATCCTGATCCCATAAAATGTTTCTCGAATGAAATGAATATAATTGCTGATAAATGTATCCCTAAGTCCTCTGCTGTTCCTCACATACGAAAACCATGGTTTGATGATCACTGCAAACAAGCAAGGAAGGCACATAAAAAGACTGAGCACTATTTCCGTCGCCATCCTATGATCCATAATCTCAATAAATTTAAGATTTTAAATGCAAAAGCTCGGGGTACTTTTAAGCAAAGTAAACGTCAATCTTGGAGAAATTATGTATCAAAAATCAATTCATGTACGCCCATGTCCAAGGTATGGAATATGGTCCAAGAGATCAACCTGGCATCCACCACCTTAAGACGGAAAATGAAGTATTAACAGCTCCTTTAGATATTGCTAATAAATTAGGTGAAGTTTTGGCTAAGCACTCTTCCTCCTCTAACTATGTACGTAAATTTAAAAAATATCAACAACAAGAAGAAAGGAAACCTATTCATTTCAACACGGATAATGGGGAAGACTATAATGAGTTATTTTCTATTCACGAACTTCATGAAACTCTTGACCAAGCTCACGATACTGCTACAGGAGCTGATAACATACATTATCAACTCCTCAAACACTTGCCAGACCTCCTCGTGGTGGGTGCTGGGTAACGCCAAGAGCTCGCCGACACCCCCGTAGTGGACCCGGGGGGATATTTGGTCCACCAACCCGTTTGCCGTGGGTTGCGGCCCTGTGTCGGTGGAGGAGGGGATCCTGGTGGTTGAGGGCAATGGGAGCAAGACCAGTGTTCCTATTGCTCAACACACCACTTCGGCCCTGACTTCACCTAGACGGGAGGTTGAATGGGCCCGGTTCAACCAATCGGCTGGTCACGCCAAGCCCTGAGCATTACTGTATGTAATGTTACACAAAGTTTTGAGAATCGTAAGATGGATATTATTAGGTCTTGGCCGATTTTTGGATCTTCTGAATTTCAAATTTTACTAATTCATATTTTTGCCTAGAGTCGTATGCCCAGAAGGCGGTGGCTCATGGGCCAATCTGGTGGAATTATTAATGTTTTAATTCTTCTGCTGGAGTATATCATCCGAGTATCCTTGGTGCTGTAAGCTGGAGGCCCGCTTACTTTAGCATTGTCCTTGTGATACTCCGTGGTGGGTGGGGAGCTCGGATGATGAACCATTTAAACTAACCATGGCTTATGAGAGCCCAACAAAAAAAACAAAACGTCCACTTGATATTGACCCTGTTGATACTGACCATAGACCGTCTGCATCGATTGAGTATTGGCCGCGTTTCATTGTTATTGAGACTCCTGACAAGACACCATTAAAGTTGAACCCCTTTGCTGTATCCAAGGGTATTCAAGGTATTGCTGGAGATGTGAAGAACATAAGACGCTTACGTTCAGGTGCCCTGTTAGTAGAGTGCGGAAAAAAGCAACAAGCAACTAATTTGCTGAACATCAAATCTTTCGTGGGTATTCCGGTCACGGTTTCTGCACACAAAACCTTGAATTCAAGCAAAGGTATCGTTAGAGATCGAGACCGATTGTTTGATGATATGTCGGAACTTGATATAGGATCTGAAATGAAGGATCAAGGTGTACTCTTCGTCAAGCGCTTTTCAACTCGGAGAAACAGTGAAACCATCAAAACGAACACCTATCTGTTTACTTTTTCATGTCCTAATGCTCCCAAATCAGTGAAGGCAGGCTACTGTAACATTCCAGTTGATACCTACATCCCCAACCCGCTCAGGTGTTTTAAATGCCAGAAATATGGACACGGCGTAAATACTTGCACATTGTCTGTTGTGTGTGCTCACTGTGGTGAGAAGACACACACAACAGAAGATTGTGACAGTGACTATAAAAAATGTACCAATTGCTCAGGCGACCATTCGTCATTTTCTAAACAGTGTCCTATTTGGAAAGAGCAAATGGAGATCAATAAAATAAAATTTACACAAAATATCTCTTTTTCTGAGGCCAAAAAACTGGTAAAGAGATCTGAACTTTCGGAAAGTTATGCTACAGTAACAAAAATATCATCGGGGTGTAGCTCTAAAACAACATCAACCACAGGGTGCCAAACTACCTTGACTTGGGTCAATTGTGATTCTCCACAGACTTTGTGCACTGCTATATCATCACAGACTGAGGAATCACTTCCTAGTACCTCAAAGTCTTCTTCTGATCACAAATCATCATCTCAGTCACACTCAAAGTCTCAATCGACAGCTAATAGTCAACACACTGTGAAAAGTAAACCGAAGCCAAAGCCTGATGCTTCAAAACAGCAAAGTGGCAGAGCTCCTAAAGGGTCACAGAACAAAATTCAACTGTTTAATAAATACGGGTCTCTTGAAGACATGGACGTTTCTGAAAACGTCCATTCTAGGGCACATAGCTTGTCGCCCTCCAAAAGACTGCGGGGTAGATCCCCAATAAATCCCCCTAAAAGATAGTTTATTCCAATAATATTATACAGTGGAACTGCAGAGGATTGAGGACTAATTTACATGAATTACAGCTATTAGTCCAAGATTTTACACCTTCAGCGATATGTCTCCAAGAGACATACTTAAAACAAACAGATACATTTGACCTTCGTCATTTTAATGCATATCATTCTTTTTCACCTCCGGGTGATAGAGCCACTGGCGGGTCATCCGTTCTAGTCAGACAAAACGTTATTCAAAGCCCTGTTTCACTAAATACTAATATGCAGGCTGTTGCTGTGAGAATTACTTTACATGTAGCGTTTACGCTATGCTCACTCTATATTTCGCCTTCTTCGACATTTGCCAAAATTGATCTTCAAGCCCTGTATGACCAACTCCCGAAGCCCTGTATTATAATGGGAGATTTAAATGGGCACAACCCACTCTGGGGTAGTGTAACTACAAACACTAAAGGTAAGTTGTTGGAGGACTTTTGTTCTGACAATGATTTATGTATTTATAATGATGGTTCCAGCACATATTTACACCCTGGTACAGGGACCTATTCTGCTCTTGACTTGTCATTGACAAATTCAGAACTACTGAATGAATTCGAATGGTCAGTCCACGATGATCTCTGTGGAAGTGACCATTTTCCTACTATATTAAAAGCTGTAACTCCATCTGATGTTCCTCCATCATCAAGACGAAATTTTAAAAAGGCTAACTGGGCTTTATATGAAACACTGTGTGCTGAAAAACTTAAACCTGAACGTTTTATTGACGTTCCCGATGCTATTAAATGCTTTTCTGATGAACTGATTTACATAGCTGATGAGTGTATACCTAAGTCCTCTCCAGTTCAACACATAAGAAAACCATGGTTCAACGATGAGTGCAAACAAGCTAGGAAGGCAAGGAAAAAAGCAGAACATTATTTCCGTCGCCATCCTATGGTGCATAATTTAAATAAATTTATAATTTTAAATGCTAAAGCACGGCGTACTTTTAAACAGAACAAACGCCAATCTTGGCAAAATTATGTATCCAAAATAAATTCTCGGACACCAATGTCCAAGGTATGGAACATGGTCCAAAAAGTTAAAGGCAAAGGTACTAAATCTAGTGTCCATCATCTGAAACATGGAGATCAATTGCTTACTGATAAATCAGATATCGCAAATAAACTGGGCGAAACCCTCGCTAAACACTCTTCCTCTTCTAATTATTTACCTAAATTCCAACAGTATTAAAAACAACAAGAAAAGAAAACTATTAATTTCAATTCTGATAATGGTGAACATTATAATGAAACTTTTTTTATTCATGAACTCCATACTGCTCTTGATCAAGCTTTTTTAACATACATTATCAACTCCTGAAGCACTTACCAGAATCCTGCCTAGAAACTTTTCTTATTATTTTTTATGATATTTGGACATCTGGTAACTTTCCTCCGTCATGGCGTGACGCCATAGTAGTACCAATACCTAAACCTGGACGTGATCATACGGATCCATCCAATTATCGACCGATTTCACTAACTAGCTGTGTTTGCAAGACCATGGAACGCATGATAAATAATCGACTTGTTTGGTACTTGGAAACCAATAACCTTATCGCAGACATACAATGTGGTTTCCGAAAAACAGAAGTACAGTCGATCACTTAGTGCATTTAGAATCATTTGTGAAGAACGCGCTGATTAATAAACAACATGCTGTGTCTATCTTTTTTGATCTTGAGAAGGCATATGACACAACCTGGAAATATGGGATTTTGAGAGATTTACATGATTTCGGTTTGCGAGATCGTTTGCCTGAGTTCATAGCCAAATTTTTAAACAACAGACAATTTCAAGTCCGAGTGGGTTCTACCCTGTCTGATCATTACAGTCAGGATCAGGGTGTTCCACAAGGCAGTATTTTGTCAGTCACACTTTTTAGTATAAAGATAAACAGTTTATCAAAAGTTTTAAACGATTCAATTGATGGATCGTTATTTGTGGATGATTTTAATATTTCTTGTCGTGGGAAAAATATGCATACTATTGAACGGCAACTGCAGCTGTGTTTGAACAAAATAGATAAATGGTGTCTTGAAAACGGCTTTAAATTTTCTAAATCGAAAACTAACTGTATACATTTTTGTCGTAAATACAAACCGCATAAAGACCCTGAACTATCTCTAGATGCTACTCCCATTAAAGTTGTCAAGGAGGCCAAATTCTTGGGCCTAATATTTGACTCACACCTAACGTTTCTGCCCCGTATTAAATCTCTGAAAACTAAGTGCCTGAAAGCACTTGATTTGTTGAAAGTGGTGTCAAATTCTAAATGGGGAGGGGATCAAGCAACCCTCTTACATCTGTATCGATCACTCATACGTTCGAAACTTGATTATGGCTCCATCGTATATGGTGGAGCCTGCAAAAGCAACCTTACACTTCTTGATTCTGTCCACCATCAAGGCTTAAGACTTTGTCTTGGGTCTTTCAGAACTTCACCTATTGACAGTCTCTACGTTGAGGCCGATGAACCATCTCTTACTCAACGTCGTATAAAATTGTCATTACAATACATTACTAAATTATATTCTAATGAATCTAACCCTGCCTATAACTGTGTCTTCAATCCGCTTTATGAGGATTTGTATGACAAAAAGTCTTCTCTTGTTCCACCTCTTGGGCACAGAATTAAACCATTTATTTCTTCTGCCGGTATAGACCTGGAAAGTATATCGCCTTCCCGTCTTCTTTCTTCCCCTCCTTGGCAATTGGTTAGGCCACAAGTTGACCTAACATTAACGACATTTAAAAAATCAGAAACGAATGAATTACAGTATAAACAAGAATATAATCAATTAAAACATAAATACAGCAATTATAAATCCTTATTTACAGATGGGTCCAAGGACGGTGGCGCAGTTGCTTGTGCTACTGTCATTGGACCCAGAACAATATCTTCTAGATTACCAGACAATAGTTCTATTTTTACGGCAGAAGCTAACGCCATATTAACAGCTCTTAAATATATTCAAAGACACCCTAAACGTAAGCAGTATATGATATATTCCGACTCTCTTTCTTGTCTTCAGGCTATTAAAAATATTTCTTGTAAACATCCGCTTCTAATTGAAATTATTGAATTGTATAATACTCTTGCTACTGGCCAATACGACATCGTCTTTTGTTGGTTACCTAGTCACGTAGGCATTTCTGGTAACACAATGGCCGATCTTGCTGCTAAGGCAGCACTCAACAAATCTGTGACACCACTTCTTATTCCATACTCTGATTGTAAAGCTATAATAAGATCTTATATCCGTGATCTGATGCAGAAGAAGTGGGACACCCAGGTAGGTATCAATAAATTACATGAAATAAAACCTTATATCGGTTATACTTACTTGGGTTGTCAGTCCAGATTTGAAGAGGTCATTATGCGACGATGTCGCATTGGCCATACGAGGTATATTATAGTATCTATAATAGTATCTATTAAAAGGTGAAGATCCTCCGTTTTGTATCCCTTGTGATGAAAGAATGAAAGCATGTCCTGCTTGACTGTGTTGAATATTCCATCACAAGGGATAAATATTTTTATTCAAAAACTTTGAAGGATCTTTTTAATAAAGTTAGTTCTCATTTAATTATTGCATTTTTAAAAGAATTAGATTTGCTAAATGAATTGTAAATATATAAATATTTTATGCTTGGAATTTCAAATTAGGAACTTAGAGTGTTAGTGGCTGTATCCTCGAGGGGGGTTAAAGCACTGTAAAATTATGTCCTCCTGAGAGGGTACGTAAGTCCCAAAACATTTGAAGTCAAATTTGATCTTCCTGTTTTTTAGTCGTAGTATTTCTGTCATTTTAATTTGTGGCTAATCTTGCATACAATCACCAGCAGCTGAGAGGATGGTGTAAATCCAGCTAGGGACCATGCAGGTAGCAGAAGTACTGTAAGTCCCCATGGCCCCTAGTATGGTGATCTACTTTCAGTTGTTGGTGATCTATATAGCCTGTTTTTATATTGTGTTGTCTGAATAGGGATATTAGTTTTAACTTTTCACGCTAGTTTTATTTCTCATTGTGATATTCTAGTTGTTTTACTGTCCTTCGTCGACAGGTTTTTATCATGTGCATAGATTCCATTTTTAAGAATGCTCTCGTCACAATATGGCTGCAATACTGCCGATGTGACGTTAAATATCAACTCACTCACTCACTCACTTGCCAGAATCCTGTTTAGAGACACTTTTAAACATCTTCGATACTATTTGGACATCTGGTGAATTTCCTTCTTGATGGCGTGAGGCTATAATTGTTCCAATTCCTAAACCCGGACGTGATCATACCGATCCTTCAAATTATCGACCAATTTCACTCACTAACTTTGTTTCCAAGACCATGGAACGCATGATCAATAATCGATTAGTTTGGCACTTGGAGGTATCCAAGGCATTGCTGGCGAAGTAAAGGACATTTGAAGATTACGTTCTGGTGCGCTGTGGATTGAGTGTGGCAGAAAGCAACAGTCAACCAACCTTTTGAATATCGACACTTTTGTTGGTACTCCGGTTACTGTCACGGCCCACAAAACACTCAACACAAGTAAGGGAATAGTGCGAGATCGTGATCGATTGCTGGCAGACATGTCTGACCTAGATATCGTTTCCGAGATGAGAGATCAGGGTGTACTATATGTCAAACGCTTCTCAACCCGTAAAAACAACACAACCATAAAAACCAACACATGTCTGTTTTCCTTCTCATCGCCTACTGCTCCAAAGTCACTTAAGGCAGGGTAATGTAATCTCAATGTTGATACATACATTCCAAATCCGTTGAGGTGCTTCAAGTGCCAAAAATTCGGTCATGGTGTAAACACGTGCACATTGTCTGTTGCGTGTGCTCATTGTAGTGAAAAAACACACACAACAGAAGATTGTGACAGCCATGTTAAAAAGTGCACAAACTGCGCAGGGGATCACCCATCTTTCTCTAAAGAATGTCCTGTGTGGAAACAACAAATGGCCATTAACAGAATAAAGTTTACACAAAACATCAGTTTTGCAGATGCAAAGAAAATGGTCCAGAGCTCAGTACAAACGGAAGGCTTTGCTTCCGTTGCCAGACCAAACCCAGACGCAACATCCACAATAATGAAATTATTTTAACTCCCCAATAAATCCCCCCAAAAGATAGGTTATCAGAATAACATTATTCAGTGGAATTGCAGAGGACTAAGGACTAATTTTAATGAATTGCAGCTTTTAATCCAGGATTTTACACCGTCAGCAATGTGTCTACAGGAAACATATTTAAAACACACTGATACTCTTGATCTCCGTCATTTCAATGCTTACCATTATTTTTCACCTCCAGGTGATAGGGCAAGTGGAGGATCATCAATCTTGGTACGGCAAAATGTTATACATAGTTCAATAGCGCTTAAAACAAATCTCCAAGCTGTAGCTGTGCGACTTACATTACAAGTTGCATTTACGCTTTGTTCATTGTATATTCCACCTTCATCCACTGTCCAGTTAACTGATCTACAAGCTCTTTACAATGAACTTCCTAAACCCTGTATAATCATGGGCGATTTCAATGGCCATAACCCACTCTGGGGTGGTACTACTGCGAACACCAAAGGTAAATTACTTGAGGATTTTCTTTCAAATAATGATCTCTGTATTTACAATGACGGGTCACATACATATTTACATCCTGGCACAGGGACATATTCAGCTCTTGATTTATCAGTTACTGACTCTAATCTCTTAAATGAATTTGAATGGTCGGTTCACGATGACTTGTGTGGGAGCGACCATTTCCCTACAATACTAAAACCTGTGAGCACCTCTGATGTACCTCCATCATCACGATGGAATTTTAAAAAGGCCAACTGGGCTCTATATGAATCTCTCTGTACTGGTAAACTTAATCCCGAACGTGTTATTACTGCTCCTGATGCTATTAAATGTTTTTCTGATGTACTCATTGACATTGCTGATGGGTGTATCCCAAAGTCTTCTGCAGTTCCACATATTCGAAAACCATGGTTCAACGATGAAGGCAAACAGGCTAGAAAGGCAAGGAAAAAAGCAGAACATTATTTCCGTCGCCACCCTATGGTGCATAATTTAAACAGATTTAAAATTTTAAATGCTAAAGCACGGCATACCTTTAAACAGAATAAACGCCAATCGTGGAAAAATTATGTATCTAAAATAAATTCTCGGACACCAATGTCCAAGGTATGGAACATGGTCCAGAAAATTAACGGTAAAGGTACTAAATCTACTGTCCATCGTCTTAAACATGGAGATCAATTGCTTACTGATAAATCAGATATTGCTAATAAACTGGGTGAAACCCTTGCTAAACACTCTTCCTCTTCAAATTATGTACCTAAATTTCAGCAATATCAAAAACAACAAGAAAAGAAAACTATTAATTTCAATTCTGATAATGGGGAAGATTATAATGAAACGTTTTCTATTCATGAACTCCATACTGCTCTTGATCAAGCTCATGACACTGCTACAGGAGCTGATAACATACATTATCAACTCCTGAAGCACTTACCAGAATCCTGCCTAGAAACGCTTCTCAATATTTTTGATGATATTTGGACATCGGGTAACTTTCCTCCGTCATGGCGTGACGCCATAGTAGTACCAATACCTAAACCTGGACGTGATCATACGGATCCGTCCAATTATCGACCTATTTCACTAACTAGCTGTGTGTGCAAGACCATGGAACCCATGATAAATAATCGACTTCGACCAAGGACTTCTTCTCCTTGGCAGTTGGTTAGGCCCCAAGTGGACCTAACACTGACCACATTTAAAAAATCAGAAACTAATGAATTACAGCATAAACAAGAATATAATGAATTGAAACATAAATATAGCAGTTATAAATCCTTATTTACAGATGGGTCCAAGGACGGTGGCGCAGTAGCTTGTGCCACTGTCATTGGATCCAGAACAATATCTTCTAGATTACCAGACAACAGTTCTATTTTTACCGCTGAGGCTAACGCCATATTAACAGCTCTTAAATATATTCAAAGACGCCATAAACATAAACAATATATAATCTATTCCGACTCTCTTTCTTGCCTTCAGGCGATTAAAATTTTTTCTTGTAAACATCCACTTTTAACTGAAATTATTGAATTATATACACCTGGAAATTAATCAAGCAACACCCCAATTTTTTCTATTGGAGCAACTTTGAAGTGTTCTGACAATCAAAATATGCCGGGTTGATATAGTTTGACACTTTTTTATTCAACAGACGATCTCTGACAAACAACTTAAAGGGAAAAAGTATCAAGACTTTGCTTTATTGCAACGAAATCCAAATTCTTAAAACTGTCTTAAATTCATGAAAAAATGGACACAATTTACTATTCATCCACAGACGTTGTTGTCAGGTGTATTAACACAAATGTCACATGGAAAGAAAGAACAGTCATCTGAGAGTCTGCACACCGACTTTCATCAATATCTAGTGTGTCCTCCCTGCGCACGCACCACCGATTCCAGACGCCTCCTCATTCCTTGGATGAGTCTCCGGATCTGATTCTGGGGGATCCTGTTCCACTCCTCATGCAGGGCAGCCGTCAATTCGTTGAGATTATGGACTGGTGGGTCTCTCTGCCTCACACGACGGCCAATAAAGTCCCACAAATGTTCAATGGGGTTGAGGTCAGGGCTCATGGCAGGCCATGGAATTCTGTCAATTGCATTTTGCCGCAAAAAATCATTTACAGCATGCGCCCTGTGAGGTCTAGCATTGTCGTCCATAAATATGGGTCTCGTTGCCAGAGGATGGTTCTCAAAATGAGGTACCACAGCCCTGTCAAGAACCTCCTGTTGGTAACGAACACCGTTAAGGTTGCCACGGATGGTAATGATATCCAACTTGCAGTTCATGGAAATGCACCCCCATACCATAACGGAACCTCCCCCAAAGGCCACAGTCTCCTGGATGTTCCGTGGAGCCATTGCTGTGTTCCTCTGCCTCCAGACCCGAGTACGACCGTCCACCATGTGCAGCAAGAACCGGCTCTCATCTGAGAAATGGACCTTCCTCCAAGAGGCAATGTTCCAGTGCAAACGGTCATTACACCAGGCCAGTCGGGCTGCCTTATGGGCTGGAGACAGTCTGGGTCGCTTGATTGGCCTCCTTGCCCGGTATCCTGCAGCTTTCAGACGATTCCGAACAGTCCTGTTCGAGATGGGTCTACCTGGAAGCCACTCCTGTCTCAACCGAGAGCTCGAGTCGAAGGACCTGCGCCGTACAAGTCTCAGTAAAGCTCTGTCCTCCCGGACTGTGGTCTTCCTGGGTCTTCCTGGTCTAGGCAGGTCTTTAACTTCATTAGTGGCCCGGTATTTTTTCAAAAGTTTTGAAATTATGGAATGATGTCGTCCGATTTGAGTCCCGATTTGTCTTAGAGACATACCAGCATTCCTCATGCCGATTATTTGCCAACGAGTGGCCTCTGATAATTTCCTACGTGCCATGACATTGAAATGAATGAAAAACCGAATGCAATCGACAACCTGCGCTTGTAAACACCCCAGGGAAAAAGTGCATTTTTCGAAAGTTCAGGTTAAAGCAATGCACGTGCGCTGTGCAAGCTTCACGCGCGTCATATCAACCCATGAAAAGCTCATGCTGTATGTCAATACATCAAAATTGAATAATCAATCATCAAAATTACTTCGTTAAACTTTGTTAAGTTTTTATGTGTCTTTGAATTTGGTGTTGCTTAATTAATTTCCATATGTATATAATGATCTTGCTACTGGCCAGTACGACATCGTCTTTTGTTGGTTACCCAGTCACGTAGGTATTTCTGGGAATGTGATGGCTGATCTTGCTGCCAAGGCAGCACTCAACAAATCTGTGACACCACTTCTTCTTCCATATTCAGATTACAAAGCTTGCATTAGAACGTATATCCGTGATCTGATGCAGAAGAAGTGGGACACTCAAGTAGGTATCAATAAATTACATGAAATAAAACCGTATATTGGCTACACCTACTTGGGTTGTCAGTCCAGATTTGAGGAGGTCATTATGCGACGATGTCGCATTGGCCATACGAGGTATACTCACGAGTATCTATTAAAAGGTGAAGATCCTCCGTTTTGTATCCCTTGTGATGAAAGAATCACAGTCAAGCATGTCCTGCTTGACTGTGTTGAATATTTCATCACAAGGGATAAATATTTTAATTCACGAACTTTGAAGGATCTGTTTAATTCTGTTAGCTCTCATTTAATTATTGCATTTTTAAAAGAATTAGATTTGCTAAATGAATTGTAAATAGAAAAATATTTTATGCTTGGAAGTTTGAATTAGTAACTTAGAGTGTTAGTGGCTGTATCCTCGAGGGGGGTTAAAGCACTGTAAAATTATGTCCTCCTGAGAGGGTACGTAAGTCCCAAAACATTTGAAGTCAAATTTGATCTTCCATTTTGTCTTAGCCGTAGAATATGTGTCATTTTAATTTGTGGCTAATCTTGCATACTTCCACTGTTTTTAATCGTAGTATATGTGTATTTTTAAATTTTGGCTAGATGGGACTAAATTGCTAACGGCTGAGGGGATGATGTAAATCCAGCTAGGGACCATGCAGGTAGCAGAAGTACTGTAAGTCCCCATGGCCCCTAGTATGGTGATCTACCTTCAGTTGTTGGTGATCTATATAGCCTGTTTTTATATTGTGTTGTCTGAATAGGAATATTAGTTTTAACTTTTCACGCTAGTTTTATTTCTTATTGTGATATTCTAGTTGTTTTACTGTCCTTCGTTGACAGGTTTTTATGATATACATAGATTCCCTTTTAAGAATGCTCTCGTCACGATATGGCTGCAATACTGCCGATGTGACGTTAAATGTTAACTCACTCACTGGAAACCAATAATCTTATACCTGATATACAATGTGGTTTTCGTAAAAACAGAGGTACCACTGATCATTTAGTACGTTTAGAATCTTTTGTCAAAAATGCCATCATTAATAAACAACATGCAGTGTCGATCTTTTTCGATCTGGAAAAAGCATACGATACGACGTGGAAATATGGCATTTAAGAGAATTACATGATCTTGGATTAAGGGGCCGTTTGCTTCAATTTATATCAAACTTTTTAAACGAAAGACAATTTCAAGTCCGAGTGGGTTCAACCTTGTCGGACAATTATAATCAGGATCAGGGTGTCCCACAAGGCAGTATTTTGTCTGTCACACTGTTTAGTATTAAGATCAACAGTTTATCCAAGGTTTTAAATGATTTAGTAGATGGATCACTTTTCGTGGATGATTTTAATATTTCTTGTCGTGGTAAGAATATGCACACCATTGAACGACAACTACAGTTATGTTTAAACAAAATAAACAAATGGTGTCTCGAAAAAGGTTTTAAATTTTCTGAGTCAAAAACTAATTGTCTACACTTCTGTAGAAAATATAAGCCACATAAGGACCCAGAACTGTTTCTAAATGGCACTCCCATCAAAGTGGTCAAGGAGGCCAAGTTCTTGCGTATAATTTTTTACTCCCATTTAACCTTTCTTCTGCATATTAAATATTTAAAAAATAAATGCGTGAAGGCGCTGGATATAATAAAAGTTGTTTCCAACTCAAAATGGGGAGGGGACCAAGCTACCCTCCTTCACCTCTACAGATCACTGGTCCGTTCAAAGCTTGATTATGGCTCCATTGTATATAGTGGAGTCTGCAAAAGCGTCTTGATTCTGTCCATCACCAAGGTTTAAGACTTTGTCTAGGGCTTTTTCGAACTTCACCTGTTGAAAGCCTTTACGTTGAGGCCGATGAACCATCTCTTGAGCAGCGCCGTATAAAATTAGCTTAACAATACACTACTAAATTATACTCTAATGAATCTAACCCTGCCTATAACTGTGTTTTCAATCCCCTTTATGAGGATTCATACAACAAGACATCTTCCCTTGTCCCGCCTCTAGGACATAGACTTAAACCATTTCTTTCTTCGGCCGGCATTAAGCTGGAGAACATAGCTCCCTCTCCCGTCTTCTTTCGTCTCCTCCTTGGCAGTTGGTCAGGCCTCAAGTGGACCTAACACTGACCACATTTAAAAAATCAGAAACTAATGAATTACAATACAAACAAGAATATAATCAATTGAAACATAAATATAGCAATTATAAATCCTTATTTACAGATGGGTCCAAGAACGGTGGCGCAGTGGCCTGTGCCACTGTCATTGGATCCCGAACAATATCTTCTAGATTACCAAACAACAATACTAACGGCTCTTAAATATATTCAAAGACACCCTAAACATAAACAATATATAATCTTTTCAGACTCTCGTTCTTGTGTTCAGGCTGTTCAAAATATTTCTTGTAAACATTCACTTTTAATAGAAATTATTGAATTGTATAACACTCTTGCTACTGGCCAATACGACATCGTCTTCTGTTGGTTACCAAGCCACGTGGGCATTTCCGGTAAAGCAATGGCCGATTTTGCTGCCAAGGCAGCACTCAACAAATCTGTAACACCACTTTTTATTCCATACAGTGATTATAAAGCTAACATTAGATCTTATATCCGTGATCTGATGCAAAAGAAGTGGGACACCCAAGTGGGTATAAATAAATTACATGAAATAAAACCGTACATTGGTTACACCTACTTGGGCTGTCAGTCCAGATTTGAAGAGGTCATTATGCGACGATGTCGTATTGGTCACACCAGATATACGCATAAATACCTTTTGAAAGGTGAGGATCCTCCATTTTGCATCCTTTGTGATGAGAGAACCACGGTCAAGCATATCCTGCTTGATTGTGTTGAATTCCCCATCATAAGGGATAAATATTTCAATGTAAAAAGAATGAAGGACCTTTTTAACAGGGTTCTCATTTAATTCTTGGATTTTTAAAAGAAATTGATCTCATCATTGAATTTTGATTATTATGTTCTGTAGATAGTTTTATTTTAATTGATGGTAGTTTAGATTTGTAACTTGAATTGTTAGTGGCTGTACCTTCAAAGGGGATTGAAGTACCGTAAAATTATTGTCCTCCTGAGAGGGTACGTCAGTCCCAAAACATTTCATGTACGTATAGACTTCCACTGTTTTTAATCGTAGTATATGTGTATTTTTAAATTTTGGCTAGATGGGACTAAATTGCTAACGGCTGAGGGGATGATGTAAATCCAGCTAGGGTCCATGCAGGTAGCAAAAGTACTGTAAGTCCCCATGGCCCCTAGTATGGTGATCTACCTTCAGTTGTTGGCAATCTATAGCCTGATTTTATGTTGTGTTGTCAGAATAGTGATATTAGTTTTAACTCTCCGCGCTAGTTTTAATTCACATTGTGATATTCTAGTTGTTTTACTGTCCTTCGCCGACGGATGTTATAATATACATACAGTCCTTTCCTTTGTTAAATGTTCTCGTCAGAATATGGCTGAGACATTGCCGATGTGAAGTTAAATATTAACTCACTCACTCACTGACACTCTTTGACTCATCTAATAGGATTCCAGCTTGCATATGTCGGCAGTTGACGATGTCAGTGAGGAGACGCGTGTATCCCCTGACTTATTATGTGACTATTCAAACATGTACTCTTTGAATGAACTGTGTAGGTTTTAATTTGGCAACGTTGTCTTTTTCTACACAAACTGTGGCAAATGCAAGACCAGCGTTGCAATATTGAGTGAGTGAATTAATATTTAACGTCACATCGGCAATGTTGCAGCCATGCTGTAACCAAAACAATTAATAATATAAATAATAGAGAATGGTAAAACAACTAGACTATCACAGCCAAATATTTAAAACTGGTATTTAAATCTAAAACAATTTATCTGTAGAGGACGATGCAGTATGAAAACGGGCTATAGACCGCCAAAAACTGAAGGTAGATCACCATACCAGGGGACTTACAGAAACTTTGCTACCTGCATGGACCCTAGTTGGCTATACACCATCCCTTCAGCCAGTACCTTTGCTACCTGCATGGATCCTATTTGACTATACACCATCCATTCAGCCGCTGGCGATGGTACGAACGTTTAGCCAAATTGTAGAAGAACAAATATACTACGTTTAAAATCTGGTACGCAAACATTAAACTGTGAAAGTTTTGGGACTTACGTACACTCTTAGGAGGACAATAAATTTTACGATACTTTAACCCCCTTTGAGGATAGCGGCACAAGCCACTGCGCCACCGCCCTTGGACCAATCTTTAAATAAGGATATATAATTGCTATATTTATGTATTAATTGATTATATTCTTGTTTATATTGTAATTCATTAGTGTCTGATTTTTTTAATGACGTTAATGTTAGGTCAACTTGTGGCCTAACCAACTGCAAAAGAGGAGAAGAAAGAAGACGGGGAGGAGATATACTTTGAAGCTCAATGCCGGCCGAAGAAATAAATGGTTTGATTCTGTACCCCAGAACCGGGGCAAGAGAAGACGTATTGTTGTACAAATCCTCATAAAGAGGATTAAAATCACAGACTGGAAATAGGATAAGTAGGAAAACATCCAAGACACAGTCACAGACCATGATGGTGAATTGAGTCAAGTAGTTTCAGGCTGCTTTTGCAGGCTCCACCATATACGATGAAACCATAATCAAGTTTGGAACGGATTAGTGCTCTGTATAATTGAAGGATAGTTTTCTGATCCCCTCCCCACTTCGCTACAGAATTCGCAACAACATTCAGTAAGTCTAGGGTCTTTAGGCATTTATTTCTCAAATGCTTTAAGTGCGGTGAAAAGGTTAAGTGGTGATAAAAAATTACACCTAGGAATTTAGCTTCCTTTACAGCTTGTATAGGTGTGCCATCTAAAACTAACTCTGGGTCTCTGTGAGGTTTGTATTTACCACGACATGAAATTTTAAAATCATCCACAAAAGACATTCTTCAATGGAATCATTTAAAACCTTAGACAGACTATCAATTTTAATGCTGAACAATGGGGCAGATAAAATACTGCCTTGTGGGACACCCTGATCCTGATAATGATCAGACAGGGTGGATCCCACTAGGACTTGCTTGTCAGTTAAAAACTCGGATATGGACTTAGGCAAACGGCCTTGTAATCCAAAATCATGTAAATCTTGCCAAACAAATGCCATATTTCCATGTAGTATCGTATGCCTTTTCAAGGTAAAAAAAAAATAGACACTGCATGTTGGTTATTGATAATTGCATTTTTCACAAATGACTCTAATCGAACTAAATGGTCAATGGTACTGCGAATTTTCCGAAATCCACATTGAATGTTAGTTATTAAATTATTAGATTCCAAGTATGATTTTAGTTATTTACCATGAGTTCCATCGTTTTGCTAACGCAGCTTGTTAATGATATAGGTCTGTAATTCGAAGGATTAGTTTTATGCTCCCGACGTGTTTTTGGTATGGGAACAACAATTGCTTCACGCCATGATGGTGGAAAGTGTCCAGATTTAATCAAATATGAATAGAAGAGTTTCCGAACATGGCTGTGGTAAGTGTTTCAGGAGCTGATCATGGATGTTATCAGAACCTTTAGCAGTATCATGGGCTCGCGCTTACCCAAGGACAGCATGGAGCTAATGAACAGAAAATAATTCGTTGTAATCATTGTGCGAATTGAAATTAATGGTCTTTTCCTGTTGTCTTTGATATTTATATTTTTTTTAAATTGGGGTACAAAATTTGAAGAGGAAGAATGTTTCGCCAAAGTTTCACCAAGTTTGTTAGAAATAATAATAATTTGTCATCGTCTTTAAGATGGTGAATGCTAGATTTAGAACCCTTACCTTTGATGTTCTGGATCATGTTCCATACCTTAGTCATTGGCGTACGTGAATTGATTATCGATACATACATTTTACCAAGATTGGCGTTTGCGTTTACGCTTTAGCATTTAAGATTTTAAATTTGTTGAAATTATGCACCATAGGATGGTGACAGAAATAATTCTCCTCCCTTTTATTTGCCTTCCTAACTTGCTTGCAGTAGTTGTTGAAGCATGGTTTATGGAATCACAGAGACTTCAGAACACACTCATTGGCTATAGTGGTTTGTTCATCGGAAAAGCACTTAACAGGATCAGGAACACCAATAAAATGTTCAGGTTGAAGTTTTTCTCTACATAGTGTTTCGTATAAAGACCAGTTTGCCTTTGTATAATTCCATCGTGATGATGCAGGAACATCAGGAGGGTATACAGGTAGGAAATGGGAAATGATCACTACCACAGAGGTCTTCTGAACTGATCATTCAAATTCATTAAGCAGAGTTGGGGCTGTAAGTGACAAATCAAGTGAAGAGAATGTGCCAGTACCAGGATGTAAATATGTTTTAGAAGTATCATTCAAAATACAAAAAAAAATACTCATCGGCGGACAAAAATGTTTCTAAAATCTTCCCCCTACTGCTGGTGTGCATACTTCCCTATACAGGATTATGTGCGTTTAGATCGCCCATTATAATGCAAGGCTTTGGGTGCTGGTCAAGTGAGCACCAAGTGAAAGCAATGTGCATAGTGATACGGACAGCCACAGATTGAAGAGGTGTATTGAGAGAAACAGGGGAGTGAATTATGCCTTGTTTTACCAGTATTGAATTACCCGTGTGGCCTTAGCCCCCGTAGGTGAAAGGGAAAGAAACGAATCATATTGTCTGATTTTCAGTTGATCTGTACTTTATATATTTCTTTCCTGCAAGCAAAAATACCGATGGTTTCAGATCTTGTGATAATAACTGTAAATCAATGAAATTGTTCCAAAGTCCTCTGCAGGTCCACTGGATTACTCGCTGAAAACCCTTCATGTTTTTTAACAGGTCAACGAGATGATCGCCTACTCCCTTGAGTAGAGACTAGAGGGCTGACCTCCATGTCCAAGGTTCAAATCGATTTTGAACCGAAGCAGGGGCTGAGGGAGAAGAATGCACTTCCAAGTTTTGTATGGCCCTATCCTTTCTTCTCATTTGCTTCTTTTCTGTTTTCGACAATTGCACGGTAGTTTGTCTTGTAACACTTTCTGATGCTGAGTGTTGTGTCAGTTGGACATCTGTTTGTGTTTTGAATACTGTTGTGTCCTTTTCAGAAGTTGACACATTACACCACAGTTGACACGTCTGAATGATTCATTTGTACATTCGGAACCCTCATGAGTGCCACCACAACGGTAGCAAACAGAACTCTTTGCATGACAAAAGATAGCACCATGCCCAGATCTTTGGCATCTGAGTGGATTAGGCACGTATACGTCCACTGCACTGTTGAAATAACCAGCTTTAATAGAGTGAGTGAGTGAGTTTAGTTTTACGCCGCACTCAGCAATATTACAGCTATATGGCGGCGGTCTGTAAATAATCGAGTCTGGACCAGACAATCCAGTGATCAACAAGATGAGCATCGATCTGCGCAATTGGGAACCGATGACATGTGTCAACCAAGTCAGCGAGCCTGACCACCCGATCCCGTTAGTCGCCTCTTACGACAAGCTGAGTCGCCTTTTATGGCAAGCATGGGTTGCTGAAGGCCAGCTTTGATAGACTTTGGAATGGTCGGACAGTTAAATGTAAACATGTAGGTATAAATGTAGGTATTTGTTTGTATCATATTGTTGTCTTTCTTTTTGGTGAACCACTTCACAGATGTAACACCTTGAGTTCCCAGTTCAGCTACAATTTCCTCCTCACTCATAAACGAATGACAATTTGCCCGATCTCGAACTATTCCTCTACTTGAGTTCAATGTTCTGTACACCGACACAACAATCTGTGTATTAACAAACTGCTTAAGACCGAGCTGATTGACAGGTTGCTGCCTCCGAGCACATTCAACTAACAATGAACCATTTCGAAGGCAGGTGACATTTTTCACTTCTCCAGATACCTTCAATACCCTTGGAGACAGAGTTTCAGAAGCAACAACGATAAACCTAGGCCAAGAATCAGCTTATTCAGTCGATATTTCATCATCAGAAGCAACATGTTTGTTAGCTTTTGAAGAACCAGACTGAATGTGGAGGGACATGCTGGGATAAATACATTCGACAACTCTGCTCCCCACCCGTCATCGAGTGGTCAACAAATACAATGTTACAGTGGAAATGAGCCCGTACCACCAGGGTTACAGGGATGTTAGACTCCAGTAAATATAGACATGAATAGCTATGATATCCTGAAGAACATATGCCAGGCTGGTTCTGCCCATGACACATTTCTCAAGAAACATAGTATCAGGGGTCAGTATCACCAGATTGGCATTACCCAGCACCAACCACGAGGAGGTGGCTCGCCACGGGTGAAAGCATTGCAGTAAATATTCAATCAAATTATGAGGAAATATTTCAGTTTGTAATGTAACTATCAGAGGTCTCAACATACGTTTGATTTAAGTGACAACATTCCTATGCCCGGGTAGTTCATATATTTAATAACAGTGCGTTAAAATAATGGTAGATGCTGACATATCAAAATATGTGAAACGTGCAGAAAAAAGGAAATTAAGCTATATGATAATTAGGTGAAAGGACTTACTAATTTCAAGTTTTCAATTCGGGAATTTAGCTTGTCTGTAAGCTTTATGAGGCTTTCAATGTGTTTCTCGTCTGAATCGATTTTCGTCTTTAGTTCTTCCATGTCCTGCAACACATGATATTACATATTGCATATTTTGTTCATTTAATTTTATCACCTAAAATATGTAAAAAGAACCCCGAAACGTCCGATGGGATGAATGATATTAGGCATGACCGTTAAGAAGCATTGCTTCATCACGTCTACAGTGCAATAGACTTTGTTTGCCTGTTATCTAATGCCCAAATCGGCATTATTGCAGTGCGCTGTAAATAATGACTCTTGAATATCCTCGCAATCAAACATATTTCATCTGTCTGGAGGCGGTCAGTAAGTAATCGTGTGTTGATCAGTCAATATAAGCACATGTGTGATATTATGGCGTGTATCCACCGATTTAGTGAGCGTGACCACTCGATCCCGTTAGTAGCCCCTTACGATAAGCATGGATTGCTGAAGACCAATTCTAACCCCGATCTTCACGGGTCTGATCATTGATCTATGCAAAGGTCAGCAGGCCTGAGCAAGTTTTAAGCATGAGAATGATGTACAGCACCTTCCTTCACTTACCATTTTGTGTTTAGTTTCCACATCTACCATAAAATCATCATCAGTCTGAGAAGCCCTGTCTGAAACAGCACAAAAACAGGATTTAGATGGACAGACAATGGAACGTTGTTTCTGTGTATGTTACATGTTCAAGAACAGAAGTCAACAGACTGGATTTCCAATGATTGATTCATGACAAAAGACGAAAAGTCGCGACATTCTGCAAGATAAAACACATAACATTAAGAAACTTTGGACAAGAAATAATTCAATTACCAGCAATCATGTCCGATTTTCCGTCCATATCCATTGTCACAATGGCACCAAATCCTGATACATATGCTTTCAGGTTTGACAAGCTGTTGGTGTTGAAGACAGCTGTGGGTACTACATATGTCTGAGTCATAGCACTGTCCAGGCAGGTCTGAGTCATCTCTCCAGCATATCTCTCCACGCCCAGGATGTCTGACTTTGAGGCAAAGTGTAGGACATTGTTGATGTAGTCTAAAACCCTTGTGCAGGTCTTCTTGTCTTCTTCACAGGCGGTCAAAATAGCATTTTGTGTTGCCTTTGTCTCATTTGTATGATTTTCCAGATCTATAAGAAGTTCCTTTTGTCTTTGATCAAGTTGAGATCTCAAAGATTGGAAAACGTGACTAATATTTTCTTTCAAAGAAACGTGTGTTTTGTCAGTGGATTCAATTCCTCGGGTTATGGTGTGCATGTATGCCTGATAGCGAGTCTGTAACGTAGTTAGTTCATTCTTATGATATTCCAGTTGTTTTGTTACACTATCAGCAGCCACATCAACTTCCTCGACTTCGTGGTCAGCATGATCTTCAATTCTGCATCTCGCACAGATTAATTTCTTGCAGCTTTTATCAAATAGATAAAGGGGGTCGTATTTATGGATGCTGCAAAATTTAGGAATGTTTGAGGCGGTTGGTTTCATGTCAGCGAAGTTTTGGACGACATGACTTCTGGTAAGCTTAACGTTGTTGTGTGTATTCTGGCAGTACTCACAGAGGGCCTCTTCACAATTCTGACACCAGCAAACAGCCTGGTTGCCGTCGTCTTCATTTGTACAGAGAAGCTCTGTGGGGCGATGTTTTATTGTGAGATGGAATATTTCCTTCTGTCTCACAGCATCCTTCTGGAGGGCTGTGTCTGTGAGGTTGACCTCCCTGTGGCATATGGAGCATGATATCACACCGCCAGCTTCAGATGTCACACACATCTCACACACAGTGTGTAGACAGGGCAGTAGGTAGGGGGCGGGTCCCTTCAGGGTAAACTGCTGCTGGCAGAGAGAACACTTGGGGAAGTCGTCCATTCTGGAAGACAAAAAGCATACAATGAAACGTTGTTGATAAATGTTGTGATCCGTATAGATGTTTGTCAAGTCACCTATATTTGCACATAGCTGAACGATTCCACAAGTCCAGTGCATTGTAACCATTACGCAACCATTTCCATATTCATGTGTGTCTTGAGATACAATGCACTACACTTAAATAAAGTTAGGATTCCACTATGTTCCCGGCATCAATGGCCGTTTCTCCGACGTTTTCCTACAAGGTCACGTTCTGTTAAATCCTGTTTAGTCTTCTCACTGTCTATCTGTGATTGTCCGTTCTGATATACCGTCACGTTTTGATTGGTTTCCTCGCGTTTCTGGCGTTTCGATCAAGGTTTTTCCAGCTGATGAAACTCGGATGTCAGCCAGGTTTGGAGCACGCCTGTCCCCATGGTATAAGATAAGGATTCCCAAGCAATAGAAGCCGTTGTATCACGAGAGACAATTGAAAAGATTTTGTGTTTGTATGTGTTTGTATGTTTGCTGGAGGCATATGTCGAGTGCTTATATCGGTAAGAATGCCAGCATCAGCTGCAGATAGTGAATGCCAGAGAACGCAACGTGTCGTATCTCGCCTGTAAACCGTTCCATTCCCAGATGCGTCGTGACAGAACGGACGAATCGGCTACTGTACAACCTAGCTTGGCACAAGAACCTGGACAGAATAAACGGACAGTAAGGCTGAAGAACTGTGACAAAAAGCGAAACAAACAAGGGACAACTTAGCAATGGCCATCGAGTCCTAACTTTACACACAGAATGGAGCAAGCTACAAAGACATATTTTATATCATTGGACAGATCTCGAGGAGATGAACACGAAAAGTCCATGTGTCAGTGTGTTCACGTGTTAACAGGCTCACAAATTGGCTCTGAAAATGCATTTCTGCAGAAATTTTTGGCAGAATTTTTTTCCAATGAATCTTTCCAATGAAATATAGTCTGGTTCATAATTATTGAGAATTTTTCTTCTTACTTTGAGCTATCCTAACACCTCAACTGATTCACTGATACTTAAAACTAAGTAATGGTATAAGGGAGGTAACTCATCTTGGCCTACTGAGTATAGTACAATTAGAGTTACCTCCCCTGAATTTGTAGCAGACGTCATTTTCCTCAGCACTGTCAACAATGTCTGCTGAATATAAAAGAAGGTTGATTTTTGAGTTGTGTAATCAAGGAATTGATGATGTAAATACATTGGCAGAGAGAACAGGAACTCCTCTTTCTACTGTGTATAGGATTAGGAAGAATTTTAAAGAGGGAAAGGATTTGGGGCACCAGAAAGGAGCAGGGAGACCCAGAAAAGTGGACTTCTCAGATCGCGTCCGGCTGGGAATTTTAGCGTCTAAAAAGCAAAGGGCAAGCATCTCCAACATCAGGTATGAAATGATAGAAAGGGGATCAACAGTTGTATCAAAATCTACAGTTAGAAGAAATTTGATTGATCTTGGATGGGAGAAAAAGACTGGAATTCCTTCTCCTCTCATGAAACAAGAACATAAAGACAGGCGTGTTGAGTGGTGTTTGGCACATGAAAACTTTGACTGGGAAAATGTGATTTTTACTGATGAAAGTTCAATATGGGTATATCCCAATAATGTGAAAATATGGACAAAGTCTGCGTCAGCACCGTTGTATCGACGACCTAAATACAGCCCAAAGTTTCATGTATGGGGAGGGATATCCTTATTAGGAACGGCCCCGCTGTGTGTGTTTGAGGGAAATCTGACAAGTCAACGCTACACTAACATATTAGATAATTTTCTCCTTCCAAGTGCACATGTGTTTTATGGAAATGACTGGATTTTGCAGCAAGATAATGATCCTAAACACACCGCAAAACATGCCAAGCAGTGGTTTCAGGGGGAAAATGTGACTGCATTACCATTTCCTGCATATAGTCCTGACTTAAATCCCATTGAGAACATTTGGGGGATGATGAAGGAATGTGTGAATCAAAAGGGGTTGATAAAAATTGAAGACCTGAAGAGAGAAGTGGTCCGATACTGGGACAGCATAACTCACGAGACACTAACCTCTCTGATAGGAAGTATGCCTACCCGTCTTAGACTGTGCCGTGAAGCTCAAGGAGACTTGATAAAATATTAAATTGTTACCTACACAACATGAAAAGGTCAGTTCACTTTCACAATACATTCAATTTTATCTGATTTGTTCTCGTTTAATAATATGAAATGCTTTAGCTATTCTCAATAATTTTGAACCATACTGTAAGTGAGTGAGTGAGTTAACTCATTAAGCCCTGGAGCCGCTCCACTGCCCAACACCTGGCACCCCTCGCTGACTGCCTGATTGCTGCGACGGGGCTAATTAGTGCTAATCATGCCTGATTTCCCTGGCAGGTCTCGGATATGACAGGAAACTGTCTAGTCTCACAAACAAGTACTGATTATTTACTTGTGTCGTAAAGATGGAAAAGAGGCCGATGTGAACACATATATTACAGCATTTCATGTAATTTATTGTCCCTTATACCCCTTTGCCAGTGTGTGTTGTATTTTTATCAACACCTACGCGGTCTTTGTACGTACGAGATGAACAAATATACAAATTCCTCCTGTCTCTCTCATCGTATTGACTGAATTATAATATATTATTTATAATAGAGTTTAAAAAGAGGGGGGTACTTGCATTATAATCGTCTACATTTTTTGCCAATACATTGCTCATGCTTACTGACTATTTCAAGGAAAGTATCAAGAGGTGTGTAAGAACATTAGAGCATATAGAAATTTATAGTTTGTCACTTTGTTCATCTTAACTTAACACTGTAAACATACATCACCATTCATACACATACATACTGCATGATACATTTATCATTACTCGATGCTAAAACAAAGCTTCCCGTCATGTGATGGGATAAAACATCACGAATGTAACGCATTATATCTCACTTACTCATTATATTGGCTGATGCTGTGACCAAAATCGTATCGTGAGAACCTGTCACATAGGAAGGGCAAGGTGATGGGGCGTGGCCTAAATTTCTGAAGGGCACGTTTGGTCACTCAGATTGGATACATTGATTTTTTATTGTATTGTTGACCAGTGGATACGTTGTGTTTTGGTTGTATATTCTAACTATCATGTAACAATTTGTGTATTGTCTGATATCGTATCGCTATCAAGGTTCACCAGACTGCACCCATGTGTGCATATACAGTACAGAGAATGAAGCGTACGTAGCACCATCAAGTGGGTTGTCCGACAAAATAACAACACATGTTTATTTTATGCTTGTCCCGGGGCAGTCCGTTCAATAAGGGAGTAGGGGCGTGGCTACGTATAAATTTTACCGGAGACTGTTGTTTCAAGACCAGTAGTAGCGCTAAATAATCTTATTACTGTAGTCTGAATGGTGATACGCAAGGATATCAATACCATGACTAATATGCTATCCTGCTTTTACTGATGATGGATCAACGGAATTAGTTGCTACATGTGATAATTACAGAGAGGTGTCAAGAAACTTTCAATAGCACATAAAGTAAGGGATTATGTAAGTGTGCCTTTCTTCACACATGTTTGGAATCTTTGTATGTAAGACATACTTAAACCAAATGATGTTCAAAACATCTATGTCAATGGCAGTAAAGACGAATTTACGCACATGCCTAATAATCTATGAAAGAAGCGTTTTCGCTGATACATTGCTAGTGTTTACTGAATATTTTAAGGAAAGTACTAATAAGCTAGTCTGTGACGTACATATAACAGATTCACAGTTTGTCGCTTTGGTTCATCTAGATTTAACGCAGAAAATACACGTTATCGCACGAACATACATGTATGCATATTGTATAATGCTATTCCTTGCACATACATAAGACAAAGGGTCATGGGGTGGGCGTCATCAAAGTTCCCGAATAGGTCGTTTTGTATCTTAACTGTACAATATACTCCCTGATTTGTTATCTATGACCAATCGTATCATGAGATACCTGTCACACTGGAAATGACAGGTCATGGGGCGTGGGCTAAATTTCTGAAGAGTACGTTCGGTCACTAGACAGCTTGGATACAGATTGACTATTGGTTAGATCGTTGACCAATCGATATGCTAGATTTTGGCTTTATCAACTCTAGTTATCATGAAAGGTTTGTGTATCGTGAACATATGTAATTGTAAGGATGCCTGGAATGTACACGTAGAACTAACAAGCACTTTGACGAGTTTATTTTTCTTTGAAGCGCTCAAAGCGCTACAATGCGATTACCCCGGATAACCCAATCCAACTATTGAGTAGAGATGGTATTTATTTGCATATACTTTTTGCGCACACTACTTGTACATCAAACATAATGGTTCGCTGAACATTTCAATTTAATCTGCACATTGTTACGAATAAATACCATAATTCAAGTACATGTATTATAGAATTTAAAAAAGTAACACGATACTGATTTATTGTGATGTATACACTTGAATCTCCCCAAATATTTATGAAGATGGACATACTCATATTTGTTTTGCAAGTAAACGAGGTTCAGAAGATTGACAATGGGCTTGACTCCACAAAACAGGTTGTCCAATGATGTAACAGCGCATTAGTTTGTTTTACACTTGTCACGGGACAAAAGTTTACCTGGACATGCATTCGGCCAGAGGCTGTTATTTTGAGGTTGAAAGAGGTGTTCACATATCTCATTTAGTGTTTTCTGATTGAATGATTATACGCATCAATTCCGTAACTGATATATTATCCTCCTTTTATTGAAGATGGATCTGATACAAGTGATCATTACACAGGATAAGATAATTACAGAGATCAAATGCAAACGTTTCTTACACAATGCTTATGTAAATTGCATTGAAAAGTCACATTTCAAACAAGCATGAAACAGCTTGAACAAAATACCCCAGTTACCTTTGTATGGTTTATGTGTACTATATATGTATATTATGAGTAGATGCAAGAGTTATCACTTCATATTCGATTATGTATTATTGTCAACTTTAAAAATCAATAGTCGCAAATGAATTAGGTCTAAATTAGTAACTTGGTTTATTTCAAATCTACACGAACCTGAGTGTAATACAGCAGTGCTATTTATGTCTACGATTCATTATATGGACTATTACAACGAATGAATGAATGATTTAATTTAGAAGAAGGTTTTGTAACCTTGTCACCATTAATTCAATCAATGTGCAAACATAGTATCTTAGTATTCACTCCCAATGACGAGTAACAAACACGTACCTCCTGTAACAACATCTCATAATCCCTTTTCTCGCAGACGTGTTCATTTGAATGTATAAGCCCCCGACATTGCAAGCAGTTGTTATCAAAACACATTAATAGTTCTTCTGATTAACACAGAAAGTAACCCCTCTCATACGAAAAGCTAATCTTTGATCGTTACTGCTAAACTGATTGAAATTTTATAATAGGTACAGTACGAATTTAAATTGTAAAACCCCAATACGCGGCTCTCGCTGAATGAGAGGTGCTTTTCGTAACCCCCAATATGCGGCTCTCGCTGAATAAGAGGTGCTTTTTATTCCCCCCCAATAAGCGACTCTCGCTGTGAGAAGCTAATTAATTTGCCGCATATACGCGGCTCTCGGCCTTAATGAGTTAACATTTAACGTCACATCGGCAGTATCTCAGCCATATCGTGACGAGAACATTTAATTCTGAAATGAAATATATGCCTATTATAAAACCTGTCAACGAAGGACAGTAAAACAACTAGAATATCACAGAGTAGAATATAAAACTAGTAACTATACCTAAAACAATTTATCTATAGAGGACAACACAATATAAAAATGGGCTATTGATTGCTAACAACTGAAGGTAGATCACCATACTAGGGACCATGGGGACTTACAGTACCTTTGCTACCGGCATGGACCCTAGCTGGATTTACATCATCCCCTCAGCCATCAGCAATTCGGGAAATCTAGCCATTCAGTAAAAAGACACTTATTCTACAATTAAAAACATGGAAAGTTTGAATTTACTTTGAATGTTTGTGGACTTTCGTACCCTCTCAGGAGGACAATAGTTTTACGGTACTTCAACCCCCTTTGAGGATACAGCCACTAACAAGTACAGTTACCAATTTAAACTTCCGATAATAAAAAAATTATCTATTTACAATTCATTTAATAAATCTAATTCTTTTAAAAATGCAATAATTAAATGAGAACTGATATTAGTAAAAAGGTCCTTCATACTACATGATTTAAAATAGGTATCCCTTGTGATGAAATATTCCACGCAGTCAGGCAAGACATGCTTGACCGTGATTCTTTCATCACAAGGGATACAAAATGGAGGATCCTCACCTTTCAAAAGGTATTTATGCGTAAATCTGGTGTGACCAATACGACATCGTCGCATAATGACCTCTTCAAATCTGGACTGACAGCCCAAGTAGGTGTAACCAATATACGGTTTTATTTCATGTAATTCATTTATACCTACTTGGGTGTCCCACTTCTTTTGCATCAGATCACGAATATAAGTTCTAATGTTCGTTTTGTAATCTGAGTATGGAATAAGAAGTGGTGTTACAGATTTGTTGAGTGCTGCCTTGGCAGCAAAATCGGCCATTGTGTTCCCTGAAATGCCTACATGGCTGGGTAACCAACAGAAGACGATGTCGTATTGGCCAGTAGCAAGATTATTATACAATTCAATAATGTCAATTAAAAGTGGATGTTTACATGATAAATTTGTAATCGCCTGAAGACAAGAAAGAGAGTCTGAATAGATTATATATTGTTTACGTTTAGGGTGCCTTTGAATATATTTAAGAGCTGTTAATATGTCGTTAGCTTCTGCTGTAAAAATAGAACTGTTATCTGGTAATCTAGAATATATTGTTCTGGATCCAATGACAGTAGCACAGGCAACTGCGCCACCGTCCTTGGACCCATCTGTAAATAAGGATTTATAATTGTTATATTTATGTTTCAATTGATTATATTCTTGTTTATACTGTAATTCATTCGTTTCTGATTTTTTAAATGTAGTTAATGTTAGGTCAAACTTTGGTCTAGCCAACTGCCAAGGGGGAGAGGAAAGAAGACGGAAGGGAGCTATACTGTCCAGCTCAATACCAGCAGCAGCAATAAACGGCTTTATTCTGAGCCCAAGAGGTGGAACAAGAGAAGACGTTTTGCTATATAAATCCTCATACAGAGGATTGAAGACACAGTTATATGCGGGGTTAGATTCGTTAGAGTATAGTTTTGTGATATATTGTAAAGATAATTTGATACGGCGTTGTGCAAGAGATGCTTCATCGGCCTCAACGTAAAGACTGTCAATAGGTGAAGTTCTGAAGGACCCAAGACAAAGTCTTAGACCTTGGTGATGGACAGAATCAAGAAGTTTAAGATTGCTTTTGCAGGCTCCACCATAGACGATGGAGCCATAATCAAGTTTAGAACAAACGAGTGATCGATATAGATGGAGAAGGGTAGATTGATCCCCTCCCCATTTTGAATTTGAAACAACTTTCAACAAGTCAAGTGCTTTCAGGCATTTAGTTTTAAGTGATTTAATATGTGGTAAAAAAGTTAAATGGGAATCAAAGACTAGACCCAAAAATGTGGCTTGCTTGACAACTATAATGGACGTCCCATCTAGAGACAGTTCAGGGTTTTTATGTGGTCTATATTTACCTAAAAAATGTATGCAGTTAGTTTTTGATTTAGAAAATTTAAAGCCTTTTTCAAGACACCATTTATTAATCTTGTTTAAACACAACTGCAATTGCCGTTCAATGGTATGCATATTTTTACCACAAGAAATATTAAAATCATCCACAAATAACGATCCATCAATTGAATCAATTAAAACTTTAGATAAACTGTTGATCTTGATGCTAAAAAGAGTGACAGACAACATACTGCCTTGTGGAACACCCTGATCATGATTGTAATGATCAGACAGGGTAGAACCCACGCGGACCTGGAATTGTGAGTTATTTAAAAAATTACCTATAAATTCAGACAAACAACCTCGCAACCCGAAGTCATGTAAATCTCGCAAAATACCATATTTCCAGGTTGTGTCATATGCTTTCTCAAGATCAAAAAAGACAGACACAGCATGTTGTTTATTAATGAGTGCGTTTTTCACAAATGATTCTAAACGCACTAAGTGATCGACAGTACTTCTGTTTTTTCCGGAAACCACATTGTATATCTGTTATAAGGTTATTTGTTTCCAAGTACCAAACAAGTCGATTATTTATCATACGTTCCATGGTCTTGCAAACACAGCTAGTTAATGAAATCGGAGGATAATTAGATGGATCCGTATGATCACGTCCAGGTTTAGGTATTGGTACTACTATGGCATCACGGCATGAAGAAGGAAATTTCCCGGAAGTCCAAATATCATCAAATATTGATAAGAGCGTCTCTAAACAGGATTCCGGTAAGTGCTTCAGGAGTTGATAATGTATGTTATCAGCTCCAGTAGCAGTGTCATGTGCTTCATCAAGAGCAGTATGGAGTTCATGAATAGAAAATAGTTCATTATAATCTTCCCCATTTTCTGAATTAAAATTAATAGTTTTCTTTTCTTGTTGTTTTTTATATTGTTGGAATTTAGGCACGTAATTAGAAGAGGAAGAAGGTGTAGCCAGAGTTTCACCCAGTTTATTTGCGATATCTGACTCCTCGGTAAGTAATTGATCTCCATGTTTAAGATGATGGACAGTAGATTTAGTACCTTTACCTTTAATTTTCTGGACCATGTTCCATACCTTGGACATTGGTGTCCGAGAATTTATTTTAGATACATAATTTTTCCACGATTGGCGTTTATTCTGTTTAAAGGTACGCCATGGCTTAGCATTTAAAATTTTAAATCTATTTAAATTATGCACCATAGGGTGGCGACGGAAATAATGTTCTGCTTTTTTCCTTGCCTTTCTAGCCTGTTTGCATTCATTGTTGAACCATGGTTTTCGAATATGTGGAACTGCAGAAGACTTTGGGATACACTCATCATCAATGTCAATGAGTACATCTGAAAAACCACTTAATAGCATCAGGAGCAGTAATAAAACGTTCGGGATTAAGTTTGCCAGTACAGAGAGATTCATATAGAGCCCAGCCTTACATCAGAGGGGCTCACAGGTTTTAGTATTGTAGGGAAATGGTCGCTCCCACACAAGTCATCGTGAACCGACCATTCAAATTCATTTAAGAGATTAGAGTCAGTAACTGATAAATCAAGAGCTGAATATGTTCCTGTGCCAGGATGTAAATATGTATGTGACCCGTCATTGTAAATACAGAGATCATTATTTGAAAGAAAATCCTCAAGTAATTTACTTTTGGTGTTCGTAGTAGTACCACCCCAGAGTGGATTATGGCCATTGAAATCGCCAATGATCATACAGGGTTTAGGAAGTTCATTGTAAAGAGCTTGTAGATCAGTTAACTGGACAGTGGATGAAGGTGGAATATACAATGAACAAAGCGTAAATGCAACTTGTAATGTAAGTCTCACAGCTACAGCTTGGAGATTTGTTTTAAGCGCTATTGAACTATGTATAACATTTTGCCGTACCAAGATTGATGATCCTCCACTTGCCCTATCACCTGGAGGTGAAAAATAATGGTAAGCATTGAAATGAGGGAGGTCAAGAGTATCAGTGTGTTTTAAATATGTTTCCTGTAGACACATTGCTGACGGTGTAAAATCCTGGATTAAAAGCTGCAATTCATTAAAATTAGTCCTTAGTCCTCTGCAATTCCACTGAATAATATTATTCTGATAACCTATCTTTTGGGGGGATTTATTGGGGAGTTACCCCGCACTTCTTTGGTGGGCGACAGGCTGTGTGCCCTAGAGCGGACGTTTTCAGACACGTCCATGTCTTCGAGTGATCCATATTTGTTGAAAATTTGGATTTTATTCTCTGAACCGTTTGGGGCTCTGCCACCTAGCTTTTTCAAAGAATCTGGCTTCTTAGGTTTTATTTTACTGGGTTGAGACCTTGTTGATGACTGAGAAGATATGTTATGATCAGGGGATGTTGCTGATTGAATCTGAGATGTACCAGGAAGTGATTCTGCAGTTTGAGTACATATGGCAGGTGACAAAGGTTGAGGGGAATCCGTGTTCACCCAAGTCAAGTTTGTCTGACAGCTTGCAGATAATTTCATTATTGTGGATGTTGCGTCTGGGTTTGGTCTGGCAACGGAAGCATAGCTTTCCGTTTGTACTGAGCTCTGGGCCATTTTCTTTGCATCTGCAAAACTGATGTTTTGTGTAAACTTTATTCTGTTAATGGCCATTTGTTGTTTCCACACAGGACATTCTTTAGAGAAAGATGGGTGATCCCCTGCGCAGTTTGTGCACTTTTTAACATGGCTGTCACAATCTTCTGTTGTGTGTGTTTTTTCATTACAGTGAGCACACACAACAGACAATGTGCACGTATTTACACCATGACCGAATTTTTGGCACTTGAAGCACCTCAACGGATTTGGAATGTATGTATCAACATTGAGATTACATTACCCTGCCTTAAGTGACTTTGGAGCAGTAGGCGATGAGAAGGAAAACAGATATGTGTTGGTTTTTATGGTTGTGTTGTTTTTACGGGTTGAGAAGCGTTTGACATATAGTACACCCTGATCTCTCATCTCGGAAACGATATCTAGGTCAGACATGTCTGCCAGCAATCGATCACGATCTCGCACTATTCCCTTACTGGTGTTGAGTGTTTTGTGGGCCATGACAGTAACCGGAGTACCAACAAAAGTGTCGATATTCAAAAGGTTGGTTGACTGTTGCTTTCTGGCACACTCAATCAACAGTGCACCAGAACGTAATCTTCGAATGTTCTTTACTTCGCCAGCAATGCCTTGGATACCTTTAGACACTGCAAATGGGTTCAGCTTAAAAGGTGTGTTATCTTTGGTCTCAATGACAAGAAAACGTGGCCAGTAATCAATTTGTTTGGACGGTCTGAGGTCGTCAACGGGATCATTTTCGAGAGGACGTTTGCTCTTCTTAGTGGGGGTTTCTTAAGCCATGGTTAGTTATGTAGATTTCATCATCCGAGCTCCCCACCCACCACGGAGTATCACAGGGACGATGCTAGAGCAAGCGGGCCTCCAGCTTGCAGCACCAAGGATACCCGGATGATATACTCCAGCAGAAGAATTATTTATAAGTACTCCACCAGATTGGCCAATGAGCCACCGCTTTCTGGGCATGAGACTCTAGGCAAAGTTCAAACCAACATAATTCAACATCAAACATGTTTTAGACAATAAAGCCAAGACTAAACGCAATCAAAATTAATTCCAAATCATACTTGTGCAATGATAAATAAATTTATAATCTATGCACAGGGCTTGGCATGACCAGCCGATTGGTTGAACCGGGCCCATTCAACCTCTCATCTAGGTAAAGTAAGGGTCGGAGGGATGTGTTGAGCAAAGGGAACGCGGTCACAGGCCCCCAGTGCCCTCAACCCCCAGATTCCCGTCCTCCACCGACACAGGACCGCAACTCACGGTAAACGGGTTGGTGGACCAAATATCCCCCCGGATCCACACGGAGGGTTGGTGAGCACTTAGCGTTACCCAGCACCCACCACGAGGAGGTGGCTCGCCACGAGTGCCTTCCAATGAAATAAAATATTCTTTTGTTACAGTGAAGAATTTACCGTGACAACAATTTAAGATATCCACTGTGAACCAGCAAAACAGAACAAAGACAAGTCGTTGTCGTTCAAATTCTGTATTATTATGCAACGAGAGCAAGATATACAAAGTCACAAATCAACAATGCAGATTGCAGGTACAATTCAAGAGAGACAAAATCTAAGTCAATGGGTTACAAAATACAATATAGCAAACTCACCAAAGTCTTGGTGTGAGAGAGAATCAACTATGACAGAATGTCAACACAGCGATGGGTGCGACAGCAGATAATGTAGATTCAGGCGTTGACAGGATTTCAAACGTTGGCAGTAATGTGAATGAGTGTGAGTGTCGCCCTCCACACGGCAACAAGCCTTTTTATGTGTTTACTAAGTCATTTCCCGAAAGTTCGGGCACAAACGAACATCGTCCACACTGTAGAATGGTCTCGAAACAGTATCCCGGAAGTGAACACATAGAAAACTAGGAGCAGATAAATTCCGGAAAACCAGAATTCTAAAAGTGTTGACCAGCTATTAAAACGAAATGTGACCCATCATAATTAATATTCAAAACACTAAATGTTGTGACCCAAAAATTATCATTACTGAATTAAAAACAAAAATATACAGAATATACACACTCGTAACACTTTGTAGCTTGCTCCCATCTGTATGTGTGGCACCCGTGGCGAGCCACCTCCTCGTGGTGGGTGCTGGGTAACGCTAAGTGCTCGCCAACCCCCCGTTGTGGACCCGGGGGCATATTTGGTCCACCAACCCGTTTGCCGTGGGTTGCGGCCCTGTGTCGGTGGAGAAGGGGATCCTGGTGGTTGAGGGCAAAGGTTCTATCAATCGGCTGGTCACGCCAGGCCCTGTGCATGGGGATTTTGTTTGCACATTTTCATTATACTGTTGGGTCTTGGGTCTTGTTCAAAGTCAGATTTTATTTCTCTGCATCGAGGAAATTGCCTAGAGTCCTATGCCTCAAGGCGGTGGCTCATGGGCCAATCTGGTGATGTTGACCGCTGAATTCTATATGTCTTTGGATTATTGTTATGGGCCGAACCAGCCTGACAACTAATCTTTTGGACAAATATAGCTATTCATGTCATATTTACTGGAGTATACCACCCCTGTATCCTTGGTGTTAGCATCCTGGAGATCCGGTGCAAATTGATACCGTCCTTGTTGACACTCCATGGTGGGTGGGGAGCAGGGGTGCTGAATTCGTATGTTATACCATGTCTCAATACAATTCACCTGGTTCCTACAAAGCAACTAAACGCAGACATGTAGATATGCTCTCGTCTGATGAGGAGGTAGCTCCAGATATTTCTGATTCTTGGCCACAGTTTATCACAATTGCATCAGTTGACGGAAGTCCTTTAAAACTTAACCCGTTTGCTATCTCACTGGGCATTAGAGGTGTCTGTGGAGATGTTAAGAATGTCACACGACTACGGACTGGTGCCTTACTAGTGGAGTGTTTGAGGAAACAACAATCAGTCAATCTGTTGGGTTTACAACAATTTGTTAATACTCCCGTTGTTGTTTCAGTGCACAAGACACTGAACACGAGCAGAGGCATTGTGAGAGATGTTGCTCGCTGTCTTTCTGATATGAGCGAGGAGGAAATTGCAATTGAATTAAAATCTCAAGGAGTCACACATGTAAAACGTTTTTCCAGAAAAGTACAAGATGGTGTCTTTGTTAAAACCAACACCTATCTTTTCACCTTTTCTCAACCTGTAATACCTAAATCACTAAAGGCTGGATATTTCAACATCGGGGTGGAGGTTTATGTACCAAATCCACTCCGATGTTTTAAGTGTCAAAAGTTTGGTCATGGTGCTAAGTTCTGCCGTAGCAAGATGGTAGTATGCTGCCGTTGCTCTGGAGCCCATGATAGCTCTGAGTGCACAAATGACCTCAAATGTGCTAACTGCAATGGTGATCACATGGCGTCTTCTAAATCCTGTCCATCGTTTGAATTTGAAGCCCAAATCTTAAGAATTAAGCACACAAACAACATAACCTACCAAGAAGCAAAAAAAACTAGTACCATCTCCTGCTCAAACATATGTCAAAACATATTCCACAGCAATTGCATCCTCCACTCGAGTTTGTAAGACAGTCTCCGTGTCATGTCAGACCGACATCTCCTGGGTCAAGGATGACCAGACTGTACTGCACCAACCCTCTGACATGTCTCAGAAAAGTAATATGAAATCAACCACTTCACAAACAGACAATCCTACTCGTGATGTACCATCTCACTCCATGGAAAGTACACATACCGATGATGCAACTCTAACTAGAAAAGAGAAAAAGAAAGTACAGAAAAGACGAAAGGCGCTCACTAACGTGGAGACGCCCACTCAAGTTCTTGCATCTGTTGAGGTTCATAACTCGTATGAACCTCTGGAGATAGACGTTCCTCCTTCACAACCAATTCATAGGAGTGAACACTCCTCCCAATCACGATCTCCAGTTAAGCCTCCATGAACACTTCCAATACTATTATTCAATGGAATTGTAGGGGACTGAAGAACAATTTTAATGATATACATTTACTTATACAAGATTTTAAGCCATCAGCATTTTGTTTACAAGAAACATTTTTTAAAGAAAACGATCACATCGATAAACGACAGTATACTCCATATCACTGCTTTTCTCCTCCTGGGCCTAAAGCAACTGCAGGTTCTTCAATATTAGTGAGACAGGGCACCATTCACAGTCCTGTTCCTCTAAATACCCATCTTCAAGCCGTTGCTGTCCGTGTAACGATGCACATTGTTTTTACATTGTGCTCTCTCTATCTTCCTCCTTCCTTTTCTGTGCAGCCTGTCGATCTGCAGGCACTTTATGACCAACTTCCTAAGCCCTGTATCATCATGGGCGATATGAATGGACACAATCCCTTGTGGGGAGGTACACATACAAACAGCAAAGGTAACATACTAGAACATTTTATTTCTGCCAACAATATCTGTCTCTTTAATGATGATTCCAACACTTATTTACATCCTGGTACAGGAACATATTCTTCTCTTGACTTATCAATTACTGACTCTACTCTGCTGGGTGAGTTTGAATGGTCAGTCCATGACGACTTGTGTGGAAGTGACCATTTTCCAACTATTCTTAAAGCTATATGTCCATCTGGCGTCCCTCCCTTGTCACGAAGGAACTGTACCAAAGCTGACTGGCTTTTGTTTGAATCACTTTCATCCAACAGATTGAAGCCTGAACTGTTTATGTGTGTTCCTGACCCCGTCCAACTCTTTTCTGACGAACTGAACAAAATAGCCGATGACTGCATTCCAAAGTCCTCTACGATTCCACACATACGAAAACCATGGTTCAACAACGACTGCAAACAGGCTAGGAAGGCACGGAAAAAGGCTGAGCATTATTTCCGTCGCCACCCTATGGTCCATAATTTGAACAAATTCAAAATATTAAATGCAAAAGCACGACGTATCTTCAAACAAAATAAACGTCAATCTTGGCGAAACTATGTGTCGAAAATCAATTCGCGTACGCCGATATCAAAAGTATGGAACATGATCCAGAGAATCAAGGGCAAGGGCTCACAATCTAGCATTAAACATCTTAAAGACGGAGACCAAATATTGACTAGTAAATCTGACATTGCAAATAAACTTGGAGAAACTTTGGCCAGACACTCTTCCTCGTCGAATTATGTACCTCGGTTTCAAAAGTATAAAAGCCAACAAGAAAGGACCCCTATCAATTTCACTTCAGATAATGGGGAAGATTACAATGAAGTATTTTCGATCCATGAGCTTCGTACTGCTCTTGACCAGGCTCATGATACTGCTACAGGAGCTGATAACGTGCATTATCAACTCCTGAAGCACTTACCAGAATCATGTTTAGAAACGCTCTTAAACATTTTTGATGAAAGTCTGGAAACTTTCCCTCGTCTTGGCGAGATGCTATAATTGTTCCCATTCCCAAACCTGGACGTGATCATACTGATCCTTCCAATTATAGGCCAATTTCACTAACTAGCTGCGTTTGTAAGACCATGGAGCGCATGATAAATAATCGACTTGTTTGGTACATGGAAACCAATAACCTAATAACTGATATACAATGTGGTTTCCGTAAAAACAGAAGTACTATCGATCATTTGGTGCGTTTGGAGTCTTTTGTTAAGAATGCCATAATTCATAAACAACACGCAGTGTCAATCTTTTTCGATTTAGAAAAAGCATATGACACAACATGGAAACATGGGATTTTAAAAGATTTACATGATTTTGGATTACGAGGCCGTTTGCCTCAGTTTATATCAAACTTTTTAAATGACAGACAGTTTCAAGTTCGAGTGGGTTCTACCCTGTCTGACCATTATAGTCAGGATCAGGGTGTTCCGCAGGGTAGTATATTGTCTGTCACATTGTTTAGTATTAAGATCAATAGTTTATCCAAGGTTTTAAACGATTCAGTTGATGGATCACTTTTTGTGGATGATTTTAATATTTCTTGTCGTGGGAAAAATATGCATACCATTGAACGGCAACTGCAGTTATGTTTAAACAAAATAAATAAATGGTGTTTAGAAAATGGCTTTAAATTTTCAAAGTCCAAAACTAACTTCATACATTTTTGCTGCAAATACAAACCGCATAAGGACCCTGAACTGTATTTAAACAATACACTTATCAAAGTTGTAAAGGAGGCCAAGTTTCTGGGTCTTATTTTCGACTCCCACTTGACGTTTTTGCCGCATATTAAATCACTTAAGGCCAACTGTCTGAAGGCACTAGATTTGTTAAAAGTTGTTTCAAATTCTAAATGGGGAGGAGATCAAACTAACCTGCTTAACTTATATAGATTACTTATCCGTTCGAAACTAGATTACGGATCCATCATAAATGGTGGAGCTTGTGAAAGCAACTTAACACTCCTAGACTCTATCCACCACCAAGGTCTAAGACTTTGTCTTGGGTCCTTTAGAACTTCTCCCGTTGACAGTCTCTATGTTGAGGCTGATGAACCATCTCTTGAGCAGCGCCGTATAAAGTTAGCTTTACAGTACATTACTAAATTATACTCTAATGAATCTAACCCTGCCTATAACTGTGTTTTCAATCCCCTTTATGAGGATTTATACAACAAAAAGACTTCTCTTGTCCCGCCCCTAGGACATAGAATTAAACCATTTCTTTCTTCGGCCGGCATTGAGCTGGAAAACATAGCTCCATCCCGTCTTCTTTCTTCTCCTCCTTGGCAGTTGGTTAGATCTCAAGTCGACCTAACATTAACTTCATTTAAAAAATCAGAAACTAATGAATTACAATATAAACAAGAATAAAATCAATTAAAAATTAAATATAGCAATTACAAACCCTTATTTACAGATGGTTCCAAAGACTGTGGTGCAGTAGCCTGTGCCACTGTCATTGGATCGAGAACAATATCTTCTCGAATTCCATATAACAGTTCTATTTTTACTGCAGAAGCAAACGCCATATTAACAGCTCTCAAATATATTCAAAGACACTGTTGCCTTCTTGCACATTCAACTAGAAGAGAACCAGACCGGAGACGTGTAACATTTTTAACAGTTCCACAAATGCCTTCAATAGATTTTGAAATAACGAAAGGATTAACTTTGAGGGGTGTACCATCACTTCCATCGACAACAAGAAATCGTGGCCATGAATCAATACTATTTATGCATTCTTCATCAGAAGATGTTGCAGCATCACTATCAATGTGCCTTCTTTTAGTTTTTGATCTGGAACCAGTAGGTAGTTGGGTAGCCATAGTGAAAAATATATTCGACACCCTTGCTCCCCACCCACCATGGAGTGTCAACATGGACGGAATTGCAGCGGAAGCCAACTACAAAACCAGGGCTACAAGGACGCTATACTCCAGCAAGAAGGACGCAGGTAGCTGTAATAGTCAAACAGAGTAAAAGGTCAGGCTGGTCCGGCCCTAGACAATTACCTGATGACAAACAGAACCCGGAGGTCATTAATGCCAGATTGGCCCATGAGCCACCGCCTTCTGGCATAGGACTGTGATATAGTAATAGTTTCATGGTTTCCATAGTAACCACATGAAATATCAATATGAACACTCACGTATAATTATCCATGCTCAGGGCATGGCGTGACCAGCCGATTGATAGAATCGGGCCGATTCTACCACCCGTCTAGGTGAAGTAAGGGCCGAAGTGGTGTGTTGAGCAAAAAGGAAGAATGTTCGCAAATGCAGTTGTGTCTAAACAAGATAAATAAATGGTGTTTGGAAAACGGCTTTAAATTTTCTAAGTCTAAAACTAACTGTATACATTTCTGCCGTAAATACAAACCACATAAGGACCCTGAACTGTATCTAAACGGCACACCTATTAAAGTTGTAAAGGAGGCCAAGTTTCTGGGTCTTATATTTGACTCCCACTTGACGTTCTTGCCGCATATTAAATCCCTTAAAGTTAAATGTTTGAAGGCACGTGACCTGTTAAAAGTTGTTTCCAATTCAAAATTGGGAGGCGATCAAACCACCCTACTTCACTTATACAGATCACTCATTCGCTCCAAACTTGACTATGGTTCCATTGTATATGGCGGAGCCTGTAAAAGCAGCCTGAAAATGTTAGATTCTATCCATCATCAAGGTCTAAGATTATGTCTTGGATCTTTTAGAACTTCTCCCATTGACAGTCTCTATGTCGAGGCAGATGAGCCATCTCTCACTCAGCGACGTATCAAATTATCTTTACAATATGCTACAAAACTATACTCTAACAAATCTAACCCTGCATTTAATTGTGTCTTTAACCCTCTTTATGAGGATGTATATAACAAAAAGTCTTCTCTTATTCCACCTCTAGGGGGGCACCCGTGGCGAGCCACCTCCTCGTGGTGGGTGCTGGGTAACGCCAAGAGTTCGCCGACACCCCTGTAGTGGACCCGGGGGGATATTTGGTCCACCAACCCGTTTGCCGTGGGTTGCGGCCCTGTGTCGGCGGAGGAAGGGATCCTGGTGGTTGAGGGCAATAGGAGCTTGCAACCGTGTTCCTGTTGCTCAATACACCACTTTGGCCCTTACTTCGCCTAGACGGGTGGTCGAATGGGCCCGGTTCGACCAATCGGCTGGTCATGCCAAGCCCTGTGCATGGGGTATAATTATATTTATCAATGCACATACACCATTTGGAACTGTTGTAAATTTGGACTTGGCTTTATAATCTAAAACATTTTTGAATTTGAAATATGTTGCTCTGTATTTTGCCTAGAGTCCTATGCCAGAAGGCAATGGCTCATGGGCCAGTCTGGTAGAATTATTAATCTTTTAATTCTTCTGCTGGAGTATATCATCCGGGTATCCTTGGTGCTGCAAGCTGGAGGCCCGCTTGCTTTAGCATTGTCCTTGTGATACTCCGTGGTGGGTGGGGAGCTCGGATGATGAACCATATTACCTTAACCATGGCCTACGAAATACCACTTAAAAAAACAAAACGTCCACTTGATATTGACCCTGTTGATACTGACCTGAGACCATCTGCATCGATTGAATATTGGCCACGATTCATTGTGATTGAGACACCTGACAAGACACCGTTAAAACTGAACCCCTTTGCTGTGTCCAAGGGTATTCAGGGTATTGCAGGGGAGGTGAAAAACATTAGACGCTTGCGTTCGGGTGCCCTGCTAGTTGAATGCGGGAAAAAACAACAAGCAACGAACCTCATGAACATAAAATCTTTCGTGGGCATTCCGGTCACGGTCTCTGCTCACAAGACCTTGAATACAAGTAAAGGTATTGTGAGAGATCGTGATCGATTGTTGGATGATATGTCGAAACTTGATATAGGATCTGAAATGAAGGCTCAAGGTGTGCTCTATGTCAAGCGCTTTTCAACGCGGAGAAACAACGAAACCATCAAAACGAATACGTACCTGTTTACTTTTTCATCTCCAAATGCACCCAAATCAGTGAAGGCAGGCTACTGTAACATTCCAGTTGATACGTACATCCCCAACCCGCTCAGGTGTTTTAAATGCCAGAAATATGGACACGGTGTGAATACTTGCACATTGTCTGTTGTGTGTGCTCACTGCGGTGAGAAGACACACACAACAGAAGATTGTGACAGTGATTATAAAAAATGCACCAATTGCTCAGGCGACCATTCGTCCTTTTCTAAACAGTGTCCTATTTGGAAAGAGCAAATGGAGATCAATAAAATAAAATTTACACAAAATATCTCCTTTTCTGAGGCCAAAAAACTGGTAAAGAGATCTTAACTTTCAGAAAGTTATGCTACAGTAGCAAAAACATCATTGGGGTCTAGTTCTAAAACAACGTCAACCACAGGCTGTCAAACTACCTTGACTTGGGTCAATTGCGACTCTCCACAACATTTGTGCACTGCTATATCATCACAGACTGAGGAATCACTTCCTAATACCTCAAAGACTTCGTCTGATCATAAATCAGCATCTCAGTCACACTCAAAGTCTCAATCTACAGCTGAGAGTCAACAAACGGTGAAAAGTAAACCAAAGCCAAAGCCTGATGCTTCAAAACAACAAAGTGGCAGAGCTCCTAAAGGATCACAAAATAAAATTCAATTGTACAATAAATATGGGTCTCTTGAAGAAATGGACGTTTCTGAAAATGTCCATTCTAGGGCACATAGCTTGTCGCCCTCCAAAAGAGTGCGGGGTAGATCCCCAATAAATCCCCCTAAAAGATAGTTTATTCCAATAATATTGTACAGTGGAACTGCAGAGGATTGAGGACTAATTTACATGAATTACAGCTATTAGTCCAAGATTTTACACCTTCAGCGATATGTCTCCAAGAGACATATTTAAAACAAACAGATACATTTAATTTTCGTCAGTTTAACACATATCATTGTTTTGCACCTCCGGGTGATCGGGCCACTGGCGGATCATCCATTCTAGTCAAACAAAACGATATTCAAAGCCCTGTTTCACTTAATACTAATATGCAGGCTGTTGCAGTGAGAATTACGTTACATGTAGCGTTTACGCTATGCTCTCTTTATATTTCTCCGTCTTCGACGTTTGCTAAAACTGATCTTCAAGCTCTATATGATCAGCTCCCGAAGCCCTGTATTATAATGGGAGATTTAAATGGGCACAACCCACTCTGGGGTAGTATAACTACTAACACTAAAGGGAAATTGTTGGAGGACTTTTGTTCTGACAATGATTTGTGTATTTATAATGATAGTTCCAGCACATATTTACATCCTGGTACAGGGACCTATTCTGCTCTTGACTTGTCTCTGACAACTTCCGAACTACTAAATGAATTCGAATGGTCAGTCCACCATGACCTCTGTGGAAGTGACCATTTTCCTACTATGTTAAAAGCTGTAACTCCATCTGATGTTCCTCCGTCATCAAGACGAAATTTTAAAAAGGCTAACTGGGCTTTATATGAAACACTGTGTGCTGAAAAACTTAAACCTGAACGTTTTATTGACGTTCCCGATGCTATTAAATGCTTTTCGGATGAACTGAATTCCATAGCTGATGAGTGTATACCAAAGTCCTCTGTAGTTCCACATATACGAAAACCACGGTTCAACGATGAGTGCAAACAAGCTAGGAAGGCAAGGAAAAAAGCAGAACATTATTTCCGTCGCCATCCTATGGTGCATAATTTAAATAAATTTAAAATTTTAAATGCTAAAGCACGGCGTACTTTTAAACAGAACAAACGCCAATCTTGGCAAAATTATGTATCTAAAATAAATTCTCGGACACCCATGTCCAAGGTATGGAACATGGTCCAGAAAATCAAAGGTAAAGGTACTAAATCTACTGTCCATCATCTTAAAGATGGAGATCAATTACTTACTGATAAATCAGATATCGCAAATAAATTGGGCGAAACACTCGCTAAACACTCTTCCTCTTCTAATTATTTACCTAAATTTCAGCAATATCAAAAACAACAAGAAAAGAAAACTATTAATTTCAATTCTGATAATGGGGAAGATTATAATGAAATGTTTTCTATTCATGAACTCCATACTGCTCTTGATCAGGCTCATGCCACTGCCACTGGACATACATTACATTATCAACTCCTGAAGCACTTGCCAGAATCCTGCCTAGAAACTCTCCTAAATATTTTTGATGATATTTGGACATCGGGTAACTTTCCTCCGTCATGGCGTGACGCCATAGTAGTACCAATACCTAAACCTGGACGTGATCATACGGATCCATCCAATTATCGTCCGATTTCATTAACAAGCTGTGTTTGCAAGACCATGGAACGCATGATAAATAATCGACTTGTTTGGTACTTGGAAACTAATAACCTTATCACAAATATACAATGTGGTTTCCGCAAAAACAGAAGTACTGTCGATCACTTAGTGCGTTTAGAATCATTTGTAAAAAACGCACTGATTAACAAACAACACGCTGTGTCTATCTTTTTTGATCTTGAAAAAGCATATGACACTACTTGGAAATATGGCATTTTACGAGATTTACATGACTTCGGGTTGCGAGGTCGTTTGCCTGAATTTATTGCCAAGTTTTTAAATAACAGACAATTCCAGGTCCGCGTGGGCTCTACCCTGTCTGATCATTACAATCAGGATCAGGGTGTTCCACAAGGCAGTATTTTGCCAGTCACTCTTTTTAGCATCAAGATCAACAGTTTATCTAAAGTTTTAAACGATTCAATTGATGGATCTTTATTTGTGGATGATTTTAATATTTCTTGTCATGGTAAAAATATGCATACCATTGAACGGCAATTGCAGTTGTGTTTAAACAGGATTAATAAATGGTGGCTTGAAAATGGCTTTAAATTTTCTAAATCGAAAACTAACTGCATACATTTTTGTCGAAAATACAAACCACATAAAGACCCTGAACTGTCTCTAGATGGGACGACCATTAAAGTTGTGAAGGAAGCCAAATTCTTGGGTCTAATCTTTGATTCACACTTAACGTTTTTACCACATATTAAATCACTTAGAAGTAAATGCCTGAAGGCTCTTGACTTGTTGAAAGTGGTTTCAAATTCAAAATGGGGAGGGGATCAAGCTACCTTTCTCCATTTATATCGATCACTCGTTCGTTCTAAACTTGATTATGGCTCCATTGTCTATGGTGGAGCCTGCAAAAGCAGTCTTTAACTTCTTGATCCTGTCTATCACCAAGGTCTAAGACTTTGTCTTGGGTCCTTCAGAACTTCACCTATTGACAGTCTTTACGTTGAGGCCGATGAACCATTTCTTGCACAACGCCGTATCAAATTATCTTTACAATATATCATAAAACTATACTCTAACGAATCTAACCCTGCATATAACTGTGTCTTCAATCCCCTTTATGAGGATTTGTATAGCAAAACGTCTTCTCTTGTTCCACCTCTTGGGCTCAGAATAAAGCCGTTTATTGCTGCTGCTGGTATTGAGCTGAACAATATAGCTCCTTCCCGTCTTCTTTCCTCTCCCCCATGGCAGTTGGTTAGGCCACAGGTTGACCTAACATTAACTACATTTAAAAAATCAGAAACTAATGAATTACAATACAAACAAGAATATAATCAATTGAAACATACATATAACAATTACAAATCCTTATTTACAGATGGGTCCAAGGACGGTGGCGCTGTGGCTTGTGCCACTGTCATTGGATCCAGAACAATATCTTCTAGATTACCAGATAATAGTTCTATTTTTACAGCAGAAGCTAACGCCATGTTAACAGCTCTTAAATATATTCAAAGACACCCTAAACGTAAACAGTATATAATATATTCCGACTCTCTTTCTTGTCTTCAGGCAATTGAAAATTTATCATGTAGACATCCACTTTTAATTGACATTATTGAATTGTATAATAATCTTGCTACTGGCCAATACGACATCGTCTTCTGTTGGTTACCCAGCCACGTAGGCATTTCTGGTAACACAATGGCCGATCTTGCTGCCAAGGCAGCACTAGACAAATCTGTGACACCACTTCTTATTCCATACTCTGATTGCAAAGCTAGCATTAGAACCTACATCCGTGATCTGATGCAGAAGAAGTGGGACACCCAAGTGGGTATAAATAAATTACATGAAATAAAACCGTATATTGGTTACACCTACTTGGGATGTCAGTCCAGATTTGAAGAGGTTATTTTAAGACGATGTCGTATTGGCCACACACGATATACTCATGCATACCTATTGAAAGGTGAGGATCCTCCGTTTTGCATCCCTTGTGATGAGAGGGTCACAGTCAGGCATATCCTGCTTGACTGTGTTGAATTCTCCATCACAAGGGATAAGTATTATACAGTTAAAACAATTAAGGATCTTTTTACCAGTGTTGGGTCTCATTTAATTATTGGCTTTTTAAAAGAAATTGATTTTTTGGTTGAATTTTGAAAACCTTTCGTGTAAATAGATGTATTTTATTTATTGGAAGTTTGGATTAGTAACTTGAATTGTTGGTGGCTGTACCCTCAAAGGGGGTTGAAGTATTGTAAAAATATTGTCCTCCTGAGAGGGTATGTAAGTCCAAAAGCATTCACAGTCAATTTAGACTTTCCATTGTTCTTAATCGTAGTATTTGTGTATTTTTAACTTTTGGCTAAGTGTGTCTAAATTGCTAACAGTTGAGGGGATGATGTAAATCCAACTAGGGCCCATGCAGGTAGCAAAGGCACTGTAAGTCCCCATGGTCCCTAGTATGGTGATCTACCTTCGGTTGTTGGCAATCTATAGCCTGATTTTATATTGTATTGTCCGAATAGTGATATTAGTTTTAACTTTCCACACTAGTTTTAATTCAAACTGTGATATTCTAGTTGTTTTACTGTCCTTCGTTGACTGGGTCTTATACTATACATATATTGCATTTCAGAATTAAATCTTCTCGTCACGATATGGCTGAGACATTGCCGATGTGACGTTAAATATTAACTCGCTCACTCACTCACTCAATCACTAGCACTTATTTGTACACTTTTTATAAGTATACTTATGGGTAGGCTGTTCTAAACTAACAATCACTGCAAAGCAGGTGTCTGTGAAAGATATTACGTATGAATATGTCGTTACACATAGCATACACGAACGCGTAGAGTATTTGACATTTAACTGTCAGCGAAATAGCGACGTAGCGTTAAGCAATGCATTCCTTTCGCATTGACATTATCCCCGATGAACAAGTGTCTCATATCCACACCATATCAGCAGCAAAGGGAGTCACAGCCATTGTGAGTGAAGCCCGTCCTATTTCTATAGCGAAATTGGAGGAATTTCTGCAATGATTTAACTCGTATTTCTCGGTTATATAGTGCAAAAATGAAAGTGTAGCTGACATTTCGGGAATCCTGGTACTATAGTGACCCTTAATATCGAACAGTTAACTGTGTACAGGTTGACAAAGTGAGAGACGAAACACAAGACACCAACCTGGACTGGCAACTCCCTCCACTGTTAACACGTACGTCACTTCCGGATGACGATGGCCAAACCTGATATCATAAGTGTTGATCTGATATGTGTTTATATTTATTTTAGCTGTAACATCTTTTGTTATCAACGAAATATACCTCAAACGTATCAGTTTCTAGTTCATCGTTTACACTATCGCTTGTTTATTTATGTAAGTTTGCAGATAGCAAAAGTCCAACATTATGACGGTTGTCGGAACACCAGTCTAGACCGGGCACACCAGTGATGGAAGTCATGAGATTGAATCTGCGCCATTAGCATGATAATCCCATAAAATGCACACACCATAATACAACATGTACTAACCAATTGTTGACAATTGCGGAGGTCGATGCGATGGCGTTGATCACTGGATTGTCTGGTTCAGACCGCCGCCATCACTCATTCACTCAATGAGAGCAACAGAAATCAATGAAACATTTGTAGCATATCCATAGTATCTGACTAGCAACCGAAATGTGTCTGACGTTGCATACGCAAAAAGCTAGCTATTTTTACCAATATCATGGGAGACAATTCAATTTCTCGCTAACCGTCTATCAAACTGTTTACTGTACTGTTGTTCACAGACACTGACACTCAGACTCTCCCCCACAGAGTACTGTTCACATACACAGACTCACTCTCACATACATACAATAGTCTATAGTATTACACTTTCCAGCTGCTTTTGGCAAAGGGCTGTTGTACCTGTTTAAATGACACTGATAAGGGTGATCAGTCAAGCTTTGCTATTGTTCACCACACCTTCTCGATTCAGCCTTCTTATAATCTCGAATAATGACATGGGCACTTATATAACACAGAACTCAACAACGCAGGGTCATGGAACATTTGTTATTTTAATGTTTGGCTAAATTCCGCAATGTCCAACAGGGTGGATGCGGGCAGGCAGGCACGCAGCAGAAGTACCGTAAATCCTCCAGTTGCGGGCGATGTGTAGCCGGTTTTATACTTTATCTTATTTCTCATAACATGCCGGTTTTAACCCAAACCAGTGGTAGTTGGGTGTATTACTTTCCTATGACAGGTTTCTATGGTTTTATATAGTTCTCATGTATGGATTGTTCTCATCACGGTAATGAGTCTGGACCTACAACTTGAAGATGCATCCACGCATGTGGGGTGTTACTACTTAAAACACTCACAAAATAGAAACAAAGGGATTGTAGAAAGAAAACCAAAACCAAACACAGGCACAATATAATACAGAACAAAATTAAACAATCGAATAGTGAGTGAGTGAGTTAATATTTAACGTCACATCGGCAATATGTCAGCCATATCGTGACGAGAACATTCGACAATGAAAAACAGCATATATACATTATAAAAACCTGTCAACGAAGGACAGTAAAACAACTAGAATGTCACAATTTCAATTAAAACTAGCATGGAAAGTTATAACTAATAGCACTAACAACAGAAGGTAGATCACCACACAAGGAACCATTGGGACTTACAGTACCTTTGCTACCTACATGGACCCTAGTTGGATTTACACCAACCCTTCAGCTGTTGGCGATTGTACGAAAAGTTAGCCAAACATAAAATAACATGAATACTACGGATAAACTCCTGGTAGACTTAAGTTCACTGTGAATGTTTGTGGACTTACGTACCCTCTCAGGAGGACAATAATTTTACAATACTTCAAACCCCTTTGAGGGTACAGCCACCAACAATTCAAGTTACTGATCCAAACTACCAATCATTAGAATACATCTATTTACACAACATGATATTGAAAATTCCACCCAAAAATCAATTTCTTTTAAAAAAAACAATATTTAAATGAGAATTAACGCTAGAAGATCCTTCATTCTTTTAACTGTAAAATACTTATCCCTTGTGATGGAGAATTCAACACAGTCAAGCAGAATATGCTTAACCGTGACTCTCTCATCACAAGGGATACAAAACGGAGGATCCTCACCTTTTAACAGGTGCACATGAGTATATCTAGTATGGCCAATACGACATCGTCGTAAAATAACCTCTTCAAATCTGGACTGACAGCCCAAGTAGGAGTAACCAATATACGGTTTTATTTCGTGTAATTTATTTATACCTACTTAAGTGTTCCGCTTCTTCTGCATCAGATCACGGAGGTAAGTTCTAATGCTAACTTTATAATCAGAGTATGGAATAAGAAGTGCTGTCACAGATTTGTTGAGTGCTGCCTTGGCAGCAAGATCAGCCATTGCGTTACCGGAAATACCTACGTGGCTGGGTAACCACCAGAAGACGATGTCGTATTGGCCAGTGGCAAGATTATTATACAGCTCAATAATTCTTCTTAAAAGTGGATGTTTACAACACAAATTTTTAAGGCAAGAACGAGAGTCTGAAAAGATTATATACTGTTTATGTTTAGTGTGTCTTTGAGCTGTTGATATGGCGTTAGCTTCAGCTGTTAAAATCTGAAGATATTGTTCTGGATCTGTAAATAAGGCTTTATAATTGCTATATTTATGTTTCATTTGATTATATTCTTGTTTATACTGTAATTCATTCGTTTCTGATTTTTTAAATGTCGTTAATGTTAGGTCCACTTGTGGCCTAACCAATTGCTAAGGAGGAGAAGAAAGAAGACGGAAAGGGGCTATATTGTCCAGCACAGTGCTGGCAGCAGAAATAAGTGGTTTTATTCTTAAACCAAGAGAAGATTTCTTATTGTATAAATCCTCATACAGAGGATTGAAAACACAGTTATATGCAGGGTTTGACTCATTTGAGTATAGTTTTGTTACATACTGTGACGCTAATTTTATACGTCGCTGCTCAAGAGATGGTTCATCAGCCTCGACATACAGGCTGTCAACAGGTGAAGTTCTTAAGGAGCCGAGACAAAGACCTTGATGATGGCCTGAATCTAATAGTTTCAAGTTGCTTTTGCAGGCTCCATCATAGACGATGGAGCCATAATCAAGTTTAGAACGCACGAGAGATCGATATAGAGGGAGAAGGGTACCTTGATCCCCTCTCCATTTAGAATTTGAAATCTCTTTCAACAAGTCAAGTGCTTTCAGGCATTTAGTTTTAAGTGGTTTAATATGCGGTAAAAACGTTAAGTGTGAATCAAAAATGAGACCCAAGAACTTAGCTTCCTTCACAACTTTAATTGGTGTGCCGTCTAGGGATAGTTCAGGGTCTTTATGTGGTTTACATTTACGACAAAAATGTATGCAGTTAGTTTTCGATTTAGAAAATTTAAAGCCGTTTTCAAGACACCATTTATTTATCTTGTTGAAACACAACTGCAATTGCAGCTCAATGGTATGCATGTTTTTCCCACGACAAGAAATATTAAAATCATCCACAAATAACGATCCATCAATTGAATCGTTTACAACTTTGAAAACTGTTTATCTTTATACTAAAAAGTGTGACTCACAAAATACTGCCTTCTGGAACACCCTGATCATGATTGTAATGATCAGACAGGGTAGAACCCACGCGGACTTGAAATTGTCTGTTATTTAAGAATTTGGCTATGAATTCAGGCAAACGACCTCGCAAACCGAAATCATGTAAATCTGTCAAAATGCCATATTTCAAGGTTGTGTCATATGCCTTCTCAAGATCAAAAAGGATAGACACAGCATGTTGTTTATTAATCAGCGCGTTTTTCACAAATGATTCTAAACGCACTAAGTGATCGACAGTACTTCTGTTTTTCCGGAAACCACATTGTATATCTGTTGTAAGGTTATTTGTTTCCAAGTACCAAACAAGTCGATTATTTGTCATACGTTCCATGGTCTTGCAAACACAGCTGGTTAATGAAATCGGACGATAATTGGATGGATCCGTATGATCACGTCCAGGTTTAGGTACTACTATGGCATCACGCCTTGAAGAAGGAAGTCCAAATATCATCAAAAATTGATAAGGGCGTCTCTAAACAGGATTCTGGTAAGTGCTTCAGGAGGTGATAATGTATGTTATCAGCTCCTGTAGCAGTGTCATGAGCTTGATCAAGGGCAGTATGGAGTTCATGAATAGAAAACGTTTCATTATAATCTTCCCCATTATCAGAATTAAAATTAATAGTTATCTTTTCTTGTTGTTTTTGATATTGCTGAAATTTAGGTACATAATTAGAAGAGAAAGAATGCTTAGCGAGAGTTTCGCCAAGTTTATTCGCAATATCTGATTTATCAGTAAGTAATTGATCTCCATGTTTAAGATGATTGACACTAGATTTAGTACCTTTACCTTTAATTTTCTGAACCATGTTCCATACCTTGGACATAGGTGTCCGAGAATTTATTTTAGATACATAATTTTTGCTAAGATTGGCGTTTCTTCTGTTTAAAAGTACGCCGTGCTTTAGCATTTAAAATTTTAAATTTATTTAAATTATGCACCATAGGATGGCAACGGAAATAATGTTCTGTTTTTTTCCTTGCCTTCCTAGCTTGTTTGCATTCATCGTTGAACCATGGTTTTCGAATATGTGGAACTGCAGAGGACTTTGGAATACACTCATCAGCAATGTTATTTAGGTTCATCAGAAAAGCACTTGATAGCATCAGGAACATTAATAAAATGTTCAGGTTTAAGTCTGTCAGCACATTGTATGACATATAAAGGCCAGTTAGCAGTGGGTCACACGTTTAAGTGTAGTAGGAAAATGGTCACTTCCGCAAAGGTCATCGTGGACAGAAGATTCAGATTCATTTAGTAAGGTGGAGTCAGTTATTTACAAATCAAGGGTTGAATATGTTCCTCTTCCAGGGTGTAAATATGTATCAGCACCTTCAATGTATATACATAAATTATCATTTGAAATAAAATCTGCAATAATTTTACCTTTAGTCGTTGTGGTCGCACTCCACAAGAGCGGGTTGTGGCCATTCAGATCGCCTATGAGTACACATGGTTTGGGAAGTTCATCACAGAGAGATTGAAGATCAGCCAGTATGAGAGGTCATGATGGCGGAATGTACAATGACCACAGAGTAAATGTACTGCAACTGCAGCTGCCTAAAGGTTTTGAGTGTCACACGGCCGTGGATAACGCCATTTCTGACAAGAATGGATGACCCGCCAGAGGCCCTATTATCAGTAGGAGAATAATAATGATATGCGCTGAACTGACGAACGTTTAAAGAATCTGTCTGCTTCAGATGTGTTTCTTGTAAGCAGATTGCTGACGGTTGAAAGTCTTGATCTAGTAGATGTAGCTCATGCAAATTATCTTTAAGATCTCTGCAGTTCCACTGTATAATGTTCGAAGAAAATATTTCTTTGGCGTTTTTATTGGGGATCTACCCCTTGACTTTCGAGAGGGTGACAGACTATGTGCCCTGTGCTGGATGTTTTCAGACACGTCCATGGCTTCAAGGGATCCAAACCTATTGTATATCTGGATCTTGTCTTCTGCCCCTTTAGAGGCTCTGGCACCCGTGAACGGCCACCTCCTCATGGTGGGTGCTGGGTAACGCTGAGAGCCGTTCATCCACGTTGTGGATCCGGGGGCATATTTGGTCCACCAACCCGTTTGGCGTGGGTTGCGGCCCTGTGTCGGTGGAGGACGGGAGTCTGGGGGTTGAGGGCACTGGGAGCCTGCAACCACGTTCCCTTTGCTCAACAAACCCCTTTGACCCTTACTTCACCTAGACGGGTGGTAGAACTGGCCCGGTTCTATCAATCGGCTGGTCACGCCATGCCCTGTGCATGGACAACATTCTTATGCAATTATTGTTCATTATTGTGTTTTCTGAAAAAAGAATGATTGTATTTCAAATTATATTATACATATTTGCCTAGAGTTCTATGCCAGAAGGCGGTGGCTCATGGGCCAATCTGGTGAATCTGACCTCTGAATAGGGCCGAACCAGTCTGACATTAAAATGGTAGATAAATGCATCTGTTCATGTCATAGTCTCTGGAGTATAACATCCCTGTATCCTTGGTGTCAGCATCACGGAGATCCGGTGCTATATGACACTGTCCTTGTTGACATGCCGTGGTGGATGGGGAGCAGGGGTGCTGAATCATTTTTCTTTCATTATGGCATTACAACAATCTGGTTCTAAGAGAAGTGAAAAGAAAAGGCGATTGAATGAACTTGACCAAAATACAGGAAATATGTCTACTACTGGTGAGTCATGGGCGAGATTCTTAGTTATTGAAGGAAAAGATAATATGCCTATCAAATTGAATCCTTTTGCAATTTCTAAAGCCATTTCTGGAATTTGTGGTGAAGTTGCGAACGTAACTCGTCTTCGTAATGGCTCGCTTCTGATTGAGTGTGCACGGAGACAGCAATCTCTGAATATTTTGTCAATCAAAATGTTTGCAAATATTGAGGTTGCTGTGTCTGTGCACAGAACTTTAAATTCCTGTCACGGCATTGTTCGCGACAGAGCTTGTTGTCTGTCTGAAATGAGTGAAGAAGACATTGCTTTGGAGTTAAAAGACCAAACTGCTACAGCCGTGAAACCCTTTACAGTTAAAAGAGAAGGGGTTACCGTTAAAACTAATACGTATCTCTTGACGTTTGCTCGCGCTACTATTCCATCATCAATCAAAGCTGGATATTTGAACATCGGAGTGGAGGTGTATGTACCCAGTCCACTACGTTGTTATAAATGTCAAAAGTTTGGCCATGGTTCACAATCCTGTCGTAACTCAATGGAGTGCCACCGTTGTGGAAACGACCATGATGATACTGACTGTGAGAAGGACTATAAATGTGCAAATTATGATGCCTCGCATCCCGCTTCTTCCTGATCATGCCATGTATGGCAAAAAGAATCTCAAATCATGAAACTCAAGTGTGAAAAGAATATTTCATACTTTGAGGCCAGAAAGCTTTTCACAAACCAGACCACACCTCCAATGAATATTACTTTTTCTGCCGCAGTTACACGCTCTATGGCAACATCATCTATTGCTTGTCAAACTGACTTGACTTGGGTCAAGTCAGAAAAACCTGCTGTGTCAGCTAACCCATCTACGACTGTAGTCACTCAGGTAACTGTCACCAAATCTACATCTGGGTGCTAAACAGAAAGTCTGCCTTGCACATCATCTGAACAGCCTTCTTCCCAAAATTCAAACGCCAGTACCATGAAAAGGAACGGAAAGGAAAGAAAAGAAATTAAACAGAAAACGAACCCCAACCAACCCTTCCCCTCCAGAGGTTCCTACTGAAAACTCTTTTGGGCCTCTCGATATGGAGGTTATCATGTCTACGCAAGACAGACGGAGGAATACTTCCACGTCACGTTCGCGAGAACGATTTCCAATTCAGGCACCATGACTCAGTTGTCTACTTTAATGCAGTGGAATTGTAGAGGACTGAATAATAACTTCAGTGAGATCCACTTGTTGATACAAGATTTTAAACCGTCAGCGTTATGTCTTCAAGAGACTTATCTAACAAATACTGATAACTTTAATCTAAGACAGTATACAGATTATCACTCCTTTTCTCCTCCGGGAGATAAAGCAATTGGAAGTGCTACCATTTTGGTACGCCAGGGTATTATTCATAGCCCTGTATCTCTTAAAACTAATCTTCAGACCGTCGCTGTCCGTCTGTCCCTGCACATTGCATTGACTCTATGCAGTTTGTATATCCCTCCTTCTTCTGATATTCGACAATCGGAACTTCAAAATCTATATGATCCCTAAGCCATGTCTAATTATGGGTGACCTCAACGGACACAACCCGCTTTGGGGGAGTGACCGCACTAATTCTAAAGGTAGAATCCTTGAGGACTTCATATCTGATAATAATTTATGTCTTTTCAATGATGATTCAGCCACTTATGTACATCCAGCTACGGGAACATATGCTTCCCTGGATCTGTCACTTGCTGGTTCCAGCTTATACAATGAATTTGAGTGGGTGGTCCACGATGACTATGTGGGAGTGATCATTTTCCCACCATTCTCAAAACAATCAGCCCAGGTGATGATCCACCTATATCACGACGGAACTTTGCCAAGGCTGATTGGTTATTATATAAGACTCTATGTACTGATCACTTAAAACATGATGTCTTAGCGAACAGCGAAGATCCTATACAGTTATTTTCAGATATACTAAACACCATTGCTGACCAAGGTATACCAAAGTCCACTGCAATTCCACATATTCGTAAACCATGGTTTAATAATGAATGGAAACAGGCCAGAAAGCTTAGGAAGAAAGCAGAAAAATCCGCAAACATCCTACAGTCCATAACTTAGACAGTGTTATAATATCAAATGCCAAGGCTTGACGCGCCTTCAAACAGAATAAGCATCAGTGTTGGAGGAACTATATTTCCAAAATAAACTCACGTACACCTATGTCCAAGGTGTGGAATATGGTGCAAAGGATTAAGGGCAAAGGTTCTAAATCTACTCAATCAATCATCAACTTTATTCCTTATTTCAGGCCTCATGGCCCATAGTACAATTGTATTATAAGGTATACAGTTATGTTCACGTGACCAACGTTGTATTAAGAACATCTTAAGCTAAATATTATTGACAGATATATATCTGTTAGACGCAGTAGATTTACATCAGGTGTGTTGAATATTTGTTGCAATGTTAATCTAGCTTTGCAATATTTTTTTGATGGACAAAAAGTGAGCAGAACATACCTATCACAGATAAAGGAAACGTGGTATTCGTTTTCCACAACGTTCATATCACAGGGCAAGCAATTCGATTCTGTGTCGGATTTATCACAGCCTTTCTTTTTACGTTGTTGGTTAACCCTGAAGTCATGGAGAGATATACGAAATTTACACATAGAGCTAATTAAATTTCTATTTTCAAGTTTATGTATATATGTTTCACATTGGAATAGATTCTTAATACTAGAATAGTGTGATAAATATGATGATGATTCAATATCCTGCTGCCAGGATTGGATATACATATCAATCAGATGTCTTTTGAATATTGATATAAAAACAGTGGCATCCCAACATCCATAACAATGTAAAGGGTAACGTGAAACGTTCATTCTTAATAACTTAATCCAATATTTTATGACTTTTATCTGTGTTGTTATGAATAAACAGTATCGTCCGGTTTCTCCAAGAATAGCTTTGTTTGCTGCATATTTGCCCACCCCTAGAAATCTTTTGAAGAAGCTTGTTTGCACTTTTTCTATAACTTCGTGGTATTTTACACCCCAGATTTCTGACCCATATGTGAGAATAGGAGATATTTTGGAATATTTTGCAGGCAGTTTGAAAATCAGTATGTTTGTTGCTAGTTAACAATGATAACACTGGTTCCATTGCTTTCTGTCCTTGCATTGCCAAAGTTTCACATGCTTTTGTCCATAGCATGTATATATAACATGTACATATTTTGCAGGCAGTTTGAAAATCAGTACGTATGTTGCTAGTTATCAATGATAACACTGGTTCCATTGCTTTCCGTCCTTGCATTGCCAAAGTTTCACATGCTTTTGTCCATATCAGTCTTGAGGAAAACACAATACCCAGGTACTTGTAATAAGTCACAGTTTCAAGATTTATATTATAATAAGTCCATTTTTCATGCTTGGAAAGTATACCTCCATTTCTGAAGACAATGATTTTTTATTTGTTTATGTTTACATTTAGTCCCCATTTCGAACAATACTCAAATAAAACATCTGATTGCATTTGCAGACCAACAGTGGAAAAAGAGAACACAACAACGTCATCTGCAAATAACAATAATATTATGTCGTCAATACTAAATCTATTGTTCACCATCTGAAGGATGGTGATAGTCTTTTAACTGATAAAACTGACATTGCAAATAAACTTGGTGAAACGTTAGCCAAACATTTATCTTCATCAAATTATATTCCTGAGTTTCAAAGGCTTCAGAAACAACAGGAAAAGAAGAAAATCAATTTTACCTCACAAAATGGTGAAGATCATGATACAGCAACAGGAGCTGATGATATCCACTACCAGCTCTTGAAGCATTTGCCCGAGACGTGTTTAGAAACGCTGCTAAATATATTTGATACCATATGGACTTTGGGGAATTTCCCAAATTCCTGGCGTAATGCCATTGTACTACTACAGACCAATCTCATTAACGAGTTGTGTCTGTAAAACCATGGAACGGATGGTAAACAATAGATTAACATGGTATCTTGAAACCAATAACCTGATCACAAATATTCAATGTGGTTTCAGGAAAAGCCGTAGCACCATTGATCATTTGGTACGTTTAGAATCATTTGTTAAAAATGCTGCAGTCAATAAACAACATGCTGTATCAATTTTCTTTGATCTTGAGAAAGCATATGATAATACCTGGAAGCATGGCATTTTGAAGGATCTACATGATCTTGGTTTGAGAGGCCGTTTCCCTCATTTTATATCACAGTTTTTACAAGACCGGCAATTTCAAGTCCGAGTGGGTTCTACCCTGTCTGGGCACCCGTGGCGAGCCACCTCCTCGTGGTGGGTGCTGGGTAATGCTAAGAGCTCGCCGACACCCCCGTAGTGGACCCGGGAGGATATTTGGTCCACCAACCCGTTTGCCGTGGGCTGCGTCCCTGTGTCGGTGGAGGAGGGGATCCTGGTGGTTGAGGGCAATGGGAGCAGGTGTTCAACACACCACTTCGGCCCCGACTTCACCTAGACGGGTGGTAGAATCTACCAATCGGCTGGTCACGCCAAGCCCTGTGTATGGACTTATGCCATTACACAGTTTTAATTTGGAAAAGAGTTACTTTTGGACTTGGCACATTTGTTCATATAAAATGTTAAAGATCTTCATTATGATGTTTGGAACTTTGCCTAGAGTCTTATACCCAGAAGGCGGTGGCTCATGGGCCAATCTGGTGGACGTGTTATTTATAACTCTTCTGCTGGAGTATATCATCCGAGTATCCTTGGTGCTGCAAGTTGGAGACCCACTTGTTTTTAGCATTGTCCTTGTGATACTGCGTGGTGGGTGGGAAGCTCGGGTGATAAAAATATAAATATTAAACATGGCTTACGAAACCCCAACTAAGAAAACCAAACGTCCTTTTGAAACTGATCCCATTGATGATGACATCCGACCGTCCAAATCAATTGATTTTTGGCCACGTTTTCTAGTGATAGAAACTATTGACAAGACACCTTTCAAGCTGAATCCATTTGCAATATCCACGGGTATTCAGGGTATTGCTGGAGAAGTAACAAACATACGAAAGTTACGTTCAGGTGCGCTGCTGGTTGAATGCTCTAAAAGACAGCAATCAGCCAACCTTATGAGTACCGAATCATTCGTTGGCGTTCCAGTTACGGTCTCTGCTCATAAGACCTTAAATACAAGCAAAGGCATCATCAGGGACCGCGATCGACTATTTGCTGAAACGTCAGAAATTGACATTGCATATGAGATGAAAGATCAAGGTGTGCTCTATGTCAAACGCTTTTCGACCCGTAAAAACAATGTTCCCACCAATACCTATCCCTTCTCCTTTTCGTCTCCGACAGCTCCAAAATCATTGAAGGCTGGTTACTGCAACATCAAGGTTGACATGTACATTCCCAATCCACTCAGATGTTTTAAATGCCAGAAGTACGGCCATGGCGTAAATACTTGTACATTGTCCGTTGTGTGTGCTCACTGTGGTGAGAAGTCACACACAACGGAAGATTGTACAAGTACCTTTAAAAAGTGCACCAACTGTTCAGGGAACCATTCATCGTTTTCAAAAGAATGCCCGATTTGGAAAGAACACATGGAAATTAACAAGATTAAATTTACACAAAACATCAGTTTCTCGGATGCCAAAAAACTTGTCAAGAGATCTGAGCTTCCAGACAGTTATGCTTCTGTAATCAAAACATCAACTGAATCCATTCATAAACTATCTACTTTATCCACAAGCTGTCAAACAAATTTGACTTGGGTCAAATGTGATTCTCCCCAGATGTTATATCCTACCACATCGTCTCAAACTACGGAGTCACTTAGTAGTCATTCACAAAAGCAGTCAGAGTCTTCATCTGATCTTAAGCGATCCTCTCAGTCGCGTTCACAATCTAAATCGTCATGTGATACTCAGTCAGCTGTATCAAGCAAAAGTAAACTGAAGCATGAGGCCTCAAAAAAAAACAAAGTGGAAGAGCCCCGAAAGTGTCGGAAAATAAAATACAGCTACACAACAGATATGGATCTCTGGAGGACATGGACGTATCTGAAAACGTCCATTCTAGGGCACATAGCCTGTCGCCCTCCAAAAAGGTGCGAGGTAGATCCCCAATAAATCCCCCCAAAAGATAGTTTCTTCTTATAATATCATACAGTGGAACTGCAGAGGGCTAAAAATAATTTCAATGATTTACAGCTATTGATCCAGGACTTTAAACCATCAGCAGTCTGTCTGCAGGAGACATATTTAAAGCAGACGGATACTTTTGACCTACGCCATTTCAATGCTTACCATTCTTTTTCACCCCCGGGCGAGAGGGCCACTGGAGGAGCTTCTATCCTTATAAACCAGAATATTATTCAGAGCCCTATTATTCTTAATACTGGTCTCCAGGCTGTTGCCGTGAGACTTACTTTACACGTTGCACTCACACTGTGCTCTTTATATATCTCGCCGTCTTCAACACTTCAGAAGACCGAACTTCAAAATTTGTATAACCAACTACTCCCGAAACCCTGTGTTATTATGGGAGACGTAAATGGCCACAACCCACTCTGGGGTGGTACAACTACAAATGCTAAAGGTAAAATACTAGAGGAATTCTGTTCCGAAAATGATTTATGTATTTTCAATGATGGGTCGAACACATATCTACATCCTGGCACAGGAACATATTCAGCCCTTGATTTATCAGTTTGTGATTCAAGCCTGCTTAACGAATTTGAATGGTCAGTTCATGATGACCTCTGTGGGAGTGACCATTTCCCAACATTACTAAAACCTGTGAATCCATCTGATGTTCCTCCATCATCAAGATGGAACTTCAAAAAGGCTAACTGGCGTTTATATGAAACTCTGTGTGTTGACAGGCTTAAACCTGAACTTTTTGATAATGTTCCTGATGCTATTCAACGTTTTTGTGATGAAATGAATGTTATTGCTCATGAGTGTATACCAAAGTCCTCTGCAGTTCCACATATTCCATGGTTCAATGATCAATGTAAACAAGCTAGAAAGGAGCGGAAAAAGGCAGAACACTATTTCCGTCGACACCCCATGGTGCATAATTTGAATAAATTTAAGATTGTAAATGCTAAAGCACGGCGTTCTTGTAAACAAAGCAAACGCCAATCTTGGCAACGATATGTATCAAACATTAATTCACGTACACCAATATCTAAAGCCTGGAATATGATCCAAAAAATCAAAGGTAAGGGCTCCAAATCTAGTATTCACCACCTTAAAGATGGAAACCAGTTATTAACTAATGAAACCGATATTGCTAATAAACTTGGTGAAACTTTGGCAAAACATTCTTCCTCGTCAAATTATGAACCTAAGTTCCAAACATATCAAAAACAGCAAGAAAAGAAAACTATTAACTTTAATTCAGATAATGGGGAAGACTATAATGAAACTTTTTCGTTACATGAGCTTCATACTGCTCTTGATAACATACATTATCCACTCCTGAAGCACTTGCCAGATACATGCTTAGAGACGCTGTTACATATTTTTGATAATATTTGGACATCTGGACAATTTCCTTCGTCGTGGCGTGATGCTATCGTTGTTCCCCTTCCTAAACGGACCCTTCCAATTATAGGCCAATTTCACTTACTAGCTGTGTTTGCAAGACCATGGAGCGCATGATAAATAATCGACTTGTCTGGTACTTGGAAACAAATAACCTAATAACAGATATTCAGTGTGGTTTCCGCAAAAACAGAAGTACAGTCGATCACTTAGTGCGTTTAGAATCTTTTGTTAAGAATGCCATAATAAATAAACAGCATGCAGTGTCGATCTTTTTTGATCTAGAAAAAGCATATGACACCACTTGGAAACATGGGATTTTAAAAGATTTACATGACTTCGGTTTGCGAGGCCGATTGCCTCAATTTATAGCCAACTTTTTAAATGATAGACAATTTCAAGTCCGTGTGGGTTCTACCCTGTCTGATCATTACAGTCAGGATCAGGGTGTACCACAAGGCAGTATTTTGTCTGTTACACTTTTTAGCATCAAGATAAACAGTTTATCGAAGGTTTTAAACGATTCAATTGATGGATCACTTTTTGTGGATGATTTTAACATTTCATGTCGAGGTAAAAACATGCATACTATTGAACGGCAAAAGCAGTTGTGTCTGAACAAGATAAATAAATGGTGTTTGGAAAACGGTTTTAAATTTTCTAAGTCTAAAAATAACTGTATACATTTCTGCCGTAAATACAAACCACATAAGGACCCAGAACTGTATCTAAACGGCACACCTATTAAAGTTGTTAAAGAGGCCAAGTTTCTGGGTCTTATATTTGACTCCCACTTGACGTTCTTGCCACATATTAAATCCCTTAAAGTTAAATGTTTGAAGGCACTCGACTTGTTAAAAGTTGTTCAATTCAAAATGGGGAGGCGATCAAACCACTCTACTTCACTTATACAGATCACTCATTCGCTCCAAACTTGACTATGGTTCCATTGTATATGGTGGAGCCTGTAAAAGCAGTCTCAGAATGTTAGATTCTATCCATCATCAAGGTCTAAGATTATGTCTTGGATCTTTTAGAACGTCTCCCATTGACAGTCTCTATGTCGAGGCAGATGAGCCATCTCTCACTCAGCGACGTATAAAATTATCCTTAGAATATGCTACAAAACTATACTCTAACGAATCTAACCCGGCATATAACTGTGTTTTCAATCCTCTCTACGAGGATTTATACAACAAAAAGTGTTCTCTTGTTCCACCTCTCGGACACAGAATTAAACCCTTTCTTTCTTCGGCCGGCATTGAGCTGGAAACCATAGCTCCTTTCCGTCTTCTTTCTTCTCCTCCTTGGCAATTGGTTAGGCCACAAGTTGACCTAACATTAACATCATTTAAAAAATAAGAAACAAATGACTTACAATATAAACAAGAATATCATCAATTAAAACATAAATATAGCAATTACAAACCCTTATTTACGGATGGATCCAAGGACGGTGGCGCAATGGCTTGTGCCACTGTCATTGGATCCAGAACAATATCTTCTAGAATTCCAGATAACAGTTCTATTTTTACTGCAGAAGCAAACGCCATATTGACAGCTCTTAGGTATATTCAGAGACACCCTAAACGTAAACAATATATAATCTATTCAGACTCTCTTTCTTGCCTTCAGGCGATTAAAAATATTTCTTGTAAACATCCACTTTTAATAGAAATTATTGAATTGTATAATAATCTTGCTACTGGCCAATACGACATCGTCTTCTGTTGGTTACCCAGCCACGTAGGTATTTCCGGTAACGCAATGGCTGATCTTGCTGCCAAGGCAGCACTCAACCAATCTGTGACACCACTTCTTATTCCTTACACTGATTACAAAGCTAGCATTAGAACTTACATCCGTGATCTCATGCAGAAGAAGTGGGACACCCAAGTAGGTATAAATAAATTACATGAAATAAAACCGTATATTGGTTACACCTACTTGGGCTGTCAGTCCAGATATGAAGAGGTTAGTTTAAGACAATGCCGTATTGGCCACACACGATATACTCATGCATACCTATTGAAAGGTGAGGATCCTCCGTTTTGTATCCCTTGTGATGAGAGAGTCACGGTCAAGCATATTCTGCTTGACTGTGTTGAATTCTCCATCACAAGGGATAAATATTTTAATGTCAAAACTGTAAAGGATCTTTCTACTAACATTAATTCTCATTTAATCGTTGGTTTTTTAAAAAGAAATTGATTTTTTGGTAGAATTTTGAATAACGTGTTCTGTAAATAGATGTATTTTAATTATTGGCTGTTTAGATTTGTAACTAGAATTGTTAGTGGCTGTACCCTCAAAGGGGGTTGAAGTATTGTAAAATTATTGTCCTCCTGAGAGGGTACGTAAGTCCTCAAACAGTCAAAGTCAATTCTAAATTTCCAGGTTTTTAATCGTAGAGTATGCGTCTTTTTATTGTATGGCTAGATTTCACAAATTGCTGACGGCTGAGGGAATGATGTAAATCCAGCTAGGCTCCATGCAGGTAGCAAAGTTACTGTAAGTCCCCATGGTCCCTAGTATGGTGATCTACCTTCAGTTGTTAGCAATCTATAGCCCATTTTTACATTGTATTGTCCTGTATAGATAAATTGTTTTAGGTATAGTTACTAGTTTTATATTCTACTCTGTGATATCCTAGTTGTTTTACTGTCCTTCGCTGACAGGTTTTATAATAGACATATATTTCATTTTAGTATTAAATGTTCTCGTCATGATATAGCTGAGATATTGCCGATGTGACGTTAAATATTAACTCACTCACTCACTCACTCACTCACTCACTCTACCCTGTCTGACCATTATAATCAGGATCAGGGTGTTCCACAAGGCAGTATCTTGTCTGTCACACTTTTTAGTATAAAGCTAAATAGTTTATCAAAAGTTTTAAACGATTCAATTGATGGATCGTTATTTGTGGATGATTTTAATATTTCTTGTCGTGGGAAAAATATGCATACTATTGAACGGCAACTACAGTTGTGTTTAAACAAAATAGATAAATGGTGTCTTGAAAATGGCTTTAAATTTTCTAAATCAAAAACCAATTGTATACACTTTTGTCGTAAATACAGATCCCATAAAGAACCAGAATTATTTCTAAGTGGTGCCCCGATCAAAGTTGTAAAGGAGGGCAAGTTCTTGGGACTTATTTTCGATTCACATTTGACCTTTTTGCCGCACATTAAATCCCTTAAAGCCAAATGCTTGAAGGCACTCGATTTATTAAAGGTTGTTTCTAATTCAAAGTGGGGAGGGGATCAGACTACGTACCCTCCTTCACTTATATAGATCACTCATTCGATCTAGACTTGATTATGGTTCCATTGTATATGGTGGAGCCTGTAAAAGCAACCCAAAACTACTTGATTCTATCCATCATCAAGGTCTAAGACTTTGTCTTGGGTCTTTTAGAACTTCACCTATTGACAGCCTCTAGGTTGAACCTGACGAACCATCTCTTGAACAGCGTCGTATTACGTTACCTTTACAGTACATTACTAAATTATACTCTAATGAATCTAACCCTGCCCATAACTGTGTTTTCAATCCACTTTATGAGGATGTATGCAACAAAAAATCTTCTCTTGTTCAGCCTCTAGGACATAGAATTAAACCCTTTCTGTCTTCGGTCGGCATTGAGCTGGAAAACATAGCTCCCTCCCCCGTCTTCTTTGTTCTCCACCTTGGCAGTTGGTCAGGCCCCAAGTGGACCTAGCATTGACCACATTTAAAAAATCAGAAACGAATGAACTACAATATAAACAAGAATATAATCAACTAAAACATAAATATAGCAATCATAAATCCTTATTTACAGATGGGTCTAATGATGGTGGCGCAGTGGCTTGTGCCACTGTCATTGGATCCAGAACAATCTCTTCTAGATTACCAGACAACAGTTCTATTTTTACAGCTGAAGCTAACGCCATACTAACGGCTCTCAAGTATATTCAAAGACATCCTAAACATAAACAGTACATACTGTATTCAGACTCTCTTTCGTGCCTTCAGGCTATTAAAAACCTATCATGTAAACATCCACTTTTAATAGAAATTATTGAACTTTATAACTATCTTGCGATTGGCCAATACGACATCGTCTTCTGTTGGTTACCCAGCCATGTTGGAATCTCTGGTAACACTTTGGCTGACCTTGCTGCGAAGGCAGCGCTAAACATATCTGTGACACCACTTCATATTCCCTATACTGATTATAAAGCTGCCATTAGATCTTACATCCGTGATCTGATGCAGAAGTGGGACACCCAAGTAGGTATCAATAAATTACATGCAATTAAACCATTTGTTGGTTACACCTACTTGGGCTGTCGGTCCAGATTTGAAGAGGTCATAATACGAAGATGTATTGGCCACAGTACGTATACGCATGAATATCTTTTCAAAAGGTGAGGATCCTCCGTTCTGCATCCCTTGTGATGAAATGATCACGGTCAAGCATGTCTTGCTTGACTGTGTTGAATATTCCATCACAAGGGACAATTATTTTAAATCAAGAACTATGAAGGACCTTTTTAGTAACGTACGTTCTCATTTAATTATTGCATTTTTAAAAGAATTGAATTTATTGACTGACATGTAAATAAATAAATATTTTATGATTGGAAGTTGAATTAGCTGCTAGGATTGTTAGTGGCTGTATCCTCGAAGGGGGCTGAAGTACCGTAAAATTATTGTCCTCCTGAGAGGGTACGTAAGTCCCAAAACGATTTAAGTCAGATTTAATCTTCCACTATATTAATCGTAGAATATGTGTCATTTTAATTTGTGGCTAATCTTGTATACAGTCGCCAACAGCTGAGGGAATGGTGTAAATCCAGCCAGGGAACATGCAGGTAGCAGAGGTACTGTAAGTCCCCATGGTCCCTGGTATGGTTATCTACCATCTGTTGTTTGCGATCTATGGCCTGTTTTTATTCTGTACTGTCCAAATACTGATACTATCATTTTTTAAGTTTCCACGCTAGTTTTAATACTAACTGTGATAGTCTAGTGGTTTTACTGTGCTTCGTAGACAGGGTCTTCATAATATCCACATATATATTCTTTTGTGTCAAGTATGTTCTCGTCACGATATGGCTGCAATATTGCCGATGTGACGTTAAATATTAACTCACTCACTCACTCACTTTAGAGGCTCTGCCCCTCTGATTTTTCTTAGAAGCATCATTGCTTGGTTTCACTTTGGATTTTTTTAAAAATTTGCTTCGCATAATTTCCAGTAGAGAGTGTTGAGGTAGACTGTGATGATGCTTTTTCCTTTGACAATGACCGAGATTGAACTTCAACTGTGACTGGTGTTTTTCATTGTGATTCAGTGGTTTGCGTTGACAGGTGAGCTGAGTATACTTCAGGTGTATCCGTGGCAACCCATGTCAAATCAGTTTGGCACGATGTGGAAAGAGGGGACATAGGTGCACTTACTTTTTGACTCGTTCCAGGGGATACTCGAGTAACTGACTGATTTGGTTCTGGGGTCTGAACAGCAAGTGTTTTTGCATCAGCAAAACTAATATTTCTGGTGAATTTAATTTCATTTATCTCCATTTGTTATTTCCATAATGGTCAGTCTTAAGAAAAAGATGAATGAGTGCCAGAGCAGTTTGTGCGTTTTGTAAAGTTACTATCACAATCTTCAGTCACATGAGTTTTTTCACCACAGTGAGCGCATGTTATGGAATTTGTGCAGCTATTGACACCATGTCCGTACTTTCGATATTTAAAACACCTCAGAGGGTTTCGAATATAAATGTCAACGTTGATATTGCAATATCCTGCTTTAATTGATGTTGGAGCAGTTGGAGAAGAAAAATGGAACAAGTAAGTATTTGTCGGTCTACTTTCAGAATTTTTCTGGGTCATAAACCGTTTCACAAAACGTTACTCCTTGGTCCTTCATTTCTGAGACAATGTCCAGTTCATTCATGTCGGCAAACAGTTGCTCCCAGTCTCGCACAATGCCTTTACTTGAGTTCAAAGTTCTATGCGCAGTAACTGATACCGGTATGTATTCCAACGAATAGCTCAGTTGACATCAAATTTGTTGCCTGCTGTTTTCCACTACATTCTATGAGTAGAGAGCCTGTAGGTAACCGTTTTATGTGAAAAAACTTCACCAGCAATTCCATGAACACCTTTTGATACTGCAAAAGGATTGAGTTTTAGAGGTGATTTGTCAAGTGTCTCGATAACTAGAAATCGAGGCCAATGAAGGTCGTCGATCATCATCATCACTGTCCAGTTGACACGTTCCAGCGGATACTCGAATAAGCATTTTAGGGGGGTTGTATTCCATAGTAAGTGTATAAGTTTCATCATCCGAGCTCCCCACCCACGACGGAGTATCGCAAGGACAATGCTAAAAACAAGCGGATACTCGGATGATATACCCTAGTAGAAAAGATTAATGATTCCACCAGATTGCCCCATGAGTCAGCGCCTTCTGGCATACATCTCTAGGCAAAAACAGACATTAACTTATGTATTGAAAGTCGGAGTCCAAAAAGTTCGCCATGACTTTAAAACATGTCATATGATAATTTTCAAAATTTGGTGCATCAGTACAGTATGTAGAACAGGGCTCGGCGTAGACCAGCCGATCGATTGAATCGGGCCTATTCAACCACCCGTCTAGTTAAGTTAGGGCCGAAGTGGTGTGTTGGGCAACATGATCACCTAATCCTTGTTCCAGTGCCCTCAACCACCAGTATCCCCTCCTCCACCGACACAGGGGCGCAACCAACGGCGAACAGGTTGCCCAATTTGGTCGCCTCTTACGACCAGCAATGGTAAACTCACTGACTCACTAGTGTTTTCCCCCTAGTAGACGGGTTATGTTGAGTATTTTCCATTATTTGTTTCGGTCAGATGGAGAGCCATCTGAACTGCATGATGCACTTTCTGCTGAATCGCCAGGATGATTAATCCTAGAGAGACGTAGTCGTGGGAACTGTTCCAGCTTGGAGAACAATTTAAGGGAACATATGTGTGGCGAGGCCGGGTGGGGGATTGGGGGTACGAAACATGTTATCTTAAGAAGGTATAAGAGTTTATGTTTATGTCGGTTACAATAGTGGTGGTGGCGTTGTTCTTGGATGTGGCGTTGTTAGTGTCGGTAAAGCCGTTGGTGAAGCTGGTTCTGATTGTGTTTCTGGTGTTGTTGCGACTTTCCATGGCAGTGCTAGTTGTAGCTTTAGTTGACGCTGATAGGGATGATTCCACCCTGGTGCTGGTGTTTGTGAAGGCAGTAGCGTTCCTGTTCGAGCTAGTATGGTGTTGATTCTGGCCCCGATTTCTCGAAACAAATCTAAGTGTGAGCTTTGAGTTAAGTTCTAGTTTTTACTCAAATCTGAGAAAACACCTTTCACAGAATGAACTGAAATCGGTATAAAACACAATGATAGTAGAGTTTAGTGGGTAGAGATTACTTAAATTGTTTGGGATTTTATATTTCACAAAATGCAGTTTAGATAAAATTTTAGTTGTTTCAAATTGTTTAGCTCAGTTTAATTTTTGAGTACAAACTTAAGTTTGTTTCGAGCTATTGATGCCTGGTTGTTTAGTCACTATCAGGTCTTGCACCCTGATCAACTACGCTGTTAGGTGAACATTGGCACATCTCATTCCTAGGTCAATCTTCTTTGTAGCCAGAAGTTTTTATTTTAGAAATATCCCGAAATCACAAGTTACACGTTCAGCGTTGGTTTAGCCTTTTTTCTTAATGAAAGTAGACCTAGACATGAATAACTCTTGCATGAGATATATAGGTTTAGCACTCAATCAACGGATCCCACAAAACTTCTGAGGTATTACTACCTTCATTTCAATAGGAGTCCAACTTATTTCTTTGAGGACTATAAAGAAGCTGTCAGTATTGCAAACATAAGAGTTTCACCCAACCACTCATTAGTTATTGCTTTGATGTCTATAAAGAAGCTGTCAACATAATTTTCTGTTGAAAAGAAAAGTAGTCTTGTGCTTCAAAGCATTTATCGTTTCAAATGGGTTTGACTCTATAAATGCAGAAGACCTTATCTTGCATCTTCCACTGTGAAGTGGAACCAACGTTCTGAAACTTTAGTAGTGATCGATTCAGTAGTATCCGTAAAATATGTCCACAAATGCCCTAGAAGAGGGGTATATAAGATAAATATGCATGTGATTTCACTCATAGTTGCAAAACAATGCTGCAGTTTTTGCACTTCGTCACCCGCTATATTTATAACTCGAGTGATGTACTTTCTCATGCGTTAGTAACAGCATCACTCGAAAATATGTCAGCCTTGCAATGTGTGATTTTCTCCCTTTTACTGTAGCGAAATTTCTATAGAGATATGGAATTTCAACAGGAAAGCGTCTTGACAATCATCGCTTTCTTCTCCTCCGTCATGCTGATGTCGCTGCCCACTACAAGTCTCATGCCGACAGTGAGGAGCTTTGTGTTATACACCCCGAAGGTGGGCCACAGTGGTTTACTACAGTTTACATTGTCCAACGTCGACAGGACTGCCTTCTCCTCCACGTCAATGAAGACAATCTTCCTCCTTGAGTCATCATAGACAACACCGTAATGTAGTGTGTGTGATAACCCTGCTGTGTTAGGGAGAGTGTCAGGCAGACACTGCACATACTTCCCCTCCTTCCATATCTCCCTGCATATCCCGCCGTGTGTAGTACAGTGGGAGACGGTCATACAGTAGGAGTAAGGACTTCTACCTATCCCATGACTCACGTCCTTTTGCTCCTCCCTGCATACTCCAACCTCTAGGATGTACCAGTTCCCTGAGAGTGGTTTGTCGACACTGACTTTGTTCTCTACCTCCCAGTACTGGGGACAGCCATCCTGGGGGAGGGGTACGGTACTGCATGTGCCCTTGTACTTCTTCAGTCTTCCCCCCCCCCTGCAGGTCTGGTGTCCGGCTTCCTGTTGACCAGGTTTCCTTCTGTGTTGATGTGGACATAATTAAGATTGACTCTGTCTTTGTCATACTTTAGAGGTATACCTACAACATACGAACGTTATTAACCATGACAAAAATATGAATAGGTTCTCACTATAGTGGAATTTCCGTGCTCGGGATTTACAGCTTAGTAAATTGTACATGTATTCAAAAGGTGTAATACAATCGCAATATAGCTATAAACTCTACCGAGTACGGCATTTTGAGTTACAGTGAATTGCCTAACAAGCCACTACTCCAGGTATAGCGTGTGTTTCATCGATTATCAAATGAACGAGAATGGTAGACACAGGAAGTCAACAAAACTATTCATGCAACTTATAAGGTTTTATGTACAATGCACATTGGAAATTTATAGGTAAAATAAACAGTGAGAGAGCGGATTTACTGACCCAGGCACAGTACACATGTGTCTTATAACAGAAACGCGGACGGGCGTGGTATAACGGGGATAGTGTAGATTGCATATCAGTGTTCAGATAACTGAGCTTTGAGTGAGCATGGCTGATTTGCTTACCCATACACACCGAACCCCAAAGCTGCGGGTGGTAACAATGCAGAAAATCGAAACCTGGTCTGTGATGTGACTACAAGACTCCACCACCGTCCCTTGTCCATGCAGTTGTAAAATCATATGACAAATTCCCACTCCTGGTCACAGTCATAATGTGATACAGGATTCAATATATCTTTAAAATATGTATGCCATGTTTCTGGTAAAAAGGGAATTCTTATCAAATCGCCTAGATGAATATTTTTATAACTTTTAAATATTATTGATTAAGTAGATATTGATGAAATAAAGGATAATCTGCTACATTGTCAAAGCTCGTTACATGGTGATAACATTTTTCTTAATCAAGGGTACAGTCTACTAATCAGGCATGCAACCAACCACAAACGTGTTATTTTAACAGGTCTGCCTTTTGTGAGGATATCCTATGTACGTCCCGATCAGAGCTGTAGTCTGATTGGTTAAATCCGTTAGCACAGTTGCCGCAAGTGGTATAGTCTGTTTGCAGTGAAAACCATAACAGGGGTTGTTTTAAAGGGTCTGCATTGTGGGAGGTCGGTGTTATGGGAAGATACATGCCCAGCGACACCTCAAAACTGCGGCTGGTGAGCAGAGTGATAGTGACGACGTTGTAATTTGTTTTCTCTATTGAGTTGATCGTGTATACAACTTCCAAATTCATTTTCATCCAAAACTGTGTTCCACAGGCGATATCGATTGTGTGAAATCAGACGATATCTCCTATAGGACAGTAGATATTGCACAATGCCCTGACACGGCTATGACTCTCATCCTCGTGTCTGCTGATATCAGCTAGGTCACCACTCGTTGATAACGGTAAAGTATTTGTTACTTTATCAACTCGTGTGGATATTTTTTATATCAATAGACACTTGGGTGAGATTCTAAATATAGAAAGCATTCTATTTATCAGTAAGATATGCATCAGGAAATTGTGGCTTTTGATTGTTGATAGAAATAATTTTGTCAATGATGCAAACCAAACCATTATTTTACATCGCTTTTTGATCGCTCTTGCCATCATGTATTTAATAAATAGAACAACATCATGGAGATGTCCCTCAACAGCCTCCATATTTTGCTAACATATATATTGGAGACGTATTGACGTGCAAACCCGAAAAATTATGTGCTTTTAAAATCTCATACAATCTGAAGACATCAACAACTAATCGCATGTACCAACATCACACTGATGTGTTTTGCAGTTCTAAAATACACATATGACTATAAACTGTAGCTCACTGACTGACTCCAACATACTCACAACAGTTGTGGCAAGTTTGTTGAAGACATACTGTACATGTTACAAAACCTGTAAGATTTTGGTTAGTTGGTCGGACAGGCGCCGGGCGGATGGACACACGGACAGACATGGTGTACTGAAGGCGTTGCAGGGATATAAGGTAATATGACACACTCGGTACCCACCACAGTCCACACCTTCTGGTCACCTTACTAATCATTGCAAGGGAGCATGATTTTAGTCATACTGAAGCAGCATCACAGCGGGGGACATCACAGATGGCCTTGATACATTGAACACATGAGGACAATCTGATCTGGGTCATCGGCGTGGTGAGTGAATGCTTTAACCATTAGGCTACCCTACCGTTCTAAATGAAATGGCGCAGCTTGATATCGAAATCACTGTAATCTGAACATCTGTCACCGGACGAAGTCATGCTTGGTTGGCATTGGCAAAACGTGTAGCCAGAATGTGCCAAAGATTATCTGGGCCATTTAATCTAACATATGTTATATTTGACCTGCACTTTATGAGTAGCGTATAAGTTCTAGCATTTTTGTCAGGCTGACTCGACGTCACGTTCTCAGAGACAGGCATAAATTGGCAGCACATGAAAACAGCGATCTAAACCACCAACCTATCACTGTTTCACACAAATGGAAGTCGGACAAATGAGTGAGTGAGTGAGTGAGTTTAGTTTTACGCCGCACTCAGCAATATTACAGCTATATGGCGGCGGTCTGTAAATAATCGAGTCTGGACCAGACAATCCAGTGATCAACAACAGGAGCATCGATCTGCACAATTGGGAACCGATGACATGTGTCAACCAAGTCAGCGAGCCTGACCACCCGATCCCGTTAGTCGCCTCTTACGACAAGCTGAATCGCCTTTTATGGCAAGCATGGGTTGCTGAAGGCCTCGGACAAATGATTGCTTGGATTACGTACCGTGAGTAGATTGGCAAACTATGAATATATTACGTCATTTACAAAGTCAATTATATGCGTGTCCATTCTATGAAGTCAGTGTCTTCAAATAAGCAAACTCATACTGTGATTTTTCTTGTGAAACTTGAATCTAATACGCTCACGTCCTTTTCTTGGAAATGATTGTGTCTATGCCTGTCTATTACCTCACTGAGGTCAAATCAAGATAGAGTCACAGAATAAACTAATGTTACAGTCGTTTGTATAATACGCATCAGATTCATTTCGATGATACAGTTCCAAGTTTGATCGCATCGGTATTAATACATATGGCAGCAGTCTGTTAGTAGTCGAGTTTGGGCCAGACAATTCTTTGACTGATACCTTGAACACCGAGCAATGTAAATAGTACTGTGAAACTCTATAAATATACCCACACTTCAGCATGAAAGATCTGTCTACAGCTCCTGGTTTCAGCATATGAACATCGTATTCTCTTGCCACACCTGCAACATCAATAAGCACGTCACAGCACGTGTGATGAGACATAGGGGCTTTGATATTACATTCTTTATGGTGAGGTGATACTTCGATATGAAGAAGCGTTGAGATCACATTCTTCAACCGGTGGCATAGACAAAAGGGTATTCGAGTCTGACATTAAGTCTTCTCAATAACAGAAAGAAAACACGAATTTACCAAGCAAGAAATCCATTGTTTTGGCATCCCTCTTCTCGATGGCTTCTTTCTCATCAATGACCTGAAAATACAACATACATATCATGTCGCGAGAAATATCTTGCCGTTGCGTTGTCTGTGATTAATAACTGGGGTATTATTTCGAACAAGTGCATGTCTGTATGCATTAGCATTACAGAATGGAGTTATGAACGATTACAGAACCGCGACTTGAAGGTAGTGACAATTTACTCAAAGACACACAACCGGTCATGAATCAGACTTGGGAAATGAAGACAGTGGAACATTCTGTTTACATTTTAGCAACTTCAATGGGGTGATTACATAAAATACTGGGTAAAAGAGTTATCACTTTTAAAGTAAGTGTGAAAGGTCAATTCAAATGCAACGACACAAGGCGATCGGTAGAGCCAATATGGGGTCTTTCCAACGCCATTGTTAAGAACCTTCGACTGTAGCCAGGTCATCAGGAAACTGATGAACTGATTCCAGCAGATGGGCCAGATCCAAGAACGTCCATGATCAAGTTCAATAGATATTTTTCAGCACGACAACAAAAGGACTCACACCGCCAGAATTGTTCCAGAATACGTGCATAACGAAGTATTGTCTTGGCCGGCGCGTGACATGAATGACAATGAACATCTCTGAGATCATCTTGACCATCACCTGAGACTGTGTGTACCCTCTCCAGTGAAACGATAGGAACTTAGACTGACACTCTTTGACTTATGGAACAGGATTCCAGCTGGCATATACCGTCAATTGACGACGTCAGTGAGGAGACATGTGTATTCCCTTACTCATTATGTGACTATTCATGCATGCACACTTTGAATGAACTGTGTAGGTTTTAATTTGACAATGTTGTCTTTTTCTAAACGAATTGCGGCAAATGCAAGCCCAACATTAAAATAAATATTCAGACAAATTGTGGGGAAATATTTCAGTGTGTAATGTAACTATCACACATCTCACATACATTGTTTCTAGTTTTGATTTAAGTGACAACTTCCCATTGCCCCGGTACTCTATATATTTAATAACGCTGCGTTAAAACAATGGCAGATGCTGACATATCTAAATACATGTAACATGCAGAAAAAGGAAATAAACCAGTCAATAAATAGATTAAAGGACTTACTAATTTCAAGTTTTCAATCTGGGAAGTAAGATTGTCTGTAAGTTTTATAAGGCTTTCAATGTGCTTCTCGTCTGAATCGATTTTCGTCTTTAGTTCTTCCATGTCCTGCAACATATGATATGACATATTGTATATTTCGTCCATGTACTTTTATCATCCTCTTCATATAAAATATGTAAAAAGAACCCCGAAACGTCTGATGGGATGAATGATATTAGTCATGACCCTTGAGAAGCATTGCTTCATAACGTCTTCAGTGCAATAAACTTTGTTTGCCTGTTATCTAAAGCCCAAATAGCAATATTGCAGCGCGAAGTAAATAATGAGGTGAAAGGCGTCAAACGCTTCCGATCAGGATCGCTGCTGACTGAATGTTGCAGAAAACAACAAGCTACCAACCTGTTATCAACTGATATGGTTGTCGGAGTCCCGGTATTACTTTCTGCTCACAGAACACTGAATACGAGCAGAGGTATAGTTCGAGACCCTGAGCCTCTTCTAGCAGACATGACTGAGCTCGATATAGTGTCCGAGATGAAAGGTCAAGGAGTATCTTTCGTCAAACGGTTCACAACAAATAATGAGACTGTCCAAACGAATACATGTATGTTTTCCTTTTCAGCTCCAACTTCTCCAACGTCAATCAAAGCAGGTTACTGCAATCTGAATGTTGACTTAAATATTCCAAATCCTCTGCGCTACTGTAAGTGTCAAAAATACGGACATGATGTTGCTACTTGCACATTGTTTGTTACATGTGCTCACTGTGTTCAGCACATGTGCTGAGAATACACACCATTCATCCTTTTCTAAAGAATGTCCCATTTGGAAAAGGCAAATGGAAATTAACAAAACCATATTTTCCAGGAACGTCAGTTTTGCTGAAGCAAGAAAGATTGTTCGATCTACTGAGCACACTGAAACGTACGCCTCTGTCACAAAAACATCTGAAACGTTATCAAAAGGAACAACTACGCCAGTACTAACTTCGTCAAGCTCATGTCAGACTGACCTGACATGGGTGAATTCAGATATTCCTCAGTCTGTCTCTCCTGATGTTCCACAGTGTATCTCAGAACAGCCTACTGAGACAGATACAGCTCCGTCTACGCAAAAGATCGTATCTCCTTCGACAACAACTGCTTCAGAGTCTGATAGAAACGATAAACAAACTGTAAATCGAAATCGGCCAGAAACTTCGAAATCAAATCGAGCACCAAAGGGGTCAGATAATAGAATCAAATTGTTTAACAAGTTTGGATCACTTGAGGAAATGGATGCATCTGATCACATCCATCCCAAGGCACATAGCTTGTTGCCCTCAGTGAAAGAGCGGGTTAGATCCCCAATCAACCCACCCAAGCGATAATGTATTCCAGAAATATAGTACAGTGGAATTGTAGAGGATTAAAGACAATTTTTAATGAGTTACATATTTTAGTTCAAGACCTGGCATCATCAGTATTTTGCCTGCAGTAAACTTATTTGAAACATACAGATACTTTTAATCTACGTCAGTTCGACGCATTTCATTCTTTCTCACCTCCATGCGAAAGGGCCTCTGGCGGATCTTCAATCCTGGTTAAGCAAAATTATATTCATAACCCGCTAACACTGAAAACGAATCTTCAAGCCGTTGCAGTGAGGCTTTACAATGTACGCTGTATATTCTGTCTTCTTTCACACTTCACCTGTCTGATCTTCAAGCTCTCTATGATCAACTTCCGAAACCCTACATTACAATGGGTGATCTTAATGGCCATAATCCACTCTGGGGTGGAACAAATACTAACACTACGGGTAAACACTGGAAGATTTTATTTCAAATAATGATTTGTGTACATACAAGGATTGTTCGAGCACTTACCTGCATCATGCAACCGGTACCTACTCTTCTCTGGACTTATCTCTTGCAGACTCGACTGCACTCAATGATTTTGAATGGTCAGTCCACAATGACCTTTGTGGAAGTGATCACTTTCCAACGATGCTATCAGAAATATTTCCAACTGATTCGCCATCTTACACAAGATGGAATTTTTCCAATGTAGACTGGTCCTTATTTCAAACATTATGCACGTCTAAACTACGACCCGAATGTTTCTTGAATATGGCTGATCCTATTCACGTGTTTTCCGACGTTTTAACTGAAATTGCTGATGAGTGCATACCAAGGTCCTCTACAGCTCCACATGTACGGACAATCTTGGAACTATATTTCCAAACTACATTCACGCACGCCTATGTCTAAGGTGTGGCGCATGATTCAGAGAATAAAAGGCAAGGTTCCAAATCGGCCGTTCACCATCTTAAAGATGGTGATAATTTAATAAATGACACATCTAAAATGCTAAAATTGGCAAAACACTTGCCAAACATTCTTCATCAGCAAATTATGTTCCGGAGTTTCAGAGATATCAGAAACAGCAGGAAAAAACAACCTAATTTTGATTCAAATAACGGTGAAGATTATAATGAAGTCTTTTCATTACATGAGCTATATACGGCTCTCTGAGCAAGCTCATGACACTGCAGTGGGTGATGACAACATACCTTATCAGCTACTGAAACACTTGCCTTAACCATGTGTGATGGCACTTTTAGATATATTTCACCAAATATTGACGTCTGGGGAATTTCCTCCTTCTTGGCATAATGCCATTGTAGTCCCAATACCAAAACCTGGCAGGGATCATGCAGATCCGTCAAATTACAGGCCGATATTTCTAACTAGCTGTGTCTGTAAAACTATAGAACGTATAGTGAACAACAAATTAACTTGGTATCTTGAAACCAATAACCTGTTCACAAATATTGTGGATTCAGGAAAAATCTTAGTACCATTGATCATTTGTTACGTTTAGAATCCTTCGTTGAAATGCTATAGTAAATAAACAACATGCTGTACCGAATATTTTTGATCTCGAGAAAGCCTATGATGATAATGATAGTGATAATAATTTACTTATATAGCGCCTAGTATCCATGTCACTAGTTAACCGGATAACCCAAGCTGCCTCTTAGGCCCTAGAAGGTTACAGTCACAGGACTTTATCTCACCGGGTACCCATTTTCTGCTGTGTGGCAAATTTGGACAAACTCACTTGCCTAAGGTGAGACCACATGTTCCCCATGTGCTTCGTTGTAGGGCAGGACCGAAGTCCTAGAAACTTTCAGGAGTTAAACTGCCAAACTCGGCCACCCATCCAAGGACTGTCCGAGCTCCACGGTGCTTAACTTCAACTGATAGTGACCTGAGCACTACGCACAGAACCACTCGCCTGGAAGCATGGCAATTTGAAGGATTTGCGTGAGTTTGCTTTGAGAGGCTGCTTCCCTCTTTTTACATCATAATTATTAAAAGACAGGCAATTTCAAATCCGAGTGGGTTCAACCCTGATCAATACAATCAGGATCAGGGTGTTCCTCAAGGCAGTATTTTGTCTGTCACTATATTTACCATTACAATCAACAGTTTATCCAAGGTTTTAAATGATTCCATTGAGGGATCACTTTTTGTGGATGATGTTAATACCTCCTGTCGTGGTAGAAATATGCATACTATTGAACGGCAATTGCAGTTGTGTTTAAACAAAATAAATAAATGGTGTCTTGACAACGGTTTTAAATTTTCTAAGTCCAAAACTAATTGTATACACTTTTGTAGAAAATATAAGCCGCCATAAGGACCCTGAACTCTTTCTAAATGAAACTCCCATAACGTTGTAAAGGAGGCCAAGTTCTTGGGTTTAATTTTCGATTATCATTCAACCTTCTTACGCACATTAAATACCTTAAAGCAAAATGCCTGAAGGCATTAGATCTGTTGAAAGTTGTTTCCAACTCAAAGTGGGGAGGGGACCAAACTACCCTCTTACATCTATATCGATCACTCGTCCGTTCCAAACTCGATTATGGCTCCATCGTATATGGTGGAGCCTGCAAAAGCAACCTTAAACCTCGTGTTTATGTCCACCACCAGGGCTTAAGACTTTGTCTTGGGTCTTTCAGAACTTCACCTATTGGCAGTCTTTACATTTTTAGCATCAGGATAAATAGTTTATCAGAGGTTTTAAATGATTCAATAATTGGATCATTATTTGTGGATGATTTTAATATTTCCTGTTGTGGGAAAAATATTCATGCAATTGAACGGCAACTGCGGGTATGTTTGAACAAAATACATAAATGGTGAAAATGGCCTTACATTTTCTAAATCCAAAACGAATTGGCACCCGTGAAGAGCCACCTCCTCGTGGTGGGTGCTGGAAAACGCTAAGTGCTCTTCTCCCATGTGGACCCGGGACAGAATGTGTCCACAGCACCCCATTGCTTGTCGTAAGAGGCGACCAAATTGGGCGACCAGTTGGCCGTGGGTTGCGTCCCTTGTCGGTGAAGGACGATAGTCTGGTGGTTGAGGGGAATAGGAGCCTGAACAGTGTTCCTTTTGCTCAACACACCACTTTGGCCCTCACTTCACCTAGACGGGTGGTAGAATCGGTCCGATTCTATCAATCGGCTGGTCACGCCAAGCCCTGTGTATGGGATTATATTTATATGTCATTACACTAATCTGTTTGGAAAATTGTTACTTGTAGTCTTGGAAGAATCGTTCTCATAAGATGTGTATGATGTTGATACATGATGTTTTGCACTTTGCCTAGAGTCTTATGACAGAAGGCGGTGGCTCATGGGCCAATCTGGTGGCCATGTTATTTGTAACTCTTCTGCTGGAGTATATCATCCGAGTATCCTTGGTGCTTCACGTTGGAGACCCACTTGTTTTTAGCAGTGTCCTTGTTATACTCCGTGGTGGGTGGGGAGCTCGGGTGACGAACTATTGAAAAGTAAACATGGCTTATGAACCCCCCCCCCCCCCCCCTTAAAAAAACAAACGACAACTAGACACTGATCTAATTGACACTGATTAAAGAGTGCCCCCGTTCATTGAATACTGGCCACGATTTCTTGTAATTGAAACTGTTGACAAGACTACATTAAAGTTTAGCCCCTTTGCCATATCCAAAGGTATACAGGACCTTGCTGGTGATATCAAGAATATTAGACAAACCGGAGCTGGATTAAAACTGAATCTCCTCTGATATTCTCACCTGCAATATCGACCCAAACAACAGAGTCAGTTCCTAGTTCATCTAAAAGCCAATGAGAAACATCGTCTGCCCTTGACGCATTATCTCAGCCTACATCAAAGTCTAAACAACTCTCTAAAGGCAAAGGTACGAAGTTTCTTTGAAAATGTTTAGTGGCAGAGCCCCGAAAGGCTCAGACAATAAAATCAAATTATACAACAAATATGCATCCCTTGAAGACATGGACATAACTGAAAACGTCCGCTCTAGGGCACACAGCACCCATAATCCTATTATACAATGGACTTGTATGGGATTAAGGACTAATTTCCACGAATTTTTAAACCAAGATTTATCACCCTCAGCGTTCTGTCTGCAGGAGACATATTTGAAAGAGTCAGATGTTTTAAACTGCGTTTGTTCAGTGCATACCATTGTTTTTCGCCTAACGGTGGCAGGGCCACTGGAGGGTCTTCCACTCTAGTTAAACAGAACGTTATTCATAGCCCAGTTACACTTACTACTAATATGCAGGCTGTTGCAGTGCGACTAACTGTGCACGTTGCGTTTACATTATGTTCTCTGTTTCTCCGTCTTAAACGTTTCACAAACCCGATCTTCAAGCTCTATATGATCAACTCTCAAAGCCATGTATTATTATGGGAGATTTAAATGGGCACAACCCACACTGGGGTAGTGCAACAACAAATGGTAACGGTAAAGTACAGGAGGAATTTTGTTCAGATGATGATTTATGTATTTATAATGACGGTTCCAATACATATTTACATCCTGGTACAGGAACTTATTCTGCTCTCAACATATCAGTCACTAATTCAGAACTGCTATATGAATTTGAATGGTCTGTTCACGATGACCTCGGTGGATATGACCATTTTCCTACTATACTAAATCCTGTTACTGCATCTGATGTCCCTCCATCATCAAGGCGGGATTTTAAAAAGGCTAACTGGGCTTTATATGAAACACTTTGTGTTGCAAAACTTAAACCTGAACGTTTTATTGACGTTCGTTATGCGATTAAATGTTTTTCTGACGAATTGAATTCTGTTGCTGATGAATGTATATCAAAGTCCGCTGCAGCTCCACATATACAGAAACCATGGTTCAACGATGAATGCAAACAAGCTAGGGAGGGAAGGAAAAAAGCAGAACATTATTTCCGTCGCCATCCTATGATGCATAATTTGAATAAATTTAAAATTTTAATCCTAAAGCACGGCGTACCTTTAAACAGAATAAACACCAATCTTGGCAAAATTATGTATCCAAAATAAATTCTCGAACGCCTATGTCCAAGGTATGGAACATGGTCTAGAAAATAAAAGGTAAAGGTGTAAATCTAGCACCCATCATCTTAAACATGGAGATCAGTTACTAACTGATAAATCAGATATTACGAATAAACTGGGTGAAGCCCTGTCTAAACACACTCTTCCTCTTCAAATTATGTGCCTAAATTCCAACAATATAAAAAAAAACCAAGAAAAGGGAACTATCAATTTTGATGATATTTGGACGTCTGGAAACTTTCCTTCTTCATGGCGCGATGCTATTGTTGTACCCATCCCGGAATCAGGACGTGATCATAGTGATCCTTCGAATTATCGACCCATTTCCATAACTAGCTGTGTTTGTGAAACCATGAACGTGTTTTTTACTTTGAAACAAATAACCTTATTACGGATATACAATGTGTTTTCCGTAGGAACAGAAGTACTGTCAATCACTTAGTGCGTTTGGTAACATTTGTTAAAAGCGCTTTAATTAATAAACAACACGCTGTGTCATTGAAAAGGCATATGGCACAGCTGGAAGTATGGCATTTTAAAAGACTTACATGGCTTCCGATTGCAAGGTCGTTTGCCTCAATTTATAGCCAACTTTTTAAATGACAGACGATTTCAAGTCCACGTGGGGTCTACCCTGTCTGATCATTACAATCAGGATCAGGGTGTTATTTTGTCTGTCATTCTTTTAGTATAAAGATAAATAGTTTATCAAAAGTTTTAAACGATTCAATTGATGGATCGTTATTTGTGGGTGGAAGAAATATGCATACTATTGAACGGCAAATGCAGATATGTTTAAACAAGATTAGACATTGGTGTCTTGAGCTTGTGTCACTGTCATTGGATCTGGATCGCAGCTGAAGCTAACGCCATATAACGGCTTTTAAATATATTCAAAGACACCCTAAACGTAAACAGACTCTTTCTTGCCTTCAGGCGATTAAAAATATTTGTTGTAAATATCCACTTTTAATAGAAATCATTGAATTGTATAATGTTCTTGCTACTGGCCAATACGACATCGTCTTCCGTTGGTTACTTATCCATGTAGGAATCTCTGTAAATAAAGCAGTACTCAACAAATCTGTGACACCACTTCTTATTCCTTACACTGATAATAAAGCCACCATCTTCTTATATATGTCATAGACTAAATCATTTCAATAAGTTTCCTTAAAACTTCATTTATTCAAACAATCTATTTGTTTCAATATAAGTCCAAAGTGCACCGAAATTCTATCCCCTTTGTCTATGTAATGTATTCGGCAAACATTCGGTGTATCCCCTCTTATCATAAACCCCCCTCCGGGCAGGACCCTTAATTCTCAAACGCTACCATTACATGTCAATTAACACCTCCCCACGTCGGCGAATCTTACGTATGTACATGTGCATGGGCCAGTGTCCTTGCACAATGTGGCGTAATGGCCTTGTGTATAAAAACCTGGCCGATATGGTCAGTCGAGAGACCATCAAGCGAGACCATCCAGCGAGACCATCCAGGAGACCAACCGGCAAGACCAACCATGGAGACTAGATCATCGACAGAAGTGGACGGATTGTGCGTCTAGTCGGGGTGTCGGCCAAGGCCGTCGCCCACCTACGACTACGTCGACGATGAAGAATCGCCGTCGGACTTCTAATATGTGTGTAAGTGACAGAGCGGGTCTCCACATCGGGATCATTGGCCATTCAGTCCTGATGTGCGTTCTGTCACATGTTTACCACTGTATTTTACCATTTTGACCATCCTTCGACCAAACAGTAATAAAACATGGCTGCTGCTGTCTTCATCTCTAACGCCGACTCATGTCCTCCCTGTCTCTTGTCCACCATCCTAAACTACCACCCGAGGGCGACCACCACGACGATCGCTCTTGGACAGATGGTGGAGAAATATCCGGGTAGCGTGAGTTTGCTGTGACTCACGCACGATTCCCCTACCCTAACTCGCAGCAAAGCAACCGGTAGTTTAGAGATGGTGGTTGACAAGAGCAGCGTCAACGTCGGGCGCTATCTTGGCGGAAGAACGAAGACATCAGACAGTCAGCCGACCTTTCATCAACGAGAGTGCAGCCCATAACCAGCAACCTTCTCTAAATCATCGAAAGCAGCAAGACGCAGCAAGCCCATGTGTGAGTACAACAAATATCAACGTCATCCGTCAAGATCAAGTCAGCGAGTTTCAAGTGTCTGCAGCAAGTACTCCATAATATGTGTGTGACAATACATGTGAACGTTTGTTCGAACTATCTCAGAGTTTTATAGTGACTGTATATGTTTCCCTCGGACATTCTTGTACATGTCAGGTATGTCAATCTTCTCCAGCCATTGTTTCATATGTATTTATATGTGTCATATTTTTCATCTACTGAGTACGTATTGCTATCTGTATGTGATGTTATGAGGCGTACATCTTTATTAGATTAAGTTTTTGAAGTCGGTTAGGCTCTTACTTTACTACATATCCTTGCATATACACATTTAATGCAGATCAACGCTATCTGCGGGTTCCGAGTCGTCCCACTCAAATCAGACTCCCGGTTTCAAGGATTTTTCTAGCAATTTGTTCCTCTATAACTATTACTATGGACAATAGCTTATAACGAGCTATGCAATACTGTAATTACTCTTCGTGAAAACGTCTAAATCTTTTTATGTGGTAAAAGCAGTCGTAGAAGTATAATAAGCTATGTCTCTCCAAGCTTATTTGATGGAGACTGTTTATCCAGTCTACATCCTACTTCGTTTTGCCAACGTGTTTTTGTGCTTAGTTATGATACCGGCGAAAATTTAGTATCCATGTGCATAATACTTTCTATGGTAACTGGCACACAATATACAATTCGCTAAAATATCTTTGAGCCAATTTCACTTGAATTAATTTTTCATCAACTTTCGGTTTAGACTTTTGAAGTTGGTTAGGTTTATTTTTGTTTCTCATGAATTTTCTACTTTTAGTGCAGATCACATCTACATCTGCTAGCCTTGTCGAGTCTAGGCTCACCAATATAAGACTCCCAATTTCAAAGATCTTACTGTTGTCATGAAAATATTGCATTCAAATGCAAACGACGACGCATTACGCACATTCTGTTTTTGTTCCTGTAAGTCATACGTGTACTTATCAGTCAGGTATTCCGACTGTATGGTCGACCGTGAGCAGGATTTTGCCGCTCGGTGGAAACGTCCAATGTTTTATTTGTACGAGCTGGATAGCCGCTCACCTGTGTTTTTGTTAACGGCTGGAATCTCCGCTGACCTGTATTTTGTGTATAAACGTCCGGTATTGTTATTGTTATGTTTCGCCTGACCAATGTTGACAATTCGATTCATTTATTACTTTGACGTTCTTGTATATGCCATTACGATTATGTGACTTATGATCGATGCCTGTGCCAGAATATTGTCAACGCGTCAACGTTTTGTGCCATTCACCGTATACATGTACATCCAATATTGTCACTATTCTTAAAAAGCGCTTTTGAGGACAAAAGCTCCACGACGTTCAGGGGCGTTGTCATAGACTAAATCATTTCAATAAGTTTCCTTAAAACTTCATTTATTCAAACAATCTATTTGTTTCAATATAAGTCCAAAGTGCACCGAAATTCTATCCCCTTTGTCTATGTAATGTATTCGGCAAACATTCGGTGTATCCCCTCTTATCATAAACCCCCCTCCGGGCAGGACCCTTAATTCTCAAACGCTACCATTACATGTCAATTAACACCTCCCCACGTCGGCGAATCTTACGTATGTACATGTGCATGGGCCAGTGTCCTTGCACAATGTGGCGTAATGGCCTTGTGTATAAAAACCTGGCCGATATGGTCAGTCGAGAGACCATCAAGCGAGACCATCCAGCGAGACCATCCAGGAGACCAACCGGCAAGACCAACCATGGAGACTAGATCATCGACAGAAGTGGACGGATTGTGCGTCTAGTCGGGGTGTCGGCCAAGGCCGTCGCCCACCTACGACTACGTCGACGATGAAGAATCGCCGTCGGACTTCTAATATGTGTGTAAGTGACAGAGCGGGTCTCCACATCGGGATCATTGGCCATTCAGTCCTGATGTGCGTTCTGTCACATGTTTACCACTGTATTTTACCATTTTGACCATCCTTCGACCAAACAGTAATAAAACATGGCTGCTGCTGTCTTCATCTCTAACGCCGACTCATGTCCTCCCTGTCTCTTGTCCACCATCCTAAACTACCACCCGAGGGCGACCACCACGACGATCGCTCTTGGACATATACGTGATCTGATGCAAAGGAAGTGGGACACCCAGGTAGGCATCAATAAATTACATGCAATAAAACCCTATATCGGTTATACCTACTTGGGTTGTCAGTCCAGATTTGAAGAGGTCATTATGAGACGATGTCGTATTGGTAACACCAGATATACACGTGAATACCTATTGAAAGGTGAAGATCCTCCGTTTTGCACCCCTTGTGATGAAAGAATCACAGCCAAGCACGTCTTACTTGACTGCGTTGAATATTCCACCACAAGGGACAATTATTTTAAATCAAGAACTATGAAAGATCTTTTTAACAATAACAGTTCTGATTTAATTATTGCATTTTTTAAAGAATTAGATTTGATCAATGGATCGTAAATAGATAAATATTTTATGATTGAAAGTTTGAATTAGTAACTAAGATTGTTAGTGGCTGTATCCTCGAGGGAGGTTAAACTACTGTAAAATTAGGAAATCAACGGCAAAGTCCCCATGGTGATGTGACGTTAAATATAAACTCACTCACTCACTCACTCACACTCACTACACTCAATTGTACCACTCGGGTGACTAGGCTATATGTTATCGGATACTAATAACGTAGATTTATGTTTATGCTCCAGATCAGTGGATTTTTCTGATCCAGGCTCAATTATTTACAGATGACTGCCATATAGCTAGCCTATTGGTGAGAGCGGCATAAAACAAAACTCGCCCACTAACACTTACGCGAAACTCACTCACATTCAGTATCACTTGCACCACTCTTGTGACCAGGCTCGCTAACTTGGTTGACATGTTATCGGATACTAAAAACGTAGATTTATGTTTCACACTCTGTTGAAAAAATGTTGGTGACGTGGAATTTCAAGTGGTTAAAGCAAGTTTCATCCTAAAGTCGATTCTCCCCATTTGCACAATGAGAAAACATGATGTAACCCGCCGTCATAATGATGGAAGTATGGGTTTTAGTCTTGGCGACGAGAGTCTTCTCTTCATACTTATTTGACTGTTTCAGTATGTTCACATGTGGCATATGATAAAGCGCTTGTCCATGGTCCCTAGTATGGTGATCTACCTTCAGTTGTTGGTGATCTATATAGCCTGTTTTTATATTGTATTGTCTGAATAGGGATATTAGTTTTAACTTTTCACGCTAGTTTTATTTCTTATTGTGATATTCTAGATATTTTACTGTCCTTCGTCGACAGGTTTCTTATCATATACAAAGATTCGTTTTTTTTTAAAAATGTTCTCGTCACGATATGGCTGCAATACTGTGTTGAATTTTCAAGATAGCAAGTTGAATTTTCAACATACTAAGTTGAAGTTTCAAGATACAAGATGCCGAAAAAAAGCGGAGCGTGGCCCTAATAGGCTTCCGTAAGTTTCATCATAAAATCGATTCTCCCCATTTGGACAATGAGAAAACCTGATGTAACCCGCCGTCATAATGATGGAAGTATGGGTTTTAATCTTGGCGACGATGTGTCGGGTGCTCTTGATACTCATTTGACTGTTTCAGTATGTTCACATGTGGTATATGATAAAACGCTTGTCATGTCAGCCCTCGACTACCTATGAAGTCCTCGAGGACTTCGGCCGATATGGTAATCTCGAGCTCATACGACTGGCAAAAGGAAAACTGATATGTAATATCAGACCCCGTATACTCGGACCCCGCATATCCAGAAACCCCGCCTTCGGGACGATTGTAAGGTGAAACGAAACTTACGTTCAGTAATTGCACTCGCTTGGACGTCCTTTTTTGAAAGCATTCCCTTAGATTTCCATTGAAAATGACACATTTATCCGTACGGAAAGACCTATGCGCACGTGCATGTGCACGTGCATGTGTCAGTACTGTTTACACGACTATGTGCATTCTTCTTTTATCTCTCGGAAGGCGTTCGCTATCCGGACGATTTCCGAATGTAACCAAAACGTCCGTATACACGGGGTTCGACTGTAATCTCTTCGACTCTATGATGTGTCACGTCGACCTGTCAACACCGTTATGAGTCAGTAGTGATACGTTGACGCGAAGGACGAGTAAGCTGTAACAAGGGAAGCTATTTTGGAGAGCCAGGGAGGGACACCACACTATTCGCTTTTAGACGAGACGAGATGTGTTCTCTAAACTCTGTATGCTAATGACATAGACTTATCAAAATATCAAATTAACGCTGTCGATATTTTATAAATTATTGTTCAAGATTTAATGCAAGAATTGCTTAAAGAGACTGATGAAGAAATGGTTAGGCTACAAGTAGGTGCTGAAATACTGACACATTGTGAACATATTATTATCCTTCACCCGCTTGACAAATATTAGATGAGCCAGCGCAGTGAACGCGTGTGTGACAAGCAGGCGGGGCAAATAATCTGGGCGAGTACATTTGTTAACTACAGACTGGCGATTAAGTACGTGACAATGCTGACCGTCGCGTGAAATCAAAACTGTTTAACACGTGTCTCGTAGAGCGATTTAGTTCAGCAAGACACCATTACGACACGATTCGCACGTGAAAATTGAACTTGTCAATATTTACACGACAACCTGTTTCCGTCTTGTTTCAAATGGAATGTTCTGGAGGGCGTTCCCATATATGCAAAGTGGAGTCATTTGTCAGGTCCTGGCTCATCTAATACTTGTCAAGCTGTAGGCTCCCTCCGTCCGTACGTATTGGAATATCTTAAGAACTATTCACTAAATTCTTTCTATATTTGGTGCCTAGGTTCATCATAGTAAAAGTCAGGTCTCAGTCAGTTTGTTGACTTTTACCTTCATTTCAAGGTCACAAAGGACTTTAACCTTTTACTCTCGTCAGCGAAATATCTCATGAACCATTCCCAGAATTTTCCAACGTCATGGCGATACTTTAAAAATTTTGGCTTGTTAAGCCGCATGTATGTTAAGCTTGTCAGCGAGATACCTTGTCACTTGATTTTCATATTTATCACCAAGCTTTATCTTGGGAAGACGCATTTAACTTCATCTTAAACTGCTACCTTCATCTTCATTACTTTTTAAGTTTAATTTGATAATTTGCTGCGGGAGATTCTGTCAGCTTAGTCACAATGCTTGTTTCATATTGAAATAAACTCTTTGAACACGTCACGTGACAGGACACTATATATGTACAGTGAAGCAATTTTGTTTAACTATAAATATACAGGTAAAAATAACCTTTTTGCAGACTTTTCAATTTGGGCTTCGAAAGTCAGTTTCGACCAACAAAACTTTAATTGTAGAGTATTTGATGTTTAAAAGAAGAGCTAAATTTCACTGCAACCACCCCTGGAAGAAGATGTGGTGAAAATCCAGGTAGCAACGGACTGTTAGTCACCATGGTCCCCAGCGTGGCGACCACCCTGCAGGTGTTCTATAGTTTAGTCTATAGTTACAATTTATATTGTAATGTCCTAAATAGTATGTGGTTTTAAGTCACATGCTAGTTTTAAAACTCTGTGATATTCTAGTGCTTTTACTCACTTGCACATTGTCTATTACATGTGCTCATTGTGCTGAGAATACTCATGTAACAGGAGATTGTGAAAGTAGCTCCACAAAATGTGCCAACTGCAATGGAAATCATTCAGCATTTTCTAAGGATTGCCCCACTTGGGAAAAGCAGATGGACATCAATACACTAATAATATCAGTTTTGCTGAAGTCAAAAAGTTGATACAGTCAAGGGATACTAGTGAAACTTATGCCTCCATTGCCAGAAAACCATCAGAAATGACCAACAAAGAAAATACTTCCAGTCATTACCTTGTCACATGCCTGTCAAACAGACTTGATGTGGACAAACACAGACATTCCTAACAGCCTTTCTCCTGAACAATCAACACAGACTGCAGATTCACTTCCTGATCAGCAGAACTTTTCTCAGCAACAATCTCCCGTTTCTCACCTTCGATCACAACCAGGGAAAAATGAGAAACAGACAGGTAAAACAAAGATCAAATCAAGATCAGACACTTCAAGACCAAATCGAGCTGCTAAAGGGTCAAACAAGATCAAAGTATTTAATAAGTTTGTGTCACTAGAAGATACGGATGTGTCTGATGACATCCATCCTCGGGCACATAGCTTGTCTCCCTCTGAAAAGGTGCGGGGTAGATCCCCAATCAACCCACTATAGTTTCTTCCAAAACTATAATACAGTGGAATTGTAGATGAATAAGGACTAATTTTAATGAACTACAGCTATTAGTCCAAGACTTTGCACCATCAGCTTTCTGTTTACAGGAAACGTACCTGAAACCGACGGATACTTTTAATTTACGTCAGTTTGATGCGTACACCTCCGGGTGACAGGGCCGCTGGAGGATCTGCAATCCTCGTTAAACAAGATGTTATCCATAGTTCTGTAGCTCTTAAAACTAACCCCAAGCCGTTGCAGTGAGACCTACTCTTCACGTTACTTTTACACTTTGCTCTTTTTATATACCGCCTTCCTCAGCACTCCCACAGTCAGACCTGCAAGGTCTCTATGATCAACTCCCTAAGCCGTGTATCATAATGGGTGATCTTAATGGCCATAACCCGCTATGGGGTGGTACAAACACTAACTCAAAAGGTCAATTGCTGGAAGAGTTTATCTCCAATAATGACTTATGTTTATACAATGATGATTCAAGCTCTTATCTGCACCCTGCAACTGGCACCTACTCTTCTCTGGATCTGCCTCTTGCAGACTCTTCTCTGCTTAATGAGTTTGATTGGTCAGTCCACAATGATCTCTGTGGAAGTGACCATTTTCCTACTATACTAAAATCTATATCTCCATCTGATGTGCCTCCATCATCAAGGCGAACTTTTAAAAAGGCTAACTGGGCTTTATATGAAACACTGTGTTCTGAACAACTTAATCCTGAACGTTTTATTGACGTTCCTGATGTTATTAAATGTTATTCTGATGAACTGAATTCCATAGCTGATGAGTGTATACCAAAGTCCTCTGCAGTTCCACATATTCGAAAACCATGGTTCAGCGATGACTGCAAACAAGCTAGGGAGGCAAGGAAAAAAGCAGAACATTATTTCCATCGCCATCCTATGGTGCATAATTTAAATAAATTTAAAATTTTAAAAGCTAAAGCACGGCGTACTTTTAAACAGAACAAACGCCAGTCTTGTCAAAATTATGTATCCAAAATAAATTCACCCATGTCCAAGGTATGGAACATGGTCCAGAAAATTAAAGGTAAGGTACTAAATCTACAGTCCATTATCTTAAACATGGAGATCAATTACTTATTGATAAATCAGATAAACTGGGCGAAACTCTAGCTAAACATTCTTCCTCTTCTAATTATATACCTAAATTTCAGCAATATCAAAAACAAGAAGAAAAGAAAACTGTTAATTTCAATTCTGATAATGGGGAAGATTATAATGAAACATTTTCTATTCATGAACTCCATACTGCCCTTGATGAAGCTCATGACACTGCTACAGGAGCTGATAACATACATTATCAACTCCTGAAGCACTTACCAGAATCCTGTTTAGAAACGCTCTTATCAATTTTTGATGATATTTAGACTTCTGGGAAATTTCCTTCTTCATGGCCTGACGCTATAGTAGTACCAATACCTAAACCAGGACGTGATTTTACGGATCCATCTAATTATCGTCCGATTTCACTAACTAGCTGTGTTTGTAAGACCATGGAACGCATGAGAAATGATCGACATCTTTGGTACTTGGAAACAAATAATCTCATAACAGACATACAGTGTGGTTTCCGTAAAAACAGAAGTACAGTCGACCACTTGTGCGTTTGGAATCATTTGTGAAAAACGCACTAATTAATACACAACATGCTGTGTCTATATTTTTTTGATCTGGAGAGAGCATGTGACACAACCTGGAAATATGGCATTTTAAGGGATTTACACGACTTTGGCCTGCGAGGTCGTTTGCCTGAATTCATAGCCAACTTTTTAAATGACAGTAAGCTCCAGGTCCGTGTGTGGTCTACCCTGTCTGATCATTACGATCAGATCAGGGTGTTCTACAAGGCAGTATTTTGTCTGTCACTCTTTTTGGCACAAGATCAACACTTTATCTAAAGTTTTAAACGATGCAATTGTTGGATCGTTATTTGTGGATGATTTTAATGTTTCTTGTCGTGGGAAAAATATACGTACTATTGAACGGCAACTGCAGCTGTGTTTAAACAAAATAGATAAATGGTGTCTTGAAAATGGCTTTAAATTTTCTAAATGAAAAACCAATTGTATACACTTCTGCCGTAAATATAAATCTCATAAAGACCCAGAACTATTTCTAAGTGGCACCCCTATTAAAGTTGTCAAGGAGGCTAAGTTCTTGGGACTTATTTTTTATTCATATTTGTCCTTTTTGCCCCATATTTTTCAGAAAGTTTATAAATATCACTTTACTTCACTTAAAAGGACAGATTGTGGGAGATGGCTATTAAAAAGTCCAAAATATCCATAGAGTCATATTTTTCAGCAACACGTGCAAGTCTTTTGGCACTGTCACGGTAGGCTTTTTTCATTTTGTGGAGGCAGAATCCTACTCCTTTTCGTATTAACAGGGGTCACTTGTGCTAGGTGGCACTTGTTCTAGGGGGTACTTGTCCTAGGGGGTACTTGTCCAAGGTGGTACTAGTCCTTGGGGGTAATTGGCCAAGGGGGCACTTGTCCAAGGGGTACATGTCCTAGGTGACACATGTCCTAGGTGACGCTTGTCCATGCGGGCACTTGTCCAAGGGGTACATGTCCTAGGTGACACATGTCCTAGGTGACGCTTGTCCATGCGGGCACTTGTCCAAGGTGGCACTTGTCCTAGTTGGCACTTGCCCTAGCGGGCACTTGTCCTAGGAGTACTTGTCCTGGGGGTCCTTGTACTAGGTGGCACTTGTCCCAGCGCATACTTGTCCTAGGGGGCACGTGTGCTAGGTGGCACTTGTCCTAGCTGTTACTTGTCCTAGGGGCACTTGTCAGAGGGGGCACTTCTCCTAGGGTTACTTGTCCTAGAGGTCACTTGTCCTAGGTGGCACTTGTCCTAGGGGGTACTTGACCTAGGGGGTACTTGACCTAGGGGGTACTTGACCTAGGGGGTACTTGTCCTTTGTGGAATCTCCCCAGACAACATGTTCAAAACATTCGGACATGTTACAGACATTGGCCCGAACAGCCCGGAATGCGTTTGGAATGCAGTAAGAAGCATTACATTTCAGTTTGAAGTTCTAGGATTCTCCAGAAATTTTCATTTCTGTAGCCTTCCAGCTCATTCCACCTCAAGTGTGAAGGTGGTATGATACAAAAGAAGCAAAAAGGGAGGATGCAAGAAAAAGCGAAGGAAGGACTCAGTCATATCAAGTCAGCAAGTGATCCTACAGTTCTTTCTAATTCTTGGATTTAATAAATGTTATTGTTATCGTATGGACGTACACCTGGGCATATTGTCTACACGATTACAACTGAATGTCGATGCTGTTGAATTGTAATTTAACAAGTTTATTTCGTTCTGCCTTCTTGCTAAATAAATATTACTTCATATATCTGATACTTATTGATTATCTCACAAGTTGAGGTAACATTTATAATTTCAGGTGAAAGATAAAACATGCTTGAAAACTGATGTAAATATTTGAATGATGTTGCACTTGATATATATTTCTTGGACAAAGTCCTTTTGAAAAAGGGAAATTGCTCACTTGCAAGTGCATGTATTGTCTAACTGCTCTAACTGCCCAAATGACTTCGTAATTGCCCTTGACCTATTCCATCCTTTCCATGTATTTCCGCAAATCTAAGGCATGACGTGAGAATTTTACAGATTTAACAGTGTAGATTTTCCACAGTTATGATGATCTGCGGCAGAGATTATCAGCACGAGCAGTTATGCTGCTGCACTCTTGAAGCGGTCAGTGGTAATAATTATAATTGTGAATTTCACCTACACGCTCTACAAACAGTTCATTTCGCTTCTTCGAAATACTAATACTTTTCTAATATGTGTAATTTCTTAACATACATTTTAGCGTTAAGCAGTATCTTAAAAAACATTAAACAATTGTTAATGTTTAATAAGGCAAATCCCTCGTCACTGGAAAGTTCACACAGTCAAGCAAAATGATCAAAGGCAAACCTTTCCAACACAAGCTTTACATTGAGTCTCGCCTGTTCTAAGCAGATTGGCGAGTGGTCAGTACGATATCGCTTGAAACATACCCCATATCATGATCTGATTGACGATACAAGTAGGCCGGGTCACTTGCCTGTGATATCTGACGATGAAGTTGAGGATTGTTAAAATACCGCTGATGCGGCTATAAGGAGATTCCATACCATATATCAAAATGTCAAGAAATTGCTAAATTTGTTATCATTTTGTCACCTCAACTGATGCCACTGTTATATTGTTTACTTCAGGACAGCCATGTCCAAATATTTCTAAAGACCAAAAACTAAGTAGCCATATTTAGTTATTATTATTCAATCTGCATTCTTAATCTTTATCACTACTGCAGAGTACTTTGTTTTGTCAGCTACCTTGTTCCTCTTTGTCACTTCCATTAATTACTATATATGACATTTATGGCCTTTATTGGTCATTCCCCTTGGCTGTGTCTGTCATCACATAAAGTGTAGAAGGAAGTACTATTGTTTCTCTATCTGTCCATTGTTGTTAAAAACTCTATATATACGTATGGTCACATCTATACTGTGAGCGGGTGTGGAGTCCGGTATTATGTTTACGTAGGGACGACTGCGAGCAGGATTATGCCGCTCGCAGGAAAGGCCCAGGGGTTGAGCTGGAAGTCCGCTCACCTCATTCATGTATACTTGTTTGTCATGTCTTGTGATACCAACTAAAGGAGTTCGAACTTAACTATGCCTTTGTCGTCATCAACGTATTTATTTGTCTTCGTCAACATTAATGTACTCTTCATCGAAATCATGAGCTAATTCTCCAGTCACCGTTAAGGTTCTATAATTCCACCATCGCTCGGGGTCACAGCCGAATTCACTTCCATGAACATTTCCCCCCAAAATGCCAACACTTCTGTTACAGGGCTAATAGTAAATACGATTGGTTTTACTCCGCTTTCAGCAACCTATCACGGCAAAGGACACGAGAAATTGCTCCTCACACTGTAACCACCTAGTGTCGAAGCCAGGTATTTGGTGTGACGAGCGGACGCTGAAGGTCGAAATAGTGTTCTCAGATTCGTGATGTCTCGTGGGGTTTCAAAAGCTCGACATGTATGTCTCTATTCCCGTCATTGTAGATGATTGCACTCGTTTCGGACTAATGTCAATTCAAGAATGATATCTGCATTACGAACGCTTTCGTATTAAGATACAATGTAATATCAATTAATGATAATATTTTCATGGAAATCTAAAAACGTTCGAACACAAAATTAGAATCTGACATTGTTACACTTTGACAAACATCTGTTTGCATTTTCTTTCCATAACGTTAACTGGAACAACATTTCGCTGCTGATATACCTATGAAAACGCAACAATAGAAGTATCCGTTATTCGTATTAAATAATCGAGAGTGGACCAGGCAATCCAGTTGATCAACAGTGTAAGCATTGACCAGCGCAATTGGGAACCGATGGAAAGTGACCACCCGACCTCGTTAGTCGCCTTTTACGACAAGCATAGTCGCCTTTTATGGCAAGCATAGTCGTCTTTTATGGCAAGCATGGGTTGCTGAAAGCCTATTCTACCCCGGAACAAGCACCCTTGGAAACGAATATACACCTTGTCAGGTCATGATGACCGCGATGGGCACACGTGAGCTTTCCCCTACCCGTATTATCCTTTGACTGATTTCAATCCATGTTAATTATATGATGAATTCCACAAGGATTGGAAGCTTTTGACAATATAGCAAGATAGCAAACGCTCTGAGAAACCTAACACAGAAATTATGACAAGAAATAGTCATCTGACACGATAAAAATACATGCACATATGAAACAGTCATGGCCCTTACTACCAAACCTCAGAGAATGTGTTTCCCTAACATTGTAACTGTGTCCTTGCTTGGAAGACTAATTTCCAGCAAGGAAAGTGAAGGATAAAGTACACTGAACTTTCAGACATTGTTCAAGTGGTGTGAAAGCAGGATACACCTGAAACAAAATACTATGAAGTGACAAATACTTTCAAATCCTCTACAAGTTCAGTCATAAAACATATGTGTGGTCTAGGCCTAGTTAGGAGTGAGTTAATATGTAACATCACATCGAGAGACGAGGACATATGTGACATTTTAGTGGAATATGTGACTGTGTATTATTAAACCTGTCGACGAACGACTGGAAAAAAAAGAAAAAAAAAGAATATCAGAATTAATACTGGCGTGGAAAGTTAAAACTTACAGCACTATTTATTATTTAGACAGTAAAATATAAAACCAGGCTATAGATCGCCAGCAACAGAAGGATGATCACCAGACTAACGACCATGGCGTAATTTCTAATTAAGTAAAATCGAACGTTTCAGGCAACCTTTTGTGTCCAGAAACGCTGTCCAGTCCCCTGATAGACTTAAACTGGGCAGATTATCGAGATACTGAAAGTTGAAAACATTCATACTGAGATGTTTTAAGCAAGGTTGGGAACAAACAGTTTGCAAACAAAAAATCGACATTATTTTCATAAGTCTTACTGATTAAAGGCAGAATAACTATTCTCATTATGATTATTCAAACTTTTTTTGTGGTATATCTGTCAAATAACCATACTGTAATTATTCAACATGAGACTAGCAACAAACATTCTGGAAATAATAGGACTACAGCTCAGTTTTGATCTCAGCGACAGAAATAGCCTTTACTAAGATGAAATGTTTTTGTGTGATTTGTTATTTATACTGAGGTAACGTTGCTATTACTGTTAGTAAGTCTGTCTTATGAAGTGCCATAAAAGGCGGCCATGCTTGTCGTAAGAGGCTACTAACGGGGTCAGATGGCCAGGCTCGCTGACATGTCATCGGCTCCCAATTGCGCAGATCGATGCTCATGTTGTTGATCACTGGATTGTCTGGTACAGATTCGATTATTTACAGACCGCCGCCATATAGCAGGAATATTGCTGAGTGCGGCGTAAAAAAAGATCTCACTCACTCACTCACTATATAGAACAAATTTATGGATAACAACTTCTCTTATTCGTGAGAGGGACGTTTCGGTGCAGATTCCTGTACCGTCATGAAACGTCGCTCTCACAAATAAAAGTTGCAATCCATGATGTTGAATCTATGCTGTCCGTCCCAACTTCTAAAATGTCACTCAAAGAAGTAATCCGTCACATGCTGGTTAGTTACGAATACGCCGAAAAGTTTCTACATATTGAGGTATGTCACGCAGAGAAATGTTGGAAGTCCCAGATAATGACTGATACGATTAATACATAAGATACATCGTATTCATTCTAACTGAATGGATTTGGTTATGCTTTGATCTACATATGTACGTGCCATGGTGAAAATCAGTCACGGAAATTTCCTCAACACTGACGACATGATATTAGACCAAATTCGTTTATCTAAATAGTATGCACGGGCTCAAAATTTGCAGAAAATTTAAATTTAGCATTTGACCAATATCAGTGCCCTATTGTTGTAATAACCATATATTTGTATACCAAACGGCGTTTGGCACTCGTGGCGAGCCACCTCCTCGTGGTGGGTGCTGGGTAACGCCAAGAGCTCGCCGACACCCCCATTGTGGACCCGGGGGGGATATTTGGTCCACCAACCCGTTTGCCGTGGGTTGCGGCCCTGTGTCGGTGGAGGACGGGAGTCTGGGGGTTGAGGGCACTGGGAGCCTGTAACCGTGTTTCCTTTGCTCAACACACCCCTTCGACCCTTACTTCACCTAGACGGGTGGTTGAATGGGCCCGGTTCAACCAATCGGCTGGTCATGCTAAGCCCTGTACGTGTAAATTTGGCTGCACAAATTTGAGACATTATTTACAAATTTTGTTCTGGCTTCATGATGAAAGAATTTTATTTTGATTGTGATTTCGATATCCAACTTTGTAACTTGCCTAGAGTCCTACGTCCAGAAGGCAGTGGCTCATGGGCCAATCTGGTGGAATTATTGATCCTTTTTAATATTTCTGCTGGAGTATATCATCTGAGTATCCTTGGTGCTGCAAGTCGGAGATCCGCTTGTGTTTAGCATTGTCCTTGTGATACTCCGTGGTGGGTGGGGAGCTCGGATGATGAACGACTATACACTTACCATGGACTACGAAACACCCACTAAGAAAACAAAACGTCCCCATGACACTGATGACGAACAACGACCCTCCACATTAGTTGATTACTGGCCACGTTTCCTGATTATTGAGACTTTGGATAAGACTCCCTTGAAACTAAATCCTTTCGCGATTTCAAAAGGAGTTTATGGCATAGCAGAAGAAGTGAAGAATGTTCAGAGGTTGCGTTCAGGATCCCTGTTAATCGAATGTAACAGGAAACAGCAAGCAATGAACCTGCTATCAACAGATATGTTTGTTGGTGTTCCCGCTAAGATCTCTGCTCATAGAACTTTGAATACTAGCAAAGGGATTGTAAGAGACAGAGATCGCCTCTTTGCTGACATGACAGAGATTGATATTGCTTCTGAGATGAAAGACCAAGGAGTGTTATTTGTCAGGAGATTTACAACCCGCAAGAATAATGAAACAGTTCCAACAAACACTTATCTCTTCTCGTTTTCAGCGCCAAACCCTCCTAAATCAATCAAGGCAGGTTACTGTAATGTGAACGTTGATGTGTACATCCCTAGTCCTCTGCGGTGCTTTAAATGTCAAAAGTACGGACATGGAGTGAATAATTCTACATTGTCTGTTACTTGTGCTCACTGTGCTGAGAATACAAATGTAACAGAAGATTGTGACAATAGTTATAAAAAATGCACCAACTGCCACGGAAGTCACTCATCCTTTTCTAAAGACTGTCTTGTTTGGAAAAAACAGATGGAAATAAATCGGGTTAAATATACCAGGAATGTCAGCTTTGCTGAAGCACAAAAGCTTGTTCAGTCTAGAGAACACAGTGAAACCTATGCCTCTATCGCCAGTTCATCAACCGAAACAACTCATAAGGAAAGTCCTTCAGTTACAACTAAAAATACCTCCTCGCACTCATGCCAAACAGACTTGACATGGGTAAACTCTGACACTCCTACACGATTGTCTCCTGATCAGTTCACACAGACAGCAAAATCACTTTCACAGCTGAACCACATGCAGGAACAATATTCTCTTCCAAAAACTTGTTCTCAACCTGACAGAAATGAGAACCAACCTGGAAAGTCCAAAATCAAATCACGGATAGACACTTCAAAAACAAATCGGGCATCTAAAGGGTCAGATAAGATAAAAATATCTAACAAATTTGGATCACTAGAGGATATGGATGTTTCTGATAGCATCCATCAAAGGGCACATAGTTTATCGCCCTCAAAGAAAGTGCGGGGCAGATCCCCAATCAACCCTCCTAAAAGATAGTTCATTCTTAAAAAACTAGTACAGTGGAATTGTAGAGGCTTACTGTCCAATTTTAATGAGTTACAGCTTTTAGTCCAAGATTTTGCACCATCGGCTTTCTGTCTGCAGGAAACTTATTTGAAGCAGACACATACTTTTGATTTACGGCATTTTGATGCATATCATTATTTTTCACCTCCGGGTGACAGAGCCACTGGGGGATCTTCAATCCTTGTTAAACAGGATGTTATACATAGTCCTGTACCACTCGCAACTAACCTCCAAGCCGTTGCAGTTAGACTTACTCTTCATGTCACCTTTACACTATGCTCTTTGTATATTCCGCCTTCTTCAACACTCCAACTGTCAGATCTGCAAGCTCTCTATGACCAACTTCCTAAACCTTGTATTATAATGGGTGATCTCAATGGCCATAACCCGATATGGGGTGGCTCAAACACTAATTGAAAGGGTCAAATACTGGAAGATTTTATCTCCAATAATGATTTGTGTATTTACAATGATGATTCTAGCACTTACCTGCGCCCTGCAACTGGCACTTACTCTTCTCTAGACTTGTCTCTTTCAGATTCTAGGCTACTTAATGAATTTGAATGGTCGGTCCACAATGACCTCTGTGGAAGTGACCATTTTCCAACTATCTTATCAGAAATTAATCCGTCTGACTCTCCATCATATTCGAGATGGAATTTTTCCAAAGCAGACTGGTCTTTATTTCTTGCTTTATGCACATCTAAAATATGGCCCGAAGTTTTTAGTGACATAGCTGATCGCATTCAGTGTTTTTCTGACGTTTTAAATGAAACTGCTGATGAGTGTATACCCAAGTCCTCTACGAATCCACATTTACGGAAACCATGGTTTAATACAGATTGTAGACAAGCCAGGAAAGCGAGGAAAAAAGCAGAAAAATATTTCCGCCATCACCCAACTGTCCACAACTTAAATAAATTTAAAATACTCAACGCGAAAGCACGTCGTACCTTTAAACAAAACAAACGACAATCCTGCAGAAATTATGTCTCCAAAATTAATTCACGTACGCCAATGTCGAAAGTATGGAACATGGTTCAAAGAATTAAAGGTAAAGGTTCAAAAGCTGCTGTTCACCATCTTAAAGATGGGGATAATTTAATTACAGACACATCTGAAATTGCAAATAAAATTGGCGAAACTCTTGCCGAAAATTCATCATCGGCGAATTATGTCCCTGAGTTTCAGAGATATCAGAAACAACAGGAAAAGACAAAAAAGACAAAACTTAATTTCGATTCAAATAACGGGGAAGATTACAATGAAGTGTTTTCTTTACATGAGCTCCATACGGATCTTGACCAAGCTCACGACACTGCAACAGGTGATGATAGTATACATTACCAGCTACTGAAACACTTACCTGAATCATGTTTGATGACACTTTTTGATATATTTGACCAAATATATGCTGTTAATCATTACATTATCTATATGTCGGGACAATGGCTGAGTGCGGTGTTAACGCCTAACCAAGTAGCTGTTGTAGTCATGAAATATTATTATTAGAAATATCCCAAAAGGCAACACTCACACAGTGGTTCTGTGTTACTCAACTCGGGTGGTCAGGACGCTTACTTTATTGATGCGTCATCGGTTCACATTTGCGTAGATAGACGCTCATCATGTTGATTACTGGATTGTCTGCTGGTCCAGACTCGATTATTTTCAATTCTAGATTCCATATAGCTGGAATATTGCTGACTGCGGGCGTAAATTTAAATTCACTCACTGTTCTGTGTCACTCTGAAGTTTGAATGAAACCAAACCACTGCTGAACAGAGGCAGTTGGGTACCCCAGTGCTTGAAAGCATCTCTCGTTACTCTCCGGTTCGATTTTGTAAATACAGTAGGTACATTATGTGGATGACGTACATACTTCCTTTCTGAAGTGGACCAAGTATTACCACTGTCGGCGGAAACCTGTAACGACGATCTGAAACTTGGGTAGTCACTGAAGCAAATAAAATATGCTCACAAGTCATGATATGGCTGACGAAGAAAACTGAGCACACAGTATTCACTCGGTATTTACAAGTGCACTTTGTCACTTGTTTATAAGTCCTTATATAGTCCTTTCCAATAGTGTCAAATCCCGATGAGTCAAATCCCTGCGGACCAAGTAATACATTCGACTTATTGATGTATTCGAGACATAGAAGGGTACATAAAAAGATCATCGAATGGTGACCAATTCCTTTATTCAGCACAACATAGCACCCTCTTGTAACGTTTTGTAACTTCAGCCTCTTCAGCATCCAACAGATAAGTGTTGGTAAGAGTTTCTTGAGTTTCGGGTTTTAACGAGACAATGCCAGAGATGCATTCCAAACCAAATATTTATCAATACACTGTTAAAATAAATATTTTTGGTCATCGAAATGAAACGTATTTCACATTCAAACCAGACCGTTTGTTGAAACTAGTGTATACACTTCATCCTATACTGAAGTCACTTTTGTATAGAAACTCTTGTTGATGTGGCGACTAACACCATATTTGATTTAAAACCATTTTCAAGTCAATGACTAGCAGATTTATTGTTAGAAACAAATAAAAATCAAATCGAAAAGGATAATTATTATATATATGCGATTCACCGAAAGTTCAGTATTGGATTGGCCAGAATCTGTAATTGTGATTGGTAAATATAATCTAAATCTTCCATTTACAGGTAAGTTTCGTTTAATCTTCGATTCTTTTTCATGTTATTATTTTTGATTGGCCGCTGGACGGTATCGCCGTATTCACACCCTTTTTGATACTTTTATTGAAGTAATTTCCAAATGTTGTTTCGAGACGAAACAGAGAAACAATATTTGAACATTACCGTCCAAAATTCCTTGGGGAGAAAAGACAATGACTGAGGCGAGGCCGAGATCTGACTTATCTACCTCAGGTTAAACGGTCCACCTGCCATATAACATAAATACAGCATAAATACAGTTGTTATCCACATAGCAACATCTGCACGTGCAGATTGTTACACAATCAACCTGCCAGAACAATGGACATAACATAACCTAGTTCTGTAACGAAAAATATCGCACACAAATGCGTTAGACAGAAAGTATCATTACCTTGCGAAATGTGTTTGCCTCACGTTATTGTAGTGAAACGTCTCACTCATATGCGGAATGTTATCACGAACAAGTTTTCTAGTGGTTTTTTATGTTTTAACTTTTCAACTTTGCTCACCACGCACACATATCCCTGCATGTCGTATCATTTCATAATTACAGAAGCTGGATTCTAGTCCTTAGCAGAGTAGATCGTAAACTACTAACAGATTTGTGATGTGTATACAGGAGTTGTGTGTTAATATATGACAATGTCACGTTCACGATCACTGTAAACGTCTTTTTCACAAAAAGAAGATGCCATCGAGTTGTAGTGTTTCTCAGAAGAAAGTAACTTCTTCAAATGTATGTGTGTTTAAATCACCATCAAGACAGCGCCTCGAGAATCATCGCTTTCTTCTCCTCCGGCATGCTGATGTCGCTGCCCACTACAAGTCTCATACTGACAGTGTTATCTAGGTTATACACCCCGAACATCGGCCACAGTGGTTCACTACTGTCTACATTGTCTAAAGTTAATATGACTTTCTCCCCCTTCACATCAATGAAGACAATCTTCTTCCTGGCGTCATCATAGACAACACCGTAATGTAGTGTGTGTGATAACCCTGCTGTGTTGGGGATTGTGTCAGGCAGATGCAGCACACACTCCCCCTCCTTCCATATCACCCTGCATATCCCTCCGTGTTCAGTACAGTGGGCGACGCTCATACTGTAGGAGTGAGGACGTTCACCTATACAATGATACACGTCCCTCTCCTCCTCCCTACATACTCCAACTTGCAGGATAAGCCACTTGCCTGAGAGTGGTTTGTCCAGACTGAACCTGTTCTCCACCTCCCAATACTGGGGACAGCCATCCTGCAGGAAGGGGACAATACTGCATGTGCCCCAGTACCTCTTCAGTCTTCCCTCTCCTGCAGGTCTGGTGTCCGACTTCCTATTGACCAGGTCTCCATCTGTGTTGATGTGGACGTAGTCGAGATTGACTCTGTCTTTGTCATACTTTAGAGGTTTACCTACAACATATGAATAGGTTCTCATTATGGTGGAATTTCAGTGCTCAGGATTTACAGTTGAGTAAATTGTACTATTCAAACAGCGTAATACAAACAGAATAAAGCAATAAAACCTACCATTTTGATCTTAGTTTTGACTTACAGTGAAGTACCTAACAAGCCATTACTCCGGGTGTAGCGTGTATTTCGTCGATTATCAAATGAAGGAGAATTGTAGATACAGAGAGTCAACAAATCTATTCATACAACTCATGTGGTTTTATTTACAGTACACATTCTAAATTGATAGGTAAAATAAACACCGAGACAGCGGATTTGTTTACCCAGGCACTGTACATGAGTGTCTAATAACAGAAACGCAGACAGGCGTGGTATAGCGGGGATTGTGTAGATTGCATATCATTGTTAAGATAACTGAGATTTGCGTGAGCATGGCTGATTTAGTTACCCATACACACCGAACCCCAACGCTGTGGCTGCTAACAATGCAGAGAATCGAACCCAGGCCTGTGATCACAAAACTTCCCCACTGTCCCTTGTCCATGCAGTTGTAAAATGACAAGACAATTCCCATTCCTTGTCACAGTCATGATGTGATACTGGATTTAAAACATCTTTAAAATATGTATGCCATGTTTCTGGTGAAACTTTATTCTGATCATATGAATATTTTTTTTAAAACTTTTAAATATTATTGATTAAGTAGATATTGATGAAGTAAAGGATCACCGGCTACAGTATCAAAACTCGTTAACTGGATGAAACAACTCTTTACTCGTTAACTGGATCAAACAAGCAAAACGTGAAAATTAAGTGAAAGCAAAAGTGTATGTATATCAATAAATCAACAGTCAATAATAGTAACAGTGAATCATCATAACATATAAGTGTACCGATAATACATGGAAGGCTAAAAGCACGTTACAAATCGTGAGGTTGTCTCGGACGTAATCACGTAGCATGTGTGAAACTTATGCTATCTGCAGAAAGTAAACATGCGGACTGGATCACATGACTTAGATGATGCGGCAGGTTATTTTTGCGACAGGTAGTAGGGGTTGGTTTATAAGTGTTATACACAATACAAATACAATGTAGCTTACTGTAATCCTACTGAAAATGTGTTTTTGTTACTGATGAGATGTTCTCATACCCGGAAAAATCCTAAGAACCTGAGTGACACTCGTCCATAGTTTCTTTTTCAAATGCCGATCCGATAGCATAAGAATGAAATCACATAGTCGTGCAGTGAACGGTATTGACGTGACACATACACATGCACGCGTACACACAGATCTTTCCGTCCGGATAACTGTATCATTTTTTAATGGAAATCTATGGGAATGGTTAGAAAACTCGCCGCCCGGGTCCGGAAGCGAGTACAATTAATGAACGTAAGTTTCGTTTCACATGAAAATCGTCCGTTTCAGGATATGTGGGGTCCGAGTAAGCGAGGATACCCTATGTACGTCCCGCCGAAACCTAAATATCAGCCGTTGTCTGATTGGTTAAATCCGTTCGGATTTAACACAGCTGAAGTGAGTGCTATAGTCTTTTTGCACCGAAAACCATAACAGGGGGTGTTTTAAAGGGTCTGCATAGTGGGAGGTAGGCGTTATGGATTACGTACCGTGTGTAGATTGGCAGGGTTCCCACAAGCGAAAACTATAAATACATTACGCCATTTACAATTTTATAAGTGTCGATTAAAATAATATCTTAAAATAAGGAAACTCATAATGTGATTTTGCTTGTGAAACCTGGATCTAATACACACACATCCTTTCTTTGACAACAATTATGTCTATGCCTGTCGATTACCTCATGGAGACCAAATCAAGATAAACTAACAAGGTACAACTAATGTTACAATCGTTTGAACACCACTAGATGACTATGATTCCCTTCCAAGTTTTTTAGTACCACATCACTAATAATACATATGGTAGCAGTCTGTTAATAGTTGAGTTTGGGCTCGACAATACAGTGACTTGAGCATTGAGCGATACAAGTAGGAATGACATGCATCAACCGAGCCAGCATGTCTTCACTATCCCCATGGGTGAACAATTGAAACTGCCATTATATTTTATTATTCTTTTATCCTTATTTGCACGAACAGGTTTGAATATCAAAATATGTAAATAATACTGTAACACATTATAAATGTACTCACACTTTAACATGAAAGATCTGTCTGCAGCTCCTGGTTTCAGCATATAAACATCGCATTCCCAGGCCACACCTGCAACACCAATAAGCACGTCACCACACGTGTGGTGAGACATAGGGGCTTTTGATATTACATTCTTTATAGTGAGCTGATACTTCGATATGAAAAGGCACTGAGTTCACATGCCTCAATCAGTGACTTAGACCAAAGAGTATTCAAGTCTGACATTAAGTCTTCTCATAAACAGAAGGAAAACACGAATTTACCAAGCAAGAAATCTATTGTTGTGGCATCCCTCTTCTCAATGGCTTCTTTCTCATCAATGCGCTGAAAATACAACATACATGGCGCGAGAAATATCCTCTCATTGTCTGCATTTAATAACAAGTGTATTATTTAAAAAAAATACATATCTGTATGCATTACGGAATGCAGTTATGAACGGTTACAGAACCACGACTTGAATAAGGTGGTGACAGTGACAGTACTCTGACACACACAATAGGTCATAATCACATTTGGGAACCATTTGTCGGTGACATATTCTGTTTACAATCTAGCGAATTCAATGGAATGAGTATGTAAAATACTGGGCAAAAGAGAGTTATCATTAGCAACGTCACAAAGTGGCTGGTACAGCCAATATCGGGTCTTCACAACGCCTCTGGTAAGACCCTCTGACTGTAGCCAGGCCACCATCAGCAAATTGATAAACTGATTCGAGCAGACGGGCCAGATCCAAGAACGTCCATATCAGAAAGATCAAGATTTTTTTTTCAGCACGACAACAAAATAACTAACTCCGCCAGAATTGTTCCAGAATACGCCCATAACGAATTATTGTCTTGGTCGTGACATGAACCACAATGAACATCTCTGAGAGCATCTTGACCGTCACCTAAGACTGCGTGTACCGTTAGGAACTTAGACTGACACTCTTTGACTTACGGAATAGGATTCCAGCTGGCGTATATCGTCCGTTGATGCCGTCAATCGTCCATTAGGAGACGTGTGTATACCCTGACTCATTATATGACCACTCCTGTACTCTTTGAAGGAACTGTGTAGGTTTTAATTTGGCAACGTTGTCTTTTTCTAAGCGAATTGCAGCAATGTAAACATAGCATTGCATTAAATATTCAGTCAAATTGTGGGGAAATATTTCTGTTTGAAATGTAACTATCACAGATCTCACATACGTATTTGCTTCTAGTTTTGATTTAAGTGACAACTTTCCTTTTTCCGCATAGTTTATACGTTTCACAACACTGTGTTAAAATAATGGTAGATGCTGACATTTCTAAATATATGAAACATGCAGAAAAAGGAAGTAAACCATTCGATAATTCGATTAAAGTACATACTAATTTCAAGGTTTCAGTTTGAGAATTAAGCTTGTCTGTAAGATCTGTAAGCCTTTGAATGTGCTTCTCGTCTGAATCGATTTTCGTCTTTAGTTCTTGCATGTCCTGCAACATATGATATGACATATTGTGCATTTCGTTCATGTAATTTTATCATGTTCTTAATTCAAATAAGTAAAAAGAACCCTGAAACGTCTGATGGGATGATTGATATTAGCCATGACCGTTGAGAAGCATTGCTTCATAACGTCTCCATGCAAAAAACTTTGTTTCCCTGTTATCTAGAGTCCAAACCAACAATATTGCAGAGCGCTGTAAATAATGACTCTTGAAAATCCGGTAATGAACATCATGATCATTTATCTTGGTGGGGATTTTATTTTTTTTCTTGCTTTGTTTCTGGTTTAACTCCGCTCTCAGATATATTCCAGCAGTATAGAGGCAGTCAGTAAATAATCGAGCGAGCATCCACACAGGTGTGATATGATGACCTGTGTCCACCAGCTTAATGTGCGTGACCACTCGATCCATTTAGTAGCCTCTTACGACAAGCATGAAGACTAATTCTAACCCCGATCTTTATGGGTCTGATTATCGAACTATGCAAAGGTCAGCAGGTGTCAACACTTTACGAACAGGTTGTAAGCATGAGAATATTAATTATGCACTGCAACTCCTTTCACTTACCATTTTGTGTTTCATTTCCACGTCTGCCATAAAGTCATCATCAGTCTGAGTACCCCTGTCTGAAACAGCACAAAAAGAAATTTAGACGGATAGACAGTGGAACATTGTTTCTCTGCATGGTACAGACGCTACATTTTCAAGAACATAAGCCTAAAACTTGATTTCCAATTATTCACTCATGATGAAGGGTCGCGACATTCTGCAACATAAGACACAAAACATTAAGAAATTCGATACATGAAATAGTTCAATTACCAGCAATCACATCCGATTTTCCATCCATATCCACCGTCAAAATGGCACCAAATCCTGATACGTGTGCTTTCAGGTTTGACAAGCTGTTGGTGTTGAAGACAGCTGTGGGTGCTACATATGTCTGAGTCACGGCAGTGTCCAGGCAGGTCCGAGTCATCTCTCCAGCATATCTCTCTAGGCCCAGGATGTCTGACTTTGAGGCAAAGAGTAGGACATGGTTGATGTAGTCTAAAACCCGTGTACAGGTCTTCATGTCTTCTTCACAGGCGACGAGAAGAGCATGTTGTGATGCCTTTGTCTCTTTCGTATGATTTTCCAGATCTATGAGAAGGTCCTTTTGTCTTTGATCAAGTTGAGATCTCAAAGACCGGAAAACGTGAGTAATATTGTCTTTCAAAGAAACGTGTGTTTTATCAGTGGCTTCGGTGCCTTGTCTAATCCTCTGCATGTATGACTGTTGGTGAGTCTGTAACGTTGTTAGTTCATTCTTATGATATTCCAGTTGTTTTGTTACAGTAACAGCAGCCACATCAACCTTCTCAACTTCGTGGTCAGCATGGTCTTCAATTCTGCATCTTGCACAGATTATTTTTTTGCAGCTTTGATCAAACAGATAAAGGGGATCATATTTATGAATACTGCAAAATTTAGGGACAGTCGAGACATTCAGTTTCAAGTCAGCAAAGTTTTGGACTACATGACTCCTGGTAACTTTGAAGTTGTTGTGCATGTTCTGGCAGTTTTCACAGAGGAACTCTTCACAGTCCTGACACCAACACACGGCTTCATTGCCGTCATCTTCGTGTGTACATAAAAGCTCTGTGGGTCGATGTTTGACTGTCAGGTGGAATATTTCCTTCTGTCTCACTGCATCCTTCTGGAGGGCTGTGTCTGTGAGGTTGACCTCCCTCTGACATGTGGAGCATGATATCACACCACCAGCTGCAGATGTCACACACGTCTCACACACAGTGTGTAGACAGGGCAGTAGGTAGGGGGCGGGTCCCTTCAGGGTAAACTGCTGCTGACAGACAGTACACTTGGGCAAGTCGTCCATTCTGGAAGATATTATATTAACCTTTTATTAACATCCAAATAATCGTTTTCGATAAATGTTGTAATCCTACGGAAGCGCTGAAGGGACATGAGTATGAGAATTTTTGTTAATATATATTTCGTGCGCACGAGATACTATAGCGTGCGCATGATATAATATAGCGTGCACACGATTTACGAAAGCGTGCGCACGTTATACGAAAACGTGCGCACGATATACCAAAGCGTGCGCACGATATGATAAAGCGTGCGCACTATATAACATAGCGTGCGCACAAAATGAAAGGAGACACGTATTTTTAAATGTTAAATCGTGCGCACGAGATACTATAGCGTGCGCACGGTATAGTATAGTGTGCGCACGATTTAACAAAACGTGCGCACGATTTAACAAAGCGTGCGCACGATTTTACATAGCGTGCGCACGATATGATATAGTGTGCGCACGCCTTAACAAAGCGTGCGCACGCTTTAACAAAGCGTGCGCACGATATAGCATATTGTGCGCTCGATTTAGCAAATCTTGCAACACTGACATGGTTTCAAATGGCTTTGACACGACACGAGGCATCAGTATTTCGTGCGCACAATTTAGTATATCGTGCGCACGCTATAGTATCTCGTGCGCACGATATATGATTTAAAAAATCTTCTCCCGTCATATCGTGCGCACGCTATATTATAACGTGCGCACGCTTTCGTATATCGTGCGCACGCTATATTATATCGTGCGCACATTTTAGTATCTCGTGCGCACGAAATATATATAACAAAAATTCTCATACTCATGTCCCTTCAGCGCTTCCGTATAATCCGTATATATATGTTTGTCAAGTCAACTATTGCTGTACGTAAGTGTACACAAATCCAGTACGTGGTAATGTGAACACTACAGTGTGAGTCCTAATAATCACAAAACTATCATAATGCACATTCTGGATCTATCTATCGCAATACAAATCCACTACCTGCACCCACATTGAAAAGCTTAAACATTATATTTTATATATTTGTGCCTACAAATATCCTCCGATGTTAAAATTCCCAAACCAAACGGAATGCTGTATTTCCATGTCTATCACGGAAGAGACAACTGTTTAGTTACAACACACTTCCACTAACCAAATCCCAGCCATTTCCACATCCATGTGCAGGTCTTGAGACACAATGCACTATACGTAAATAAACCTTGGATTCCACTATGTTCCCGTCGGCCATGGCAGAGGCCCGTTTCCCCTATGCTTACCCACTAAGTCACATTTTGTTAGGTACAGGAGCGCGTCTGAACTGTACACACAGTGTCGGCAGACACAATGGGTTGTAGTTTGCATGAATAACGAAACACTACTTGCTTTTAAGCTTATACAATTATTTAAAAACAGGAATATGTTGCGTGACAGTCAGCAAGCTCGAATATCTAAGATACAAACCGTTTTCGTACAGTATTTGTCATTTAATTATTCTCAATGAAATACCGATGTAGCGTAACGCAAGGCATTCCTTACAAGGTCGCGCTGACTTGATCCTCAACGACCGAGAATCTCATATCAGTAGTTCAGTGAATCATGGCTATTGTGAATGAAGCACGATCTAAACCGAAAGTAGGAAATTGTGCAGTAACTTAACACTTGTTTGGAGGCAATATGCTGCATAAATGAAAGTATACCTGTCAATTCCAGAATCCGGCTACTATAGTGACATATAGACAACATTTGACCTTGAATAACGATCGGTTAACAGTGTAAAGGGAGACAAACTGACAGAAGAAACACAACACACTTACCTGGACTGGTGAGTAATTCCTCTGTTGACACGTACGTCACTTCCGGACGATGACGCGGGATCTTTTGCATTACAATTGTTAACATATTATGTGTATTTTGTGAACGAAGTATGCCTGAAACGTACCAGATGATATATCATCGTCTCGTTTGTCAGTTTGTATAAGGCTGCAGTTAGCAATATTACAACTTTATGACGACGGTATTAAACGACAGGTTTACATTGTGAATAAGGTACAGATGTATAGTGGCTTAATTTATCTACTGTTCTCGTCACGATGTGACCTAAGTACTGCCAATATGGCATTAAATATTTCCTCACTCACTATGACGGCGGTCTGTAACACCAGTTTGGACCGGGCACACCAGTGATGGACGTCATCTGCGCCACCGGGATGATAATCACATACAATGCACACACAAAAACAATACAATTAAAATATTTACAAAATCGAAAATCCACATAATTTAGGGGTAACGTTAGTTTGTTTTCTAGGCATAGAAAATCCAGTGAACTGTGTCCTATAACTACTAATCTACTCCTTTCCATTCGCCCTGTAGTATCATTACAATTGTAGAGTCACGCGTTATATTTGGAATTTTCTCAGTGAAACACAGATTCTAGGTCTTTGTGTGAGTGAGTGAGTGAGTGACTTTAGTTTTACGCCGCACTCAGCAATATTCCAGCTATATGGCGGTGGTCTGTAAATAATCGAGTCTGGACAACACAATCCAGTGATCAACAGCATGAACATCAATCTGCACAATCTGACCACCCGATCCCGTTAGTTCAAGGCAAGCATGGGTTGCTGAAGGCCTGTTTTACCCTGGGACATTCACGGGTTCCAACTGGGATCTGAAGCCACAATGTCATAGTCAGGCACCTTATCACCATAAAGTGAGCCATCTAATTCGTTCTGCTATTAGTAGAGTCGTCTTATTTCGTGTTTGCACTCTTTGTGGGGTATGTTTTTTAAAGTTTAAGTTGTAAAGATGTACCTGTTCTCCTAGACCTGTGAAGATCCAGGTTAGAATTAATGTTCAGTAACTCAAGAGGCGATAATGGGATCGCTTGGTCAGGCTCGCTGACGTGGTTGACACATGTCATCGTATCCCACTTTTGGGAGACCGATGCGCATGCTGAGGATCACTGGATTGTCTTGTCCCGACTCGATTGTTTACACACCGCAGCCATCACTCACTCACTCACAGAAACAGAATTCAGTGAAAGATTTGGAGCAACCGAAATATGTCTGACCTCTCACACGTAAAAAAGCTAGCTATTTTCACAAACAGCATGTCAAACATTTTAACTGCATATCTAACTGTTTTTGTACTCTTCACAGACACTCAGTCTCTCTCCCACTAACGCACACTAGTCTGTAGAATTGCGTGTTCCAGATGCTTTCAGCAAAGCCCTATCGTCGCTGTTTGCATGACACGGATAAGGGTGTTCATTCAAGCTTTACTATCATTAACCAGAGCCTCTCCATTCAACCTTCTTTTAATCTTGAATAATGATACGGACTTATACAACACCGAACTCCATGACCCATAGATATACAATTTTTGTTCTTTTAATGTTTGGCTAAGTTTCTAAATAATCGTCTGCAAGGGATCGATGATGTAAATCCAGCAAGGCAGCAAAAGTACTGTAAATCCCAATGGTCCCTGGTATGGTGCCCTGCTGTCAGTTTCTGGCGATCTGTAGCCTGATTTTATATTGTATTGTATTGTATTGTATTGTATTGTATTGTATTGTAGTTTCCTTGCAAGAACTGGCTGACGGTGTTCACTAGTGCTCGCTGAACTAAAGAATAGTTTTAGCACTTCGTCACTGCATGATTAGAATAGGTGTGTTGTACTTTCAAGAGCAAGATTACAAAATATATTTACCCTTGCAACATTTGTTGCCTCACTCTATTAAAAACAAGATTCCTGATTGGATTTTAACAAGTTGTTTTGTTTCTCAAGTAGTCTTTGTTATCTCACTAGGCACACACATCCCTGCATGTCTTATTACATAATTATAGGAGAAATAACGATTTTCGTTAGTCGACATGACCACTCCATCGATGAGGTTTAAGAAACTAAAAGAAACAAAATGGTTCTTTTGGCTAAAACATTAATTTCAGCATTTGAATATAACTTTTCTGAATTTTCAAATAGAGGATTTGAAGACTATCAAATAAAACACTTCAACTTTTTAGACACAACGCTTGATTGCATTTCTTTACCATGTTTCAATAAAAGGCTTTCTTTCAAACTACACAATGATAATAGTCAAAACATTCCAAATGATAATTCCTACAACATATGCTATTCAAATGTCATGTAAAGCATACATTATCTGATGAAACGTACACACATGTGTACCTCCAGAGAGGTCTGCAGACAACCAAGTGACCATGTGGGTGGCACAGTGAATCAGCCTTTGCATGAAGTTTTTGTGCGAGGGTTAGGTCATGTGTTCATCAGTATTGAACGTGGGGCTATGTATGTATTGGTTAAAGTTGCAAAGGTTTTTGGCACTTCGATGGATTAGGACCCTAACACTTTGGATCACAAGTCCAGTGTGTTAACTTCTAGGCCAACGTACAATACGGTCATGCATGGTTTAACATTCTGAACATTACTGCATATAACATAATTTGTATTTAGCATTATCAGCTACTACTGGCTTTGTGTTGTGGAAATACTGAATAGTATATTGTGACAGAGTAGTATGATCACTGTAAACGTCCTTTTCCACAGAGAAGATATTATCAAGTGGTGAAGTGTTCCTCACTAGGATACAGTTGGAATGTTTCAGAATTCAAATCGCTATCACTGTTATCCCGACAGCGCCTTGGCAATCATGACTTTCTTCTCCTACGGCATATTGATGTCGCTGCCCACTACAAGTCACATGCTGACGGTGGTGTTATACACTCCGAACATCGGTCACAGTGGTTCAGTAGAGTCTAAATTGTCTGACATCGACATGACTTTCTCCTCCTTCACATCAATGAAGACAATCTTCTTCCTGGTGTCATCACTGACAACGCCGTAATGTAGTGTTTGTGATGCCCTTGCTGTGTTGGGGAGAGTGCCCCCCTCTCCCCCCTCCTTCCATATCTCACTGAATATCCCGTCGTGTTCAGTACTGTGAACGACATTCATACAGTAGGAGTAAGGACGTCCAGCTATACAATATACGACCCTCACCTCCTCCCACCCTACATACTCCAACCTCCAGGATGAGCCAGATGTCTGAGAGTTATTTGTCGAGACTGACTCTGTTCTCCACCTCCCAGTACTGGGGATAGCCACCGTAGGGAGGGGGTCAGTGCTGCATGTGTACTTCTTCTCCAGTCTCCTCTCCCCTGCAAGACTTCCTGTTGACCAGCTCTCCTGTGTTGATGTAGACTTTGTCGAAATTAATTCTGTCTTTGTCAGGCACCCGTGGCGAGCCACCTCCTCGTGGTGGGTGCTGGGTAACGCTAAGTGCTCGCCAACCCCCCGTTGTGGACCCGGGGGCATATTTGGTCCACCAACCCGTTTGCCGTGGGTTGCGGCCCTGTGTCGGTGGAGAAGGGGACCCTGGTGGTTGAGGGCATAGGAGCAGGACCAGTGTTCCTATTGCTCAACACACCACTTTGGCCCTGACTTCACCTAGACGGGTGGTAGAATGGGCCCGGTTCTATCAATCGGCTGGTCACGCCAGGCCCTGTGCATGGGGATTATTTTTGCACATTTTCATTGTACTGTTGGGTCTTGGGTCTTGTTCAGAGTCAGATTTTATTTCTCTGCATCGAGGAAATTGCCTAGAGTCCTATGCCAGAAGGCGGTGGCTCATGGGCCAATCTGGTGATGTTGACCGCTGAATTCTATATGTCTTTGGATTATTGTTATGGGCCGAACCAGCCTGACAACTAATCTTTTGGACAAATATAGCTATTCATGTCATATTTACTGGAGTATACCACCCCTGTATCCCTGGTGTTAGCATCCTGGAGATCCGGTGCAAATTGACACCGTCCTTGTTGACACTCCACGGTGGGTGGGGAGCAGGGGTGCTGAATTCGTATGTTATACCAGGTCTCAATACAATTCACCTGGTTCCTGCAAAGCAACTAAACGCAGACATGTAGATGTGCTCTCGTCTGATGAGGAGGTAGCTCCAGATATTTCTGATTCTTGGCCACGGTTTATCACAATTGCATCAGTTGACGGAAGTCCTTTAAAACTAAACCCGTTTGCTATCTCACTGGGCATTAGAGGTGTCTGTGGAGATGTTAAGAATGTCACACGAATACGGACTGGTGCCTTACTAGTGGAGTGTTTGAGGAAACAACAATCAGTCAATCTGTTGGGTTTACAACAATTTGTTAATACTCCCGTTGTTGTTTCAGTGCACAAGACACTGAACACGAGCAGAGGCATTGTGAGAGATGTTGCTCGCTGTCTTTCTGATATGAGCGAGGAGGAAATTGCTGTTGAATTAAAATCTCAAGGAGTCACACATGTAAAACGTTTTTCCAGAAAAGCGCAAGATGGTGTCTTTGTTAGAACCAACACCTATCTTTTCACTTTTTCTCAACCTGCAATACCTAAATCACTAAAGGCTGTATATTTCAACATCGGGGTGGAGGTTTATGTACCAAATCCACTCCGATGTTTTAATTGTCAAAAGTTTGGTCATGGTGCTAAGTTCTGTCGTAGCAAGATGGTAGTATGCTGCCGTGGCACTGGAGCCCATGATAGCTCTGAGTGCACAAATGACCTCAAATGTGCTAACTGCAATGGTGATCACATGGCGTCTTCTAAATCCTGTCCATCGTTTGAATTGGAAGCCCAAATCTTAAGAATTAAGCACACAAACAACATAACCTACCAAGAAGCAAAAAAACTAGTACCATCTCCTGCTCAAACATATGTAAAAACATATTCCGCAGCAATTGCATCCTCCACTCGAGTTTGTAAGACAGTCTCCGTGTCATGTCAGACCGACATCTCCTGGGTCAAGGATGACCAGACTGTACTGCACCAACCCTCTGACATATCTCAGAAAAGTAATATGAAATCAACCACTTCACAAACAGACAATCCTACTCGTGATGTACCATCTCACTGCATGGAAAGTACACATACCGATGATGCAACTTTAACTAGAAAAGAGAAAAAGAAAGTACAGAAAAGACGAAAGGCGCTCACTAACGTGGAGACGCCCACTCAAGTTCTTGCATCTGTTGAGGTTCATAACTCGTATGAACCTCTGGAGATAGACGTTCCTCCTTCACAACCAATTCATAGGAGTGAACACTCCTCCCAATCACGATCTCCAGTTAAGCCTCCATGAACACTTCCAATACTATTATTCAATGGAATTGTAGGGGACTGAAGAACAATTTTAATGATATACATTTACTTATACAAGATTTTAAGCCATCGGCATTTTGTTTACAAGAAACATATTTTAAAGAAAACGATCACATCGATATACGACAGTATACTCCATATCACTGCTTTTCTCCTCATGGGCCGAAAGCAACTGGAGGTTCTTCAATATTAGTGAGACAGGGCACCATTCACAGTCCTGTTCCTCTAAATACCCATCTTCAAGCCGTTGCTGTCCGTGTAACGATGCACATTGTTTTTACATTGTGCTCTCTCTATCTTCCTCCTTCCTTTTCTGTGCAGCCTGTCGATCTGCAGGCACTTTATGACCAACTTCCTAAGCCCTGTATCATCATGGGCGATATGAATGGACACAATCCCTTGTGGGGAGGTACACATACAAACAGCAAAGGTAACATACTAGAACATTTTATTTCTGCCAACAATATCTGTCTCTTTAATGATGATTCCAACACTTATTTACATCCTGGTACAGGAACATATTCTTCCCTTGACTTATCAATTACCGACTCTACTCTGCTGGGTGAGTTTGAATGGTCAGTCCATGACGACTTGTGTGGAAGTGACCATTTTCCAACTATTCTTAAAGCTATATGTCCATCTGACGTCCCTCCTTTGTCACGAAGGAACTTTACCGAAGCTGACTGGCTTTTGTTTGAATCACTTTCATCCAACAGATTGAAGCCTGAACTGTTTATGGGAGTTCCTGACCCCGTCCAACTCTTTTCTGATGAACTGAACAAAATAGCCGATGACTGCATTCCAAAGTCCTCTACGATTCCACACATACGAAAACCATGGTTCAACAACGACTGCAAACAGGCTAGGAAGGCACGGAAAAAGGCTGAGCATTATTTCCGTCGCCACCCTATGGTCCATAATTTGAACAAATTCAAAATATTAAATGCAAAAGCACGACGTATCTTCAAACAAAATAAACGTCAATCTTGGCGAAACTATGTGTCGAAAATCAATTCGCGTACGCCGATATCAAAAGTATGGAACATGATCCAGAGAATCAAGGGCAAGGGCTCACAATCTAGCATTAAACATCTTAAAGACGGAGACCAAATATTAACTAGTAAATCTGACATTGCAAATAAACTTGGAGAAACTTTGGCCAGACACTCTTCCTCGTCGAATTATGTACCCCGGTTTCAAAAGTATAAAAACCAACAAGAAAGGACACCTATCAATTTCACTTCAGATAATGGGGAAGATTACAATGAAGTATTTTCGATCCATGAGCTTCGTACTGCTCTTGACCAGGCTCATGATACTGCTACAGGAGCTGATAACGTGCATTATCAACTCCCGAAGCACTTACCAGAATCATGTTTAGAAACGCTCTTAAACATTTTTGATGATATTTGGACGTCTGGAAACTTTCCCTCGTCTTGGCGAGATGCTATAATTGTTCCCATTCCCAAACCTGGACGTGATCATACTGATCCTTCCAATTATAGGCCCATTTCACTAACTAGCTGCGTTTGCAAGACCATGGAGCGCATGATAAATAATCGACTTGTTTGGTACTTGGAAACCAATAACCTAATAACAGATATACAGTGTGGTTTCCGTAAAAACAGAAGTACTATCGATCATTTGGTGCGTTTGGAGTCTTTTGTTAAGAATGCCATAATTAATAAACAACACGCAGTGTCGATCTTTTTCGATTTAGAAAAAGCATATGACACAACATGGAAACATGGGATTTTAAAAGATTTACATGATTTTGGATTACGAGGCCGTTTGCCTCAGTTTATATCGAACTTTTTAAATGACAGACAGTTTCAAGTTCGAGTGGGTTCTACCCTGTCTGACCATTATAGTCAGGATCAAGGTGTTCCGCAGGGTAGTATATTGTCTGTCACATTGTTTAGCATTAAGATCAATAGTTTATCCAAGGTTTTAAACGATTCAGTTGATGGATCACTTTTTGTGGATGATTTTAATATTTCTTGTCGTGGTAAAAATATGCATACCATTGAACGGCAACTGCAGTTATGTTTAAACAAAATAAATAAATGGTGTTTAGAAAATGGCTTTAAATTTTCAAAGTCCAAAACTAACTGCATACATTTTTGCCGCAAATACAAACCGCATAAAGACCCTGAACTGTATTTAAACAATACACTTATCAAAGTTGTAAAGGAGGCCAAGTTTTTGGGTCTTATTTTCGACTCCCACTTGACGTTTTTGCCGCATATTAAATCACTTAAGGCCAACTGTCTGAAGGCACTAGATTTGTTAAAAGTTGTTTCAAATTCTAATTGGGGAGGAGATCAAACTACCCTGCTTAACTTATATAGATCACTTATCCGTTCGAAACTAGATTACGGATCCATCATATATGGTGGAGCTTGTGAAAGCAACTTAACACTTCTAGACTCTATCCACCACCAAGGTCTAAGACTTTGTCTTGGGTCCTTTAGAACGTCTCCCGTTGACAGTCTCTACGTTGAGGCTGATGAACCATCTCTTGAGCAGCGCCGTATAAAGTTAGCTTTACAGTACATTACTAAATTATACTCTAATGAATCTAACCCTGCCTATAACTGTGTTTTCAATCCCCTTTATGAGGATTTATACAACAAAAAGTCTTCTCTTGTCCCGCCCCTAGGACATAGAATTAAACCCTTTCTTTCTTCGGCCGGCATTGAGCTGGAAAACATAGCTCCATCCCGTCTTCTTTCTTCTCCTCCTTGGCAGTTGGTTAGACCTCAAGTCGACCTAACATTAACTTCATTTAAAAAATCAGAAACTAATGAATTACAATATAAACAAGAATATAATCAATTAAAAATTAAATATAGCAATTACAAACCCTTATTTACAGATGGTTCCAAAGACGGTGGTGCAGTAGCTTGTGCCACTGTCATTGGATCAAGAACAATATCTTCTCGAATTCCAAATAACAGTTCTGTTTTTACTGCAGAAGCGAACGCCATATTAACAGCTCTCAAATATATTCAAAGACACCCTAAACATAACCAATATATTATCTTTTCCGACTCTCTTTCTTGCCTTCAGGCCATCAAAAATATTTCTTGTAAACATCCACTTTTAATAGAAATAATTGAATTAATTAATAATCTTGCTACTGGCCAATACGACATCGTCTTTTGTTGGTTACCAAGCCATGTAGGCATTTCTGGCAATACAATGGCTGATCTTGCTGCCAAGGCAGCACTGAAGAAACCCGTGACTCCACTTCTTATCCCATACTCTGATTATAAAGCTACAATCAGATCGTACATCCGAGACCTGATGCAAAAGAGGTGGGACACCCAAGTGGGTATGAATAAATTACATGCAATAAAACCTTATATTGGTTATACCCACTTGGGTTGTCAGTCCAGATTTGAGGAGGTCATTATGAGGCGATGTCGTATTGGCCATACACGATATACTCATGAATACCTTTTGAAAGGTGAGGATCCTCCGTTCTGCATCCCTTGTGATGAAAGAATCACAGTCAAGCATATCCTGCTTGACTGTGTAGAGTATTCCATCACAAGGGATCAGTATTTTAACTCACGAACTATGCAGGATCTTTTTACTCATACCAGCTCTCATTTAATTATTGCCTTCTTAAAAGAATTAGATTTGTTATCAGAATTGTAAATAGATAAATATTTTATTATTGGTAGTCTAGATTAATAACTGAGATTGTTAGTGGCTGTGCCCTCGAGCGGGGTTGAAGTATTGTAAAATTATTGTCCTCCTGAGAGGGTACGTAAGTCCAAAACATTCTATGTAAATTTAGTACGACCAAACTTTTAATCGTAGTATATTTGTTGTTTTTAATAATGGCTAACTTTCAGTATAATCGCCAACGGCTGAGGGGATGGTGTAAATCCATCTGGGGTCCACGCAGGTAGCAAAGGTACAGTAAGTCCCCATGGCCCCTAGTGTGGTGATCTACCTTCAGTTGTTGGCGATCTGCAGCCCGTATTTTATGTTGTATTGTCCGAATAGTGGTAATTGTTTTAACTCTCCACACTAGTTTTAATTTTAAATGTGATGCTCTAGTAGTTTTACTGCCCTTTGACGACAGGATTTTATAATGTATACATATTTCATTTCAGTATCAAAATGTTCTCGTCACGATATGGCTGAAATATTGCCAATGTGACGTTAAGTATTAACTCACTCACTCACTCTTTGTCATACTTTAGAGGTATACCTACAACATATGAACGTGATTAACCATGAGTAAAATATGAATAGGTTCTCACTATAGTGGAATTCCATTGCTTCATTTCATACTTGTATTCAAACAGTGTAATACAATCAGAATAAAGGAATAAAACCTACTGAGTACGGCATTTTGATCTTAGTGTTGAGTTACAGTGAATAACCTAACAAGCCATTACTTAGGGTATAGCGTGTGTTTAGTCGATTATCAAATGAACGAGAATGGTAGACACAGGAGTGAGTGAGTGAGTTTAGTTTTACGCCGCACTCAGCAATATTACAGCTATATGGCGTCGGTCTGTAAATAATCGAGTCTAGACCAGACAATCCAGTGATCAACAACATGAGCATCGATCTGCGCAATTGGGAACCGATGACACGCGTCAATCAAGTCAGCGAGTCTGACCACCCGATCCCGTTAGTGGCCTCTTACGACAAGCTGAGTCGCCTTTTATGGCAAACATGGGTTGCTGAAGGCCTATTCTACCCCGGGACCTTCACGGGTCGGTAGACACAGGAAGTCAACAAAACTATTCATACAACTCATATGGTTTTATTTCCAGTTCACATTCTAAAATGATAGGTAAAATTAACACCGAGAGAGAGGCTATGTTGACCCAGGCACAGCACATTAGTGTCTAATAACAGAGCGAGTGGGTGAGTTTAGTTTTAGGCCGCACTCAACAATATTCCAGCTATATGGTGGCGGTCTGTAAATAATCGAGTGTGGACCAGACAATCCAGTGATCAACAATATGAGCATCGATCTGCGCAACTGAGAACCGATGACATGTGTCAACCAAGTCAGCGAGCCCGATCCCGTTAGTCGCCTCTTATGACAAGCACAGTTATTTCAAGTTTTATGGGTTGCTGAAGGCCTATTCTACCCCGGGACCTTCACGGGTCGTCTAATAACAGAAACGCAGACGGGTATAACGGGAATTGTGTAGATTGCATATCAATATGAAGATAACTGAGATTTGAGTGAGCATGGCTGATTTAGTCACCCATACACACCGAACCCCAACGCTGTGACTGGTAACAATGCAGGGAATCGAACCCGGGTCTGCGATGTGACCACAAGACGTCCCCACCGTACGCGTCCCTTGTCCATGCTTTTGTAAAATCATATGACATTTCCCATTCCTGGTCATCTTTAAAATACGAATGCCATGTCTCTGGTGAAAAGGTATTCTTATGACATCGCCTAGATGAATAGGCGCCTAGATGAACAACTTTTAAATATTATTGATTAAGTTGATTTTGATGAAATAATGGATCACCTGCTACAGTATCAAAACTCGTTAACTGGATCAAACAGCTCGTTAACTGGATCAAACAGCTCGTTAACCGGATGAAACAAGCAAAACGTGAAAATTAAGTGAAAGCTAAAAGTGTACGTATATCAATAAATCAACAGTCAATAGTAGTAATAGTGAATCATCATAACATATAAGTGTACCGATAATAGATGGAATGCGGAACACAGGTCACAAGTTGTCAGGTTGTCTCGGATGTAATCATGTAGGGTGTGTCAAACTTATGCTGTCTGCAGAAAGTAAACTTCCGGACTGGATCACATGACTCAGATCATTTGCCAGGCTATTTTTAACTTGTTTCGCGATAGACAGATATAGGGTTATATGCAATACAAATACAGTGTAGTTAACCGTAATCCTACTTAACATGTGTTTTTGTTACTGATGGGGTGTTCTCACAACAGCCAAATCCTTAGAACAGCCTGAGTGACACGCGTCATAGAGTTTTGATGACTAATTAATTAATTGACATCAAATGCCTTCCGATAGCATAAGTATGAAATCACATAGTTGTGCGGTAAACGGTACTGACGTGACACATACACATGCACGTGTGCAAAGATCTTTCCGTCCGGATAACTGGATCATTTTTCAATAAAATATATGGGAATGGGTGGAAAATTCGCTGTCCGGGTCCGGAAGCGCGAGGTCCAGTTAAGTGAGTACAATTAATGAGTGAGTTTATTTTTACGCCGCACTCAGCAATATTCCAACCATTTGGCGGTGGTCTGTAAATAGTCGAGTCTGGACAAGACAATCCAGTGATCAACAACATGAGCATCGATCTGCGCAATTGCGATCGACCGGAAGGCGGGGTTTCCGGATATGTTGGGTACGAGTAAACGATGTTCGACCGTACAAAGGTGATGACAGCGTGCAGCTTACTAATCACGCATGTAACCAACCACAAAAGTGTTTGCGTTTTGCGAGGATACCCTATGTACGTCCCGCCGAACCCTAAATATTAACCGTTGTCTGATTGGTTTAATCCGTTCGGATTTAACACAGTTACCATGTGTGGTATAGTTTGTTTGGTTCTAATTCTTCTGCTGGAGTATATCATCCGGGTATCCTTGATGCTGTAAGCTGGAGGCCCGCTTGCTTTAGCATTGTCCTTGTGATACTCCGTGGTGGGTGGGGAGCTCGGATGATGAACCGTATTACACTAACCATGGCTTGTGAAACTCCAACAAAAAAAAACAAAACGTCCACTTGATATTGACCCTGTTGATACTGACCATAGACCGTCTACATCGATTGAGTATTGGCCACGTTTCATTGTGATTGAGACTCCTGACAAGACACCTTTGAAGTTGAACCCCTTTGCTGCATCCAAAGGTATTCAAGGCATTGTTGGTGATGTGAAGAACATAAGGCACTTACGTTCGGGTGCCCTGCTAGTCAAGTGCGGGAAAAAGCAGCAAGCAACAAATCTGATGAATATTAAATCTTTCGTGGGCATTCCCGTCACGGTTTCTGCACACAAAACCTTGACTACAAGTAAAGGTATCGTGAGAGATAGAGATCGATTGTTTGATGACATGTCGGAACTTGATATAGGATCTGAAATGAAGGATCAAGGTGTACTGTATGTCAAGCGCTTTTCAACTCGCAGAAACAACGAAACCGTCAAAACAAATACGTATCTGTTTACTTTCTCATGTCCTAATGCTCCGAAATCAGTGAAGGCAGGCTACTGCAACATACAAGTTGATACCTACATCCCCAACCCGCTCAGGTGTTTTAAATGCCAGAAATATGGACACGGTGTAAATACTTGCACATTGTCTGTTGTGTGTGCTCACTGTGGTGAGAAGACACACACAACAGAAGATTGTGACAGCGAATATAAAAAATGCACCAATTGCTCAGGCCACCATTCGTCCTTCTCTAAACAGTGTCCTATTTGGAAAGAGCAAATGGAGATCAATAAAATAAAATTCACTCAAAACATCTCTTTTTCGGAGTTATGCATCAGTAGCAAAAACATAATCTGGTTCTAGCTCTAAAACAACGTCAACCACAGGCTGCCAAACTACCTTGACTTGGGTAAATTGCGATTCTCCACAGCATTTGTACACTGCTATATCATCACAGACTGAGGAATCACTTCCTAGTACCTCAAGGTCTTCTGATCACAAATCATCATCTCAGTCACACTCAAAGTCTCAATCGACATCTGATAGTCAACAAACGGTGCCGGAGCCTGATGCTTCAAAACAACAAAGTGGCAGAGCTCCTAAAGGATCACAGAACAAAATTTAATTGTTCAATATATATGGGTCTCTTGAAGACATGGACGTTTCTGAAAAGGTCCATTCTAGGGCACATAGCTTGTCGCCCTCAAAAAGAGTGCGGGGTAGATCCCCAATAAATCCCCCCCAAAAGATAGTCTATTCCAATAATATTGTACAGTGGAACTGCAGAGGATTGAGGACTAATTTACATGAATTACAGCTATTAGTCCAAGATTTTACACCTTCGGCGATATGTCTCCAGGAGACATATTTAAAACAAACAGATACATTTGACCTTCGTCATTGTAATGCATATCATTCTTTTTAGAGCCATGATAGAGCCACTGGCGGGTCATCCGTTCTAGTCAGACAAAACGTTATTCAAAGCCCTGTTTCACTTAATACTAATATGCAGGCCGTTGCAGTGAGAATTACTTTACATGTAGCGTTTACGCTATGCTCTCTCTATATTTCGCCGTCTTCAACGTTTGCCAAAACTGATCTTCAAGCCCTGTATGACCAACTCCCGAAGCCCTGTATTATAATGGGAGATTTAAATGGGCACAACCCACTCTGGGGTAGTGTAACTACAAACACTAAAGGTAAATTGTTGGAGGACTTTTGTTCTGACAATGATTTATGTATTTATAATGATGGTTCCAACACATATTTACACCCTGGGTCAGGGACCTATTCTGCTCTTGACTTGTCACTCACAAATTCTGAACTACTAAATGAATTCGAATGGTCAGTCCACGATGACCTCTGTGGAAGTGACCATTTTCCTACTATTCTCAAATCTGTAACTCCATCTGGTGTTCCTCCATCATCAAGGCGGAATTTTAAAAAGGCTAACTGGGCTTTATATGAAACACTGTGTGCGGAGAAACTTAATTCTGAACGTTTTATTGACGTTCCTGATGCTATTAAATGTTTTTCTGAGGAACTGAATTCCATAGCTGATGAGTGTATACTAAAGTCCTCTGCAGTTCCACACATAAGAAAACCATGGTTCAACGATGAGTGCAAACAAGCTAGGAAGGCAAGGAAAAAAGCAGAACATTATTTCCGTCGCCATCCTATGGTGCATAATTTGAATAAATTTAAGATTTTAAATGCTAAAGCATGGCGTACTTTTAAACAGAACAAACGCCAATCTTGGCAAAATTATGTATCCAAAATACATTCTCGGACACCTATGTCCAAGGTATGGAACATGGTCCAGAAAATTAAAGGTAAAGGTGCTAAATCTACTGTCCATCATCTTAAACATGGAGATCAATTGCTTACTGATAAATCAGATATTGCTAATAAACTGGGTGAAACCTTTGCTAAACACTCTTCCTCTTCAAATTATGTACCAGAATTTCAGCAATATCAAAAACAAGAAGGAAACAAAACTATTAATTTCAATTCTGATATTGGGGAAGATTACAAAGAACCTTTTTCTATTCATGAACTCCATACTGCTCTTGATCAAGCTCATGACACTGCTACAGGAGCTGATAACATACATTGTCCAAGGTATGGAACATGGTCCAGAAAATCAAAGGTAAAGGTACTAAATCTACTGTCCATCATCTTAAACACGGAGATCAATTGCTTACTGATAAATCAGATATTGCTAATAAACTGGGTGAAACCCTTGCTAAACATTCTTCCTCTTCAAATTATGTACCAAAATTCCAGCAATATCAAAAGCAAGAAGAAAAGAAAACTATTAATTTCAATTCCGATAATGGGGAAGATTATAACGAAACGTTTTCTATTCCTGAACTCCATACTGCACTTGATCAAGCTCATGACACTGCTACAGGAGCTGATAACATACATTATCAACTCCTGAAACATTTACCAGAATCCTGTCTGGAAACTCTCCTAAATATTTTTGATGATGTTTGGACATCGGGTACCTTTCCTCCTTCATGGCGTGACGCCATAGTAGTACCAATACCTAAACCTGGACGTGATCATACGGATCCATCCAATTATCGTCCAATTTCATTAACGAGCTGTGTTTGTAAGACCATGGAACGCATGATAAATAATCGACTTGTTTGGTATTTGGAAACAAATAACCTTATCACAGATATACAATGTGGTTTCCGTAAAAACAGAAGTACAGTCGATCACTTAGTGCGTTTAGAATCGTTTGACCTTGAGAAGGCATATGACACTACCTGGAAATATGGCATTCTGAGGGATTTACATGATTTCGGTTTGCGAGGTCGTTTGCCTGAATTCATAGGCAATTTTGTAAATAACAGACAATTTCAATTACAATCAGGATCAGGGTGTTCCACAAGGCAGTATTTTGTCAGTCACACTTTTTAGTATAAAGATAAACAGTTTATCAAAAGTTTTAAATGATTCAATTGATGGATCGTTATTTGTGGATGATTTTAATATTTCTTGTCGTGGTAAAAATATGGATACCATTGAACGGCAACTACAGATGTGTTTAAATAAGATTAATAAATGGTGTCTGGAAAACGGCTTTAATTTTTCTAAATCGAAAACTAACTGTATGCATTTTTGTCGTAAATATAAACCACATAAAGACCCTGAACTATCTCTAGATGGCACACCAATTAAAGTTGTGAAGGAGGCTAAGTTCTTGGGTCTCATTTTTGACTCACACTTAACGTTTTTACCGCATATTAAGTCACTTCAAACTAAATGCCTGAAAGCACTTGACTTGTTGAAAGTGGTATCAAATTCTAAATGGGGAGGGGATCAAGCTACCCTTCTCCATCTATATCTATCTCTCGTGCGTTCTAAACTTGATTATGGCTCCATTGTCTATGGTGGAGCCTGCAAAAGCAACCTAAAACTATTAGATTCAGTCCATCATCAAGGTCTAAGACTATGTCTTGGCTCCTTCAGAACTTCACCTGTTGACAGCCTGTATGTCGAGGCTGATGAAATTAGCTTTACAGTATCTAACAAAACTATATTCAAATGAGTCAAACCCTGCATATAACTGTGTTTCAATCCCCTGTATGAGGATTTATACAATAAGAAATCTTCTCTTGTTCCGCCTCTTGGTTTAAGAATAAAACCACTTATTTCTGCTGCAAGCATTGGGCTGGAAAAGATAGCTGCTTCCCGTCTTCTTTCTTCTCCTCCTTGGCAGTTGGTTAGGCCACAAGTTGACCAAACATTAATGACTTTTACAAAATCAGAAACGAATGAATTACAGTATAAACAAGAATATAATCATTTGAAACATAAATACGGCAATTATAAATCCTTATTTACAGATGGGTCCAAGGACGGTGGCGCAGTGGCTTGTGCCACTGTCATTGGATCCAGAACAATATCATCTAGATTACCGGATAACAGTTCTATTTTTACAGCAGAAGCTAACGCCATATTAACAGCTCTTAAATATATTCAAAGACACCCTAAACGTAAACAATATATAATCTATTCCGACTCTCTTTCAAATCTGTGACACCACTTCTTATTCCATACAGTGATTGTAAAGCTAGCATTAGAACTTACATCCGTGATCTGATGCAGAAGAAGTGGGACACCCAAGTAGGTATAAATAAATTACATGAAATAAAACCGTATATCGGTTATTCCTGCTTGGGCTGTCAGTCCAGATTTGAAGAGGTAATCATGCGGCGATGTCGTATTTGCCATACTAGATATACTCATTCATACCTATTGAAAGGTGAGGATCCTCCGTTTTGCATCCCTTGTGATGAGAGAACCACGGTCAAGCATATCTTGCTTGGCTGTGTTGAATTCTCCATCATAAGGGACAAATATTTCAATGTAAAAACAATTAAGGATCTTTTTAATACCGTAAGTTCTCATTTAATTCTTGGATATTTAAAAGAAATTGATTTCATCTGTGAATTTTGATTATTATGTTATGTAGATAGCTGCATTTTAATTCATGGTAGTTTAGATTAGTAACTTGAATTGTTAGTGGCTGTACCCTTAAGGGGGTTGAAGTACCGTAAAATTATTGTCCTCCTGAGAGGGTACGTAAGTCCCAAAACATTCCTGTACGTTTAGACTTCCACTGTTTTTAATCGTAGGATATGTGTATTTTTAATTTTTGGCTAGATGTGACTAAATTGCTAACAGCTGAGGGGATGATGTAAATCCAACTAGGGTCCATGCAGGTAGCAAAGGTACTGTAAGTCCTCATGGTCCCTAGTATGGTGATCTACCTTCAGTTGTTGGCAATCTGTAGCCTGCTTTTATGTTGTACTGTCCGAATAGTGATATTATTTGTAACTTTCTACACTAGTTTTAATCATATTTGTGATATTCTAGTTGTTTTACTGCCCTTCGTTGACAGGTTTTTATAGTATCCATATATTTCACTTCAGTATTAAACGTTCTCGTCACGATATGGCTGAGATATTGCCGATGTGACGTTAAATATTAACTCACTCACTCACTCACTAGTTTGTTTGGACCAAAAACCATAACAGCTGTTGTTCGAAATGGTCTGCATTGTGGGAAGTTGGTGTTATGGGAGGATACATGCCCAGCGACCCATCAAAACTGCGGCTGGTGAACAGTGTGATAGTGACGACCTTGCAATTTGTTTTCTTTATTGAGTTGATCATGTCTACAACTTCCAAATTAATGTATGATCCAAAACCGTGTTCCACAGGAGATATCACTTGTGTGAAATCAGACCATATTTCCTATAGGAGATACCGTTTTCACAGTAGATTTTGCACAATGCCCTGACAATGCTATGACGTCATTATCTTGATGACGTCACGATGCTATGACATCGCAGCACTGCAAATCCGGCAATGCTTTGGTCAGAGATGTAATTTTTGATTGAAAACTAATGATTCTGGATGATAAATTGAATATCACCCTTGTGTCTACTGATATCAATTATATCAACACTCGTTGATACAGGTAAAAATATCCGAGGCTTTCTTGTTACTTTATCAAATTTTGTTGATATATTTTATATCACTTGACTCTTGGGTGAGATTTTATATATAGGTAACATTCCATTTATCCATATCATCATCGTTATGGGATGATGTAAATCCAACTAGGGTCCATGCAGGTAGCAAAGGTACTGTAAGTCCTCATGGTCCCTAGTATGGTGATCTACCTTCAGTTGTTGGCAATCTGTAGCCTGCTTTTATGTTGTACTGTCCGAATAGTGATATTATTTGTAACTTTCTACACTAGTTTTAATCATATTTGTGATATTCTAGTTGTTTTACTGCCCTTCGTTGACAGGTTTTTATAGTATCCATATATTTCACTTCAGTATTAAACGTTCTCGTCACGATATGGCTGAGATATTGCCGATGTGACGTTAAATATTAACTCACTCACTCACTCACTCACTAGTTTGTTTGGACCAAAAACCATAACAGCTGTTGTTCGAAATGGTCTGCATTGTGGGAAGTTGGTGTTATGGGAGGATACATGTGTCTACTGATATCAATTATATCAACACTCGTTGATACAGGTAAAAATATCCGAGGCTTTCTTGTTACTTTATCAAATTTTGTTGATATATTTTATATCACTTGACTCTTGGGTGAGATTTTATATATAGGTAACATTCCATTTATCCATATCATCAGGAAATTGTGGCGTTTGATTGTTGATAAAAATAATTTTGTCAATGATGCAAATCAAATCATTATTTTACATCGCATTTTGATCGCTCTTGCCATCGTGTATCTATTAAATAGATAAACACCATGGAGATCTCCCGCAACAGCCACCATATTTTGCGAATATATATATTGGAGACGTCTTGACACCGAAACCCGAAACATTATGTGCTTCTAAAATCTCATACTGTCTAAAGACATCAACAATGAAGCGCATGTTACCACATCACACTGATGCTCTTTGTAGCTCCAATGCACATATGTGATGATAAATTGTAGTTCACTCACTCACTCCAACACACACGCAACTTGTGCCAAGTTTGTTGGAGACATACTGTGCAGGTTACAAGGCCTGTAATAGTTTGGTCAGTTGGTCGGGCAGGCGGGCGGGCGGGCGGATGGACAGACATTGTGCACAGAAGGCGTTGCTGGGATGGAAGGTAACACGATGGCGTTATCAAGTACTCAAACACTGGGTGTCCACCACAGTCGTGTTTCATAGCTGTACACACAGCTGATTAGCCTTGCCGTCACCTTGTGGTCACCTTACTAATTATTTTGAGTGAGTGAGTATGATTTTAGGCACACTGAAGCAATATCACAGCGGGGGACATCACAAATGGCCTTCATACACTGACCACATGGGGAAAATCTGGCCCGGGTCATCGGCGTGGCGAGTGAACCATTAGGCTACCCTACCGTTCCTGTGTAACTAAATACACACTAAATAACAAATACACTTGATTGTTACAGATAGACTGGCGATTAAGCACGTGCAATGCTGACCGTGGCGTGAAATCAGTCCCGCAACACATGTTTCGTAGAGCGATTTAGTTCAGCAAGACACCATCACGACACGATTCGCACGAGGACATTAAACTTTTGAATATTTAGACGACAACCTATTTCCCTCTTGTTTCAAATGGAATGTTCTGGAAAGCGTTCCCATGTATGCAAAGTGGAGTCATTTTTATCAGGTCCTAGCTCATCTAATAATAGTACTTGTCAAGCAGAAGGCTCTGTCCGTCCGTACGTACGTACGTACGAATTGGAATATCACAAGAACCATTCACTAGATTCTTTCTGTATCTGGTACCTAGGTTCACCATAGTGAAAGTCAGGTCTCAGTCAGGGTTGGTGACCTCTACCGTCATTTCAAGGTCTCAAGGGGACTTTAACATTTTACTCTTGTCAGCGAGATTTCTCATGAACCATTCCCAGAATTATTTTCTCCATATTCAATATCAAGCTCCATCTAGGGAAGGTGCAGGACCCAGTCGAGTTTGGAGACCTTCACTTAATTTCCAGGGTCATGGCGTACTTTAAAGATTTCGGCATGTTAAGCTGCATGTTAAACTTGTCAGTGAGATACCTCAAGAACTGTCACTTGATTTTAATATGTATCACCAAGCTTCATCTTGGGAAGGCGCTTCTAACTTCATGTTAAACTACTACCTTCATGTTTTTATCACTTTTTAAGTTTAATTTGATAATTTGCGGCGGGAGATTACGTCACCTTAGTGACAATTGTTTCATATTAAAATAAATTCTTTGAATAAATCACGTGGCACGACACTATATATGTACAGTGAAGCAATGATATTTAACTATTGATATACAGATAAAAAATAACCATTTTGCAGACATTTCAATTTGGGTTTGGTAAGGCCCAAAACTGTCAAAGTCAGTCTCGACCTACAAAACTTTAATTGTAGAGTATATGATGTTTAAAATAATGGCTAAATTTCACAGCAACCACCCCTGGAAGAAGGAGTGGTGAAAATCCAGGTACCAAAGGACTGTTAGTCACCATGGTCCCCAGTGTGGCGATCAACCTGCAGGTGATCAATAGTCCGTTTTTATATAGTAATGTCCTAAATAGTATGTGGTTTTAGGTTACATGCCAGTTTTAAAACTTTGGAAACTACTGTTCAGTATAAAGTATCCCACTTGTTTCGAACTCCAATTAAGAAACAACAAAAAGGACTTCATCAATATATGTTGTACATTTAATTAGAGTATTCATTTCTGCATTATTTGAACAAACACACGATACTTGTCCTAAGGGATACTTGTCCTCGGGGTCACTTGACCTAGGTGGCACTTGTCCTAGGGGGTACTTGTCCTAAGGAATACTTGTCCAAGGGGGTACTAGCCCTAGGGGGTAATTGTCCAAGGGGGCACTTGTCCAAGGGGTACTTGTCCTAGGTGGCACTTGTCCAAGGGGTACTTGTCCTAGGTGGCACTTGTCCTAGGGGGCACTTGTCCAAGGAGGCACTTTTCCTAGGGGGCATCCCCTCGGACAACATGTTCAAAACATTCGGACTGTTACAAGAATTGACCTGAATAGCTGGAATGCATTTGGAATGCAGCATGAGGCTTTAGAATTCAGTTAGAATTTCCAGGTTTCTCCAGAACTTTTCATTACTGTAGCCTTCCGGCTCAATACAACTCAAGTGTGAAGGGGGTATTATACAAAAGAAGCAAAAGGGGAGGATGCAAGAAAAAGTGAAGGATGGACTCCGTCATATCAAGTCTCCATGAAATGGAGAACAAGTAAGCCTACAGTTCCTTCTAATTCATGTATTTAATTAATGTTATTGTTATGGTATGGACGTACATGTATTGTCTAACTGCCCAAAAGGCTTCGTAATTGTCCTTGACCTATTCCACCCTTTCAGTTCATTTCAGACATGATTTGAGAATTTTACATATGTAACAGTGTAGATTTACCACAGTCATGGTGATCTGCGGCAGAGATTGTCAGCATGAGCAGTTGTGCTGCTGAACTCTTGAAGCGGTCAGTTGTAATATAATTGTGAGTTCATCTACACATTTTCCACATTTTCGCTTCTTCGAAATACTGTCATTTTTTCTACTATTTATAATTTCAAACCACATATTTTAGCTTTAAGCAATATCTTTACAATCACTAAACAATTATGAACGTTTATCAAGGCAAATCCCTTGTAACTGGAAAGTCCACACAGTCAAGCAAAATGATCAATGGCAAACCTTTCCAACATAAACTTTACATTGAGGAGCGCATTCTCGCCTGTTCTAAGCAGATTGGCGAGTGGCCAATACGATCTCGTTTGAAACTTGCTTCATATCATGTCCTGACTGACGATACAAGTAGGCCAGGTGGCTTGCCTGTGATAATTTCTACAACTGACGGTGTAGTTGATACGGCCGATGAGGCTACAGGGATAGTGCATACCAGATATCAAATGTCAAGAAATTGCTAAATTTGGTATAATTTTGTCACCTCAACTGATGTCTGTAACATTTTTAGCAATCTTACTCTCTCATAATACCTGTGAACTGCGACAAAGGCGTTATTTACTTCTGATACAAGGCAAAGTTAGTTCGCAGGACAAAGTAATCACGGTATAAACATTGTGTTACGTTAAGGTTATACAATTACACCACCGCAAAGCTCGGGCTCACAACCAAATTCACTTCGATCAACACTTCCCCCCAATAATACCAACACTTCTGTTCGTTGGTTACACGGCTAATAGTAAATGAGATTGGTTTCACGCCGCTTTAAGCAAATATCACGAAATGCGATACGAGAAATGGCTTCACACACTGTCGCCAGGTCTTTCGCGTGACGATCGGACGCTAAAGGTCGAAATGATTGTTCTCCAATTCGTGATGTCAGGTGGGATTTCAAAAGTTCGAATTGTGTCTCTAATCCCGTTATTGTAGATGACTGGACTCGTTTCGGACTAATGTAACCGCAAGAATGGTATCTGCATTACGAAAACTTTGGTATTTAGACACAAGGTAATATTAAATCATCGTAATATTTTCATCGAAATCTTATAACGTTCCAGCACAAAATTGGAATCTAACTTGGACAAACATCAGTGTGGAGTTTCTTTTTTTAACGTTATCTGGAGCAATAGCTTGCTGAGAATATACTTATGACAACGTAGCAATAGAATTATCCGTTATTCGCATTCAAATTTATATATGTCTGTTATTTTCCAGAGGGTTCATTTAACGAAACGTCGTAAAACCATTTCTGGCAACCATAATGGACACCCGTGAGCGTTCATGATCCCTTGACTGATGAAAAACGACAGAATGATTGCAATGTATGTTGATTTTATGATGATAATTGCACATGTAAAAAAACAAAACAAAAAAACACTCATTTTCATACAGAACCACTTCAATGTGACTGAATGACGACTAGTACTCGCCTTACACCCCGTGTGAAACTCCTGATCCTCTAAAGGGACAGTCTACGCCATTCCACGTGTTCCCAACTGGGCAGGCTCCTGTACAGGAGGATCCCTTTGTTGCCCACGACGACTAATCACGCTCCAAGGCCATACGATCGGATCTTACTCAGTCATGAGGTATGTCAGGGGTGCTTAATTAAGTTCTTCATATGCATTAGTGTAGAATTTTCTATCGTCTCTTTTCCTGGGTATGCGAGGACTGGTCAAAACGTTCTAGACCTACATCAGATTTGAGCTCGTCATTACCGGCATAGAGAATTCCGAACTCCAGTCCTCAACATCTCTCATGTTGTGCTGATATGTTTCCTCTTGTTCGCTTTAAGGACCTGTTGCTTTTGAACTAGTTGATCTAGTTGAGTATAATAACTGGAAATGCTGCTGAAGAACACTGTCCAACAACACTGCTAAGATTAGTTGGTGTCACCAATCCAGAAGTTATGTAGGCCTAGAACTTTTTGACCAGCCCTCGTATTCCTTCATAAAGCTGCGGAGCCCGGAAAGTAAAAACTGTTCGACCCATCCCTGACGTAACTTGACGTAAATTCAGCCAGAGACGTAAAGCCACATTTTCTTAAGGTTTGAAAAGTGAACGTAGTGCGAGATTTGCGTTCGCGTGGTACTGGATCTGCGTATGGCCATAAAATTACACAGGAATGTAGAATATTTATTTTCGGTATAAATACAACTGCGACTACCTCAGGGGTTTGAGAAATAGATACTGCTAAATGTTGTCCAAAACTTTTTGTGTGCGTTAAAAAAACAGTAAATTTCTCCTTTTTTATCGTGCATCAATAAAAGCACTCTGCTACGTTTTTTTTTAATTTGTCATCTTTACGGAAAGGGTGAGCGAAGAAAATACAACTTGACATCTGAACGACATAAGTGTATATGTAATGGATGTATGTGCTAATGCATAACGTCATACTCACAAAATCAAAAATGACCTACAATAAATGTCAAAAATCGATTTTCTTCTATGGCGTCACATGTCGACAGAGAGGTCATGCATGCACGTATAAAGGGACATAACTGCGCTACGCTTTACATAAGGTCAATGTAACTCAGATCACATGGAGAGAATTTGCTGTGAATACGGACAGTATATTTTCGTTATGTTTTGTTTTGAACCAAATTATTCCAATACAAAGGTCCCCAATGTGAGTAGTATCACAATTTGTAATGAAAGATGTCAGTGTACTGCATGAGAAAGCCGGTAATAGCGATTTTGAAAGGACCTATGCGATACTTAATTTAGTTCTTAGATTCCCATATTCTCCTGCTTGTGTAGATGTATTTTCATTAATTTTGCATCATTATTAACGAAGTAACAGCAACATGTTCAAATGTAATGAAATAACTGAAAGCACGTGGATTTCACACCACCTGAATATTCATTGAATATTCATTTAGGAAACAGACTTTTCTTCATATGGTTATGTAATTATTTCACTTCATAAGTATGCAATGAAAGGTACAAAGAGATCTTTTTCAGTATAAAACTATTAGAATATGGACGTAAGGTTTGTCCAAATTAAGACATGACCTTGTTTATATATTTTAAACAATATTCGTATGAATATTGTTTGAGTTAGATATTCTGCCAAAGGATATGTTTTAATCGAATTTGAATTGGCTTTATTATCTAAAAAAATAATGAATCGTAAAACTTTTTTGACAAACTCGCACCTGGTCAATCAATATTCATAACTGTTTTGTCTATAAAACGGCACAAACCAATGCAATGAACAAGACAATTCATTTAAATATGTGTGCCTCATTTTCATTAATATTATGACTTATAAAATGGAATTAAATCGCTGTTTATTAACCTGCCCATATGAAACTGCAAAATATACTCGACGTATTGAATATTGTACATCAAAATTAACTAAGGCACATGTTGCAGTAATGGCTACGTGTGATCTTCCAACACTTTATTAGAGGCTTAATATATGGTATAATACACTTACTGAGTCGATTTAAATATTATTCAAACACTCAAAAGCTTTCTAAGAATAAACAAGCATACCTCATATCCACATATGATATGATGTTGAACATGGATATATGTAGATACTGAAATCAGTTTCGTGAAAAAATGGGCGATGGGGTAGCCTAGTGGTTAAAGCGTTCGCTCGTCACGCCGAAGACCCGGGTTCGATTCCCCACATGGGTACAATGTGGAGGCCCATTTTCTGGTGTCCCCCGCCATGATATCGCTGGAATATTGCTAAAAGCGGCGTGAAACCAAACTCACTCACTCACTCACTCACTCGTGAAAAATATCTGAACGATAAGCAAAATATACATCACAATACTGAAAAATGATATATGGCCATTGTGTTTACTCTTGTTCAACCGATCTTCACCTCAAAGAAATTGCCATATATGTGCAACAATGTTGATGTGTGATATCACTACCGATGACCGATTTCTTTCAAAATGGCCACTCCGCCGACAAGGGTACACAGGATTTTATGAGGACTCTTTCCTTGATTCAGGGATCTTTTGTACATAAATGTGAGATGTAAGATATCAGAATTATTCTGACTATCTGTGTGTTGTTACATGTTTTTATCGTTTACATTGTAAATGACGGGAGAAGCCAGAAATGCCGACAAGTACCGTTGTCGTTCTGCGTGATTTTGCGTCAGTCATGGCATCACGCTGCACTAAAACTTTGACAGTTTCTCATGAATTATCAAATGATTGCATTGTATCTATTTTAATCTGCTATTTCTCGCTACGATATTCTTCCCCTGAATATGCTGAGCGTATTGAGCCATTAATATTGTAAGCAGTGATTACACGGCTGGATGCTAGAAAATTTCCTAAAATGCTACGCAGTGTAAACTCGGAATTTTTCTTTGTTTACATTTCAAACAAAGCGCTGTCTTTCGAACACAGCGTTCGTTTTCATACGTTTCGTTTTATCTAGACAATTGGTATTGGTGACAAAGACCATTTGTAATTTGATTCTAAGATGTTTGGGGAATTTAATGAAGTATCGTATTGTTTATATATACGATAACACGGGGGGGTGTAGCTTCGTGTTTATTTCATGGCTAGCTTCGTTCGGACCTCCCGAGATATCCCTCGCCGCTTACCCTCTCGGGTCATCAGCCGGTCATCCCGGGGGTCCGGAGAGGTCAGCGCAGCTCAGCCTTCCTTATAAGTACATATATTGTACAGTAATGTAATCTGTCTAGTCTACACATGCACTAAGTTCTTAATTCTACATTCCCTACTTTCTTCCACTACTTTTCCTTTATATTTATACCAAGTACATAATAATTCATATATCTATAAAATCACTACAAGACATATATACCTATAACATCTATAACACCTGTATATCTATAACATCTAAGTCATCATTACGATAGAAGCATTTGTGGCAGCTAACTATGAAGTATACATGATGTAATAGGCGTCTCAATACCGGTCTTCTCGAAACGTGATTTTGTAAACACTGTCCAATATGGCGGAAAGCGCACACTGTGTGAAGCCAATTCCTGAAACTCACTCACTCGTACACACCACGACCTGTGTGAAATCGTATGCACTTTCGAATTTTATGAACTTTTTGAATTACATGTTTTATAACCTTTGTCTTTTGTGTCTTCAATAAATCAAGTAATGAATGTATATTGGTTAACACAACAATCATTATTACGCAAAAAAAGAGTATAAGAATGACACCATCCAATGTTTAGACTGTAGTTTATTTAGAATTTTTAGACACAAGTGCGAAAATCCCCAAGTCAGTTGTGAAAAAAGATAGTGAAATGTGTTTGAAAAAGGTTTTGGAAATTTTAGTTAATGTCCAGTAATGGTGGATGACAGGTTCACCCTTCCCATATTCTCTTTCACACAGAGATGATTGGTCTAAATCTATATGTCAAGAAAATGATCTGGAGTCTTTGTCAGGAATTTCTGAACTGAGGGTGTCGAGGTGTATATCCGAGATGGCGCGGTTCTCCTGATTTTTCAACTCTTCCCGTAGATCCTTTATGGTTTCCTCGTGCTGAAAGAATGAATAAGATTGAGTGAGTGAGTTATCGGCACATCGGGAATATTGCAGCCATATCGGGATGAGAAAAAATAATCATAACAGTGTATGTCAAGAAAAATGGAAACTAAAACCCTGTTAACGAAGAACAGTAAATATCACAGATATCCATTTAAAACTAGTAATTACGTCTAAAACAGATTAACTGGAGAGGACAATACAATATAAAAATGGCTATAGATTGAGAAATACTGAAGGTCGATCACCATACCACCAACTCTGGGGACTGACAGGTCATTTGCTTCCTGCATGGTCCCAAGCTGGGTTTACAGCATCCCTTCAGCTGCTAGCAAGTTAGACTCATCTAACCAGTCAAGAGTAAGAACATGTTAGAGGTGATCCTTTGGTCCTTCGTATAGCGAAGGATAAGCGGTGGAATAAACAGTGATGGAGTGATTTTACTTTTATGTCACACAATATTACATCCATACGGTGGCGGTGTCTACATAATCGAGTCTGGATCACACAGTTCAGTGATAAACAGCATGAGCATGGATAATTGGGATACGATGACGTGTGTCAACCAAAAAGTACGTTGTCAGTCGTAAAATATGTTTAACGGCATTGAGAAATCGTCAACGGGTATCAGATTTCTAACATTGTTTTGAATATCTAGTTTCGCCTGGAAGTATTCTAACGGTTTGAGTTTCAGTGTGAAGATGGTCCTTGGTTAATAGTGGTCCTTAGTTACCCATGCGTGTCCATCCTTTATAATCTCCGAGGTATACCTTCCGATATTAGGGCACCCGTGGCGAGCCACCTCCTCGTGGTGGGTGCTGGGTAACGCCAAGAGCTCGCCAACACCCCCGTTGTGGACCCGGGGGCATATTGGTCCACCAACCCGTTTGCCGTGGGTTGCGGCCCTGTGTCGGTGGAGGAGGGGATCCTGGTGGTTGAGGGCAATAGGTTCCTGGAACCGTGTTCCTGTTGCTCAACACACCACTTTGGCCCTTACTTCACCTAGACGGGTGGTAGAATGGGCCCGGTTCTACCAATCGGCTGGTCATGCCAGGCCCTGTGCATAGTGAGTAGTATTGCACAATTTTAATATGGTTTTGGTCTTGGCTTTTTGAAATTACAATTATTTCTGATGTTAAATTGCCTAGAGTCCTGTGCCAGAAGGCGGTGGCTCATGGGCCAATCTGGTGATGTTGACCACTGTGTTCTATACGTTTCTAAGTTATTGTTATGGACAGAACCAGCCTGACGATAAACATAGTAAACAGGTGTAGCTATTCATGTCATATTCGCTGGAGTATAGCATTCCTGTATCCCTGGTGTTTGCATGCTGGAGACCCGATGCGGTTAGACACTGTCCTTGTTGACACTCCATGGTGGGTGGGGAGCAGGGCTGCCGAATCTCTTTCACATAATCATGGCTCACAATTATTCTGGTTCTAACCGAAATGAGAAAAAGAGACGTTTGGAGGCTGCGATATTGTCTTCTGATGATGATATTTCTCTTCCACAGACTTCAAATTCTTGGGCAAGATTTCTTGTTGTAGAATCTAAAAGTGGACTCCCCTTGAAAATAAACCCTTTTGCAATATCCAAAGCAATTGAAGGTATTTGTGGCGAGGTATCAAATGTTTCACGCCTCCGGAGTGGTGCTCTTTTAGTGGAGTGCGCACGACAGCAGCAAGCAACCAATCTTTTGAAATGTTCACTTTTTGCAAACACTGAAGTTACTGTCTCTGTGCATAGAACGTTAAATTCCAGTCGGGGGATCATTCGTGACAGAGCACGTTGCTTAGCAGAAATGACAGAGGATGAAATACTAACAGAACTTAAAGGACAGCACGTCACATCAGTTAAACGATTTTCGAGAAGAGATGGAGAAGTAACTGTCCCAACAAATACCTATCTGCTTACATTTTCTTTGTCATCTGTCCCTAGATCCATAAAAGCAGGCTATTTTAACATCGGGGTGGAGGTGTATATCCCAAATCCACTCCGGTGTTACAACTGTCAGAAATTTGGACATGGTTCCAAATCATCCAATCGTCCGGCTGTGTGTTATCGTTGTGGAGGGAGTCATGACAGCTCTGGTTGTACAGCAGACCTCCACTGTGTAAACTGTAAGGGTCAACATGACGCATCATCCAAAATTTGCCCTTCCTGGACATATGAAAAGGATGTGTTGACAGTTAAATGTCAAAACAACATTTCATTTCAAGAAGCGAAAAAGGTAGTTGCTGGCCGATTACCTCACTCAACGCAAACATATGCAGCAGCCGTGTCCCGCTCTATCTCCACTAACTCGATTGCATGTCAGACTGATCTGACTTGGGCCAAATCGGAAAACCCAAAGCTTTCAATTCAATCATCTATCAGCCAGACGAGTGTTTCAGACTGTGAAGAATGTGCATCTCACTCTACACCTGTTCCTGAAACAAAAGCTTCAACAAAATCATCGTTTGAAGTGTCCAAACAAAAGAAAAAACAACTCAAGAAAATTAAAACCAAGATTCCTAGTCCTAATGAATCATCATCAGTAGATCTACACCACTTTTTTGACCCTCTTGAGATGGATTTTGCTCCTTCTTCAGAACGGAGTAGTAGTTCTAGTAACTACTCCTCGCGGTCACGTGAGCGTTCACCGATAGAACCACCATGAGCCATTCCAATCTTCTTCAATGGAACTGCAGAGGCCTTAAACATAATTTCCATGAACTGCAATTATTAACAGCAGATCTAAGTCCATCAGCTATTTGTTTACAGGAGACATACCTAAAACATACGTATAAATGTGATCTAAGACGTTATAATTCTTTTCATTCATTTTCCCCACCAGGTGATAGAGCTACTGGTGGAGCTTCAATTCTGGTACGACAGGGTGTTCTTCACAGTCCTATTCCCCTGACAACAAACCTGCAAGCTGTAGCAGTTCGTCTTACACTGCAAATTGCCTTCACACTTTGTTCTCTATACCTTCCTCCCTCTTCAAATATTCAGAAACTTGAACTTCAACAGTTATACGACCAGCTTCCTAAACCGTTTATCATAATGGGTGACCTAAATGGACATAATCCGTTATGGGGTAGTTCAAATATTAATCAAAAAGGAAAAGTGATTGAAGAATTCATATCTGATAACGACTTGTGCATCTTTAATGATGAATCAGAAACTTACCTACATCCTGGTACAGGTACATATTCATGTTTAGACCTGTCTCTCACAGATTCAACTTTGTTGAATGAATTCACATGGTCAGTCCACGGTGACCTCTGTGGAAGTGACCACTTCCCAACTATATTGCAACCTGTGTCCCCAACAGATGTCCCTCCGTCATCACGATGGAATTTCCAAAAAGCTGACTGGCATTTATATGAAACTCTTTCCACTAATAAATTGAAACCCGAACGTTTCATTGGCATTCCTGATCCCATCAAATGTTTTTCGGATGAACTAAATATAATTGCTGATGTATGTATACCTACGTCCTCTGCTGTTCCTCACATACGAAAACCATGGTTTGATAACAACTGCAAACAAGCAAGAAAGGCACGGAAAAAGGCTGAACACTATTTCCGTCGCCATCCCATGGTCCATAATCTCAATAAATTTAAGATCTTAAATGCGAAAGCTCGGCGTACTTTTAAACAAAGTAAACGTCAATCTTGGCAGAATTATGTGTCAAAAATCAATTCACGCACGCCCATGTCCAAGGTGTGGAATATGGTACAAAAAATCAAAGGTAAAGGCTCTAAACCTGGCATCCACCACCTTAAAAATGGAAATGAAATATTAACAGATACTTCAGATATTGCCAATAAATTAGGCGAAACTTTAGCTAAACACTCTTCCTCCTCTAACTATGAACCCCAATTTCAAAAATATCAACTGCAACAAGAAAAGAAACCTCTTAATTTCAACACGGATAATGGGGAAGACTATAATGAATTGTTTTCTATTTACGAGCTTCATAAAGCTCTTGACCAAGCTCACGATACTGCTACAGGTGCTGATAACGTACATTATCAGCTCCTGAAGCACTTACCAGAATCGTGTTTAGAGACACTTTTAAATATCTTTGATAGTATTTGGACATCCGGGGAATTTCCTTCTTCATGGCGTGATGCTATAATTGTTCCAATTGCTAAACCTGGACGTGATCTTACCGATCCTTCTAATTATCGACCTATTTCTTTAACTAGCTGTGTTTGCAAAACCATGGAACGCATGATAAATAATCGACTAGTTTGGTACTTGGAAACTAATAACCTTATAACAGATATACAATGTGGTTTCCGTAAAAACAGAAGTACTGTCGATCACTTAGTGCGTTTAGAATCATTTGTTAAAAACGCACTTATTAATAAACAACATGCTGTGTCTATCTTTTTTGATCTCGAAAAAGCGTATGACACTACTTGGAAATATGGTATTTTAAAAGATTTATATGACTTTGGATTGCGAGGCCGTTTGCCTCAATTTATATGCAACTTTTTAAAAGACAGACAATTTCAAATCAGAGTGGGTTCAACCCTGTCTGATCATTATAATCAGGATCAGGGTGTTCCACAAGGCAGTATTTTGTCTGTTACGCTCTTCAGCATTAAGATCAACAGTTTATCCAAGGTTTTAAATGATTCCATAGATGGATCACTTTTCGTGGATGATTTTAATATTTCATGTCGCGGTAAAAATATGTATACTATTGAACGCCAAATGCAGTTGTGTTTAAACAAAATAAATAAATGGTGTCTCGAAAATGGATTTAAATTTTCTCCATCCAAAACTAATTGTCTGCACTTCTGTAGAAAGTATAAGCAACATAAGGACCCAGAACTGTTTTTAAATGGCACTCCCATCAAAGTTGTCAAGGAGGCCAAGTTCTTGGGTATAATATTCGATTCCCATTTAACTTTTCTTCCACACATTAAGTACCTCAGGAATAAATGCTGGAAGGCACTGGATCTATTGAAAGTTGTTTCCAATTCTAAGTGGGGAGGCGATCAAGCTACCCTCCTACACCTCTATCGATCACTGGTTCGTTCGAAACTTGATTACGGTTCTGTTGTGTATGGTGGAGCCTGCAAAAGCAACCTAAAACTGTTAGATTCAGTCCATCACCAGGGTCTAAGACTTTGTCTTGGGTCCTTCAGAACTTCTCCTGTTGACAGTCTATATGTTGAGGCCGATGAACCATCACTTTCACAACGACGTTTAAAGTTGTCTTTACAATACATTACCAAATTATATTCTAATGACTCTAACCCTGCCTATAACTGTGTTTTCGATCCCCCTTATGAGGATTTGTTTAACAAAAAGTCTTCACTTGTTCCACCTCTTGGGCTCAGAATAAAGCCGTTTATTGCCGCTGCTGGTATTGAGCTGGACAGCATAGCTCCTTTCCGTCTTCTTTCCTCTCCCCCTTGGCAGTTGGTTAGGCCACAGGTTGACCTAACTTTAACATCATTTAAAAAATCAGAAACGAATGAATTACAATATAAACAAGAATATAATCAATTGAAACATACATATAACAATTACAAATCCTTATTTACAGATGGGTCCAAGGACGGTGGCGCAGTTGCTTGTGCCACTGTCATAGGATCCAGAACAATATCTTCTAGATTACCAGATTCCAGCTCTATTGTTACAGCAGAAGCTAACGCCATATTAACAGCTCTTAAATATATTGAAAGACACCCGAAACGTAAACAGTATATAATATATTCCGACTCTCTTTCTTGCCTTCAGGCTATTAAAAATATTTCTTGTAAACATCCACTTTTAATTGAAATTATTGAACTGTATAATAATCTTGCTACTGGCCAATACGACATCGTCTTCTGTTGGTTACCCAGCCATGTAGGCATTTCTGGGAATGTGATGGCTGATCTTGCTGCCAAGGCGGCACTCAACAAGTCTGTAACACTACTTCGTATTCCGTACTCAGATTTTAAACCTACTATTAGATCTTATATACGTGATCTGATGCAAAAGAAGTGGGACACCCAAGTGGGCATAAATAAATTACATGCAATAAAACCCTACATTGGTTACACCTACTTGGGTTGTCAGTCCAGATTTGAAGAGGTCATTATGCGACGATGTCGTATTGGCCACACCAGATATACACATGAATACCTTTTGAAAGGTGAGGATCCTCTGTTCTGCATCCCTTGTGATGAAAGAATCACAGTCAAGCATATCTTGCTTGACTGTGTTGAGTATTCCATCACAAGGGGTCAGTATTTTAATTCACAAACTATGAAGGATCTTTTTAACAGCGTTAGTCCTCATTTAATTATTGCATTTTTAAAGGAATTAAATTTGTTAATTGAACTATAAATAGATATATATTTTAAAATTGGAAGATTAAATTTGTAACTCAAATCGTTAGTGGCTGTACCCTCAAAGGGGGTTGAAGTACCGTAAAACAATTGTCCTCCTGAGAGGGTACGTAAGTCCAGAAACATTTGAAGTAAATTTAAGTTTTCCAGCCTTTTAATCGTAGAATAAGTGTGTTTTTACTTTATGGCTAGATTTGTCTAAATTGCTAACAGGGATGAAGGGATGATGTAAATCCAGCTAGGGTCCATGCAGGAAGCAAATGTACTGTAAGTCCCCATGGTCCTTAGTATGGTGATCTAACTTCAGTTGTTGGCAACCTATAGCTCATTTTTATATTGTACTGTCCTCTTTGATATATTGTTTTAGGTCTATTCACTAGTTTTATATTCTATTCTGTGATATTCTAGTCAGTTTTACTGTCCTTCGCTGACAGGGTTTTGCAATGTCCGTGCTCGTAATTCATTTGTATTTTTATAATTAATCGTTCTCGTCACGATATGGCTGCAATATTGCCGATGTGACGTTAAATATTAACTCACTCACTTACTCACTCCGATATTAGCCCTGAATCATCTACGCCTCAGCCCGATAATTGTATTACCTCCCTTTGTTGGCTACGAGTTCTCCCAGTAGCTAATCAGATAAGCCTGTACTGTCGAACTTGCCAGTGTTAACAAAGATGGCGGCTGCAGCCGCGAAGATTTGCCCGCTGTGTGACTCAGATTTAAGGCAAAGTCATACGGACGAATTGACAAATTTGAAACCTCCAAACAATATATGCAAGACCTCCTTTTACGTCTTTCTGTTGCCAAGTTTAACTGGTTTAAAGGTGAATTATCATCGAAGCTTTGTGATTGGTACGTTCAATATCCCACCGCAGACACCTGATTGGATAAAAAGCCAGCGACGACAACGGAATAGGTTGGCCATGCTCATTGACAAGTGAAATCGCATTCCGTTTGTGTAGAGGATGTTCATACTGTTCATCACTGGATTGTCTGGTCCAGATTCGATTATGTACATACCGCCGCCACATAGCTGGATTATACTGAGGGAGTAAATGTAAATATATGGTTTTACGCTCATATTGTTTTTAGCGATATCCCAGCAATATCACAATAACACCAGAAATGGTGCACATGTATTGCGTCCACGCCGGGGAGTCGCTGATTGACAAGTTATCAAGCTGTAATTCTAGTTTCTCAGTTTTGGACAGAGAGGAGTGGAGTATTTTTCACATGTCCGCCCACTGAAGAAGAAGATGAATCTGATTCTAAACAAACGGTGAAGAAGAAATACGAGCAACGTGCGTGGGGATAATGTGGCATCTCGTTACACGATCTGCCATGCCCGATTTCTTCCCAAAGTATTGTTTTTCGGGTCAAATCCTTGGTAAGCAAAACCTATTGACTTCCTTTCTGTTGTCATTTTGACAGTTGTTCCTTCACAGTGCGTAGGCTCAAAACAAAACACAAAATATTGAAAGTTTCTGTTGATTGAAACGGGCCTGGTGAGATTTTGGTGAGCCAAAATGATCCCTTTGAAGCACTCGTAAAATATATTTTGTGTTCATGGCGCTTTTTCATTTTGCATTTTGCTCTCTACTACCCTTTTGATTTTGGGCATTAGATTTGTTTGTTAATGTTTAGCACCCAACTTTATTATTGCAGGTGTGAGTCAGCGGTCTGTGGAAATAACCGTGTATGGGCAAAATTATCGAGTGATTGATGTCATAAGCATCCGTTAACTGGTCTGATTGCTGAGGACTATCTACACTGGCCTTTATCCTTTGACATCACCACCTTTACCCCTAATATAATAACAATATCGTAGAGTAATCGCTTGTTGATAGCAGGCATAGGTACTATTTAAAAAAAAACAATCTCGTACGATTACATTCGATTAAATGCAGCCACTGAGCAAAGCCCCGAAGATCTGTACGACGGGTGAACTATATACGTCACACTTAAGTGAAACTTGACGTCATTTATCAGTGAACACCACAGGGTTATATTAACATTCTATAATGACTTCAGTAAATACTGGATTGTGATTGGATAATCAAAGTCATTCAGATGTATATGATCACGCTAGACGTTCGATTTTAAATCAAATTTAGAGCTATCATAATATCGTTATATGCCTCTGTTTTTCCACACAGTATGTGCATCTCCTAGTTGTAATTTTAGTGCCATCGTTGACTGAAGACAGATACAGAATGATGGCTGCCTGTGATATAGACATATGTCTGAAACGTACCGCTTTTAATAATGTTTCTAGTCTGCCAATCTTGCTCTCCAGAGTGTGGACGTGAATGTGAGGCTGGCTGGCCCGTCTGTGCGTGTAGCTGCAGTTCATGCGATCACTAGAGCCGTCTAACTCCAGTTGAGCTTTCTTATAACGGATTATCTGAAAATGTATAACATTGCTTGGATGACCAATTCACTATTTTGACTTATACACTCTTTTCATCAGGATTTCATCAGGATTTCACAGAGCGTCATGCCACTCTTGCTCAGAAGTTGTTTGACCAGGGTTACAATGTTGGTGGAGTCAGATAGCAATACACCGAGGGTATTATATGAGTGCCAATATGTTGCCTAAATGGTGGAATTTCCAGAGCGAGAACGAGGGATATGCCAATATTTAGGCACGAGTGTCGTGATCATATTGGCACAATTATCATATTCTGTTTTATTACCGACGTCATCAAATTGAGGAAAATGAACCCAAATCTACTTTCAAACACAGGTTGGTTTACACACCGTCGCCGCATGTAGGACGCAACGTAACAGAAGAAACGTTACGTCATGTCACGTCACCATGAGAAAGTGATACTTTGTCCTGAGGAATCGTATGAAAAATATCTTACCTTGCCTGTGTCTGGGTTTTAGGCAATAAAACTTTCGGTTACAAATTAACAAAAATATCTGTTCTACTTGTGAACAACTGTGACATGGTATCTGTGATACAGATCTCTGTTTAAACGACCACGAAAATTTCAGTCATTGCATTCATCTCAACCGTCAACGATTCGATGATTCAAACAACACTCGCAGTTTTGATCGCAGATTTGTCCGTATCTTTGTCGTGTGATGATTATCCAGTTTGAACAATGTGGCTTCGGCATTCCGGGATTATATGTTATATATACTTAATGCTAAAACAGCGGCAAGGAAAAATATTCGGCCGACTACAATGTCCCATGTATGTTCTATGGCCAGTAAAGTCCGTCAATTATTTACAGACCGAAACGTATAACTGGAATATTGCTGAATGCGCTGTCAACCAACCAACCAACCAACCAACCAACCAGTCAAACAACCCACCTACCCACCTACCAACAAGCCTCTGTTATCTCACGTCACGAAGAGTGTTATCTTCACTCTGTATGTCCAGCCGCCACCATGTATGTCGGAAGCTGGACCATTGCTGATACTTGATAAATATCAATATATCTGCCTCAACTACCATTGTCACTGGCATATTACAATAACACTGAATTTGCACCACAGTTTTCCAGTAATATACATTTCTTCGTAAACGCTGATTTGCTTGACAGATATCATCGTATCAGTTGGGAAGCCAAGTGGTTAAACCCTGTGCTTGTCGCGCCGATTTTTCGATTTTTCTGGTGTTCCCCGTCGTCATGGTGCTGAAATAATGCTAAAGGCGGCGTGAAACCATAACCTTCGGCATTAGCGCAGATGGGCACTCATGACTTTGATCACTGGATTTTCTGTTCCAGCCGTACAGAAAGCACCGTGATATGTACAGACCGCTGCGTATTATATTCTATACCTAGAATATTCGAGGTGAAACAACAACTGGTGAATCAATTACCTATTATATTAGATTGTAATTTACAACTTATTTAGGCATTATTACAAATATTTAGGAACATATTTCTCTTTAATTTACAAAAGTAGTGACTTACCTTTGGAACAAACAGTAATATGATGTTCATCGTAGTACCAAACAGTACAAAGCCAGAGTGCAGGGCATACAGTACTTGTACCTGGTTCTCAAGCACAAATGAGAACACCATTGATATGATACTGAAGACGAATGTGTTGTAGATGCACTGGCCAATGGAGCGGGAGTCGTTCAGGTCTTCAATCTGTACCTGAAATGGTGAAAGAAATGATGAAATTTCTTTCCATATATCACCGTCATCAAAATACATTACAAGGGACCCGTGAAGGTCCCGGGGTAGAATAGGCCTTCAGCAACCCATGCTTGCCGTAAAAGGCGACTATGCTTGTCGTAAGAGGCGACTAACGGGATCGGGTGGTCAGGCTTGCTGACTTGGTTGACACATATCATTGGTTCCCAATTGCGCAGATCGATGTTCATGTTGTTGGTCACTGGATTGTCTGGTCCAGACTCGATTATTTAGAGACCGTCGTAATATAGCTGGAATATTGCTGAGTGCGGCGTAAAACTAAACTCACTCACTACAAGTGTTGGGGGCGCTGCGAAATAGAGGAATATCATTGAGGAAGCCCTTTCCTGATGTCCCCATGGCGACACTGCCGGAATGTTGCCCAAAACGGCGTAAGAACTCACTCACTCTCATTAGCATCCTATTCTGTTAAGGGGTAGGGAGTGTGGATATATCCGTAATTTAACTGGTCTTTATCAACCAGTGTTATTTGCCGACAGTGCGGTCGGGCTCGCTGACTTAAAAGACGCATGCTGTAATGACCAAGCTGTATAGGCTGATGATCGTCTTGCCCCTTGGTTGTCTGGTCCGCACTAGTCTTTTCACAGGCCACTGTAATACCGCTTGACTTTGCAAAGTACGGCGTTAAAACAACTAGCAATGCCATTTCACACCAGGTTGTTTATTCATGATGTGCAACGCTATTTTCATGTTTTATTTAACGCGGCACTCGGTATCGTTCCACTTATTTCTCGACGGTCTGGACTTAATTGATTTGCGTCCCGACAATCCAGTGAATGGTAGTACGCGCCACTATTTATGATGTCAGAATCCAATGAGAGCCAATTGTCCAAGTCACTGACTTTCTATAAGAATAGGTGACTGGGGTCCTCGGAAGTCTACGTTAGCACAGCAACGATACATCTGGCATGAGGTTACCAGGGATAGAATTGGTCCTAACCTTTGTCGACTGGCGTGTCGTTCAACGCCGCACTCAGCTTTATTCTATCTGCATGGCGACAGTCTGTAACAATTGAGTCAGCTTAAAGCAACCGAGTGATCAGCAGCATGAGTATTGATTTACACAGCTAGGATATGATGACGTGTCAGGTCAGCAAGCCTGTCTATGCGACACAACCCGACTCGTTGTAGCGCGAGCAAACCTGTGATCCGACGACCCTGTCCATTTATAAAACCCAGTATAATAATGTGCAACATTGTGTTCACGGTGCGCTACAACATTTTAACTCATGAAACCGTCCTTTTCACACAAAGGTCTTTTGAAACCTTGAGCTAGTCTGTCTTACAGTGTCTTGGCGTGTTTGGTGACCTGTTTGCAGCCCACCGTATCACGAGGCACCAGGAAATAAAGTTATGTTTGCCAGAAGTCCGGCGTGAAACCAGCAGTTGCTGGAATCTGATTGACAGTGTAGTTAGGGGAGAGGGACACTGTGATTAAAGGAGCAACATGTCTGTGTATATGCATGTTATCAAAATCCCTAAGAGAAAAGTATCTACCACAAGAACAAACTTGCAAAGATGAAAACGTTCACTCCTCCACGATCACATGTTTCTAACATATCAGTTTTCAGGAAACCTATTAGCAAGTAAGGAATCAATATTTTTCAGTGTGCGAAGGACTGGTTATCGCGCTAAACCCATAATAATACAGTTGGGGATCTGAGCGTATTAATTAAATAAGTTGATGAAATGTGTGGCGACGCCTTCGCAAATCCGACAGGTCATGATCAGAGGAGAAAGCTTTTCTTCAGTATTTAATTATAAAAATGGTTGTGCATAAAACAGCTGCGAAGTTTCTTTCCACAATGACGTTGATCTGAAACTGTGACATCTGTTATATATCAGCGATCACATTAACTAGGCTGAAAATTAGAGGTGGTTACACTGGTTTAAAGTCTCATGCCAGTAAAACAGCGACGTGCATGCGGGTGTGCGAGCGCGTAGGTATCAGCCCGGGCTCAGTATTGTGCTTGCCGTTCTGACGTGCCACGTGCTTCCTTTCACGCGATCATCTAAATGTAACCTCCAAAAAAATTACAAGTACAAACATATAACGTCTTTTGCCATCACGCCGACCCTCCATTCCTTGGACGAACCCTCGGTCCTCTTGCCCGAGGCAAGCAGCGCCTAATTCAGATTCTTGCTCTACCGACATGTTCTTGTCCTTTGTGTTTCCAATGATTTATGCACTCACTTATTAAGCTTTCATGGACAAATCAGTCAGTCACTCAGTCTAGTTTTACGGTGCTTTCAGCGGACTTCGAGCATTGTCGAAGCTGAAAATACACCAGAAGTTTGCTTCATTGTGTTCCCGTGAGAATTTACACCAAGCGTGATGAGGAAACATTTTAAGAAGCCCCAAGGTTATTTACATAGACACAGAATAAATATAATGCAACACAACCTCTCAATGTGTTTCCATTAACCCTATCTTATGAAAACATACGATTACTGTCTGAATAGTGCACCCTGAAATGATTCAGACAGGCCTTTCGGATTGAGATCGGGACATCGGATGGAACACAGCATCGTAAACTAAAAAATCTTCAATGGCATGAGCACTGTGTGTCTTTGCACTATCGTCTATGAAGACGGACCTTGTGTTCAGAGGAAATGTGATACAATCATCTTGTTCAGGATGCCTCTATCAGTATACATCAAGTTAGATTCGTGTGACTGGCAAATTTAGTGGTTCAAAGTTACAGTCATGTGAGAGGCACCGGACATCATTCAGTGGGGCATGTAAGCCACTTCCTGTACAAAGGTGGTAGCCGGCTCGCTTTGCGCACAGGACCCAGCTTACTTCCGGTACCAGATTTCCGATGGTAAGTGTATATTCAAGAACTAGTTCACTGGAATGTCTGGTCCAGACTCGATTATTTACAGACCGCCGCCATATGGCTGGAATATTGCTGAGTGCGGCGTAAAACTAAACTCACTCACTCACTAAATTCCTTTGCTCATTTGTTCAGGTCAATTGCCTAAGTGTTGTCAGCATCTCACGTATGCCTCAATGACATGACAAAATTTCGGGCGCCAACAACTCGTAATCATTGAGCTGGTGTAAGTGCAGAAGACCCATATTTGCGCATCGACAAGGGAATCAACTGATTTCCAAGCTATCCCGATGTAAAAATTTGGTTTTAGCAATATTCTATCAATATCTCTGCTGGGGTCACCACAAACGGACTTCATACGTTGTACCCATGTTAGGAATAGAAACCGATCTTTGACTTGATGAACCAACGCTTTCACCTTAACTCTCAAGGTGTAAGGGCAGTTAATAGTTATTTGTCGTCGGGTACACGTATTGCGCTCCTTTGACTGCAGCAAGTGAGTATCAAACTTTATGCATGGTACCCACGAAATGTAAATATTACCGTATATATTATATAATATTATATTATTAATATATATTATATAAACGAATTTAATCATGAACATTAATATCTGTGCGGGGTTCAAAGTCATAAGTGGTGCGATAGATTCTTCCTTGTGTATATTTCGATACCTGATTATGTCATGTTATGGGATATTTATATAGCGCACATATCCAGGCAACTAGTGCTTGCTCAAGGCGCTGACGTATATTATTACTGAGACATATGTGATTACTGAGATTTCAATCCTAAGTTTGTATATGCGAGGTTCAATGCAAATTTACATTATTTAGCATTCTTTCAGGAGTGGGCAAGTAAGCACGGATGAGAGAAGTTGTGAACATTTTCACCTTAATGATGATGTCTTTATCTGACCCCTTGGCTAACAAAATAATGACCATCTGTATGTTTTTCACCTTTCTGTGATGTCTATGTCAAGACCACCTGCGTTAGAGTATAAAAAGCCATTTTGCGTGACGTTAATCAGATTTCCAAGAAGTATTATATTGGACGACCACGCTCTTCTTTAAACTATTTCAAAATCGTTTTTTGCGACGTTTTCTTTTTAAACACTGGATAAACGAATAAGGACAGGATTGGATCTTTGAAGATGTTGTGCATTTTTTAAGAGAGATTATATGTAAGCTGGAAGTAAGTCAGAGCGTATCAGTTTAAAGCTCCCGAAGTCTCAGTCTTACCCTTCAGCTAGAAGTTGAGAAACACACAGCATAAAATAAAGCGTTTGGTGCGTCATCGTGACGCTTATCAGGTTTCCTAGGTTGGTTTCTTAGATGTATGAAAGACAAAAAGAACGATCTGTTATTTGAGATTTCGAACAAATCACCCTTACTCTTTGAGACTATTCAATGGAATAATATCCCTAAAGATCAACAGTGTGTACAGTGTGTAATTATCTAACAGTTGCCATTGTGACACTTTTGTTGGTAGAATATTGTCACTTGTAGGTGGAAAATACAGTGCAAGGTGCAATGCACATTCGTTTGAATGGCTGATAACAAATCAAGGCTGCTTTAAGCAATACTACCTTAACCTCTCAGGTGGGGAAACCAGAAACTGGCTTCATTGTGGTTAATGAAAACCGAGTCTTCGACGTGACGAGGGAATGTCCCTACACTATTTAGTGCCAACGACACCCACATCTACACAGTCATCCTGATGCATATATACATTATTTCTTTCCACTTTGACTTGCTCCGGGACCATACTTGGTGGTTCATGGAGTACTACTACAGTGGTTGTAACGTTCCTTCGTCATGCTGAAGACCAAGGCTCGATTACCCACACCGGTGCGTTGGGATAGCCTAGTGGTTAAAGGGTTCGATTCCCCACAATATGTGAATCCAATTTTAGGTGTCCTTCGACATGATACTGCTGAAATATTGCTGAAATCGACATGATACTGCTGAAATATTGCTGAAAGTGACATGATACTGCTGAAATACTGATGAAATCGACATGATAATGCTGAATATTGCTGAAATCGACATGATACTGCTGAAATATTGCTGAAATCGACATAATACTGCTGAAATATTGCTGAAATCACGGAAGGGGCGCTAAAATGAATCTGAATCTGAGAGATGACTTACTTTCCTAGTTTCCCATGCCAGGAATGTGCCGATGAGGAGCATGACACCGTGGATGATGTACAGCGCTGCACTGAAGTATTGGTGGTAGTCGGACACGCACACGTCTACCTGGTACTGCAGCAGTATGTCTTCTGCCTCGTTCAGCTGGTGGTAGAAAAAAGAGATTTATTTGTCTCACGTTGAGAGAGTGAGTGAGTGTTTTGTTCTGGTCTTTATGTATCGCCGTAATAGGCGATCTCAGTCTTGAAACAAGGGTCTGTAAGTAATCGAGTCTCTTGTCGAGGTCATCATGTGATTGCAGTGCCACTACAAATATCACCGGGAAAGCGAGACTGGATAATGCAGTCACAGGTTAGTGTGACTGTGTTCTATAGTAACATTTTCGAGTTAATGAATGGCAGTTATAAACTTGTAACTCGTGAAAATTCGGGGTTAGAATTGGTCTCCAGCAAACCGATGCTTGTCGTAAGAGACGACTAACGGGATGGGATGGTCAGGCTCGCTGACTTGATTGACAAGTCATAGCATCCCAGATAAATGCAGATATAGATCCTCATGTTGTTGATCACTGGATTGCCTTGTCCAGATTGGATTATTTACAGTCCGCCGCCATACAGCTTGAATATTGCAGTGTGCGGTGTTAAAACCAACAATGGTACCAACCAACCAACCAGTCATAATCTACAATCACAACAACTATCTGTGACGTCATCGCTGACTACATGGACCTCTCTATGTTTATTAAAGTTACGTATACTCCATGTATTCTCCCTTGTTGTGTCTCACCTGCTTGATAACGGTGTTTGTATCTACACCGAAACGTAGTATCTCCTGCAATAAGGAAGATGTCTGTCTTTAAACAGTGTGCCTCTTAATAAGCCACGAAAATCCAAAGCTTGGCCATCTCGCTAGGGATCATCCAGACTTACGGTGCTTCAGCTCTCCCGGTGCTGTTGTACAAGGAGATCTCAGCTCTAAGGTGATCGCAATCGACATATCTTAACATAGACTTACGGTTGTCTTAGCGGTAAGCTTGTTTTCTACAATACACCCTGTTCGATAAACCAGCATGACTGACGTCATCACGTAATCTTTTTGTTGCCTCGACTGAATACTATCCGATATAAACTATATATTCAGACACGAGTTGGATTAAAACAATGGGAGATGATAGCTGTATCGATTATGATTAGGAAACACCTGTCGCATATGACGATAACAATTTTACATCCTGGGCAGACCCTTTAATAATCTCCACGCCAAAGTGACAAACAGGCAGTTTGACATTCGTATATTAAATTCACGCCTAAACTGATATAGACATACTATCTGTGTCAGTCTGAATTTGAACAGATTTGGACACGTGGTTTAAATAAAGTTAAAAAAGATTAAGCAGAAAGGCTGAGATTGTGGAACATTATTTCAGTGACCCATTCTAGTCGTAAAGGCGACGAAAGGGATCGGATGGTCAGACTCGATGACTTGACTCATACATTTCATCGTATCTTAATGGCGTACATCGATGCTCATGCTGTTCACCACTGGACTCTGAGTTCCAGACTTGATTACTTACAGACCGCCGCCACATAGCTGGGATGTCTGAGTGTGGACTTAAACGACGAACCAAGCAATCAATCACTGATTTGTCTGGTCGAGATTCGATTAGTTAGAGGTCTGAATATTGCTGACAGTAACGTAAAGCACGATCGATCAATCGACGTACAAACTCACTTGACAAGATTCTTCTTACAGCTAATTTAATGATCGCCTCCCCAAAACTGCATGAATGTATATGCTTGAAGCTAAGATCGATGTGAAGCTTGACACTCCCCGTGGTGCACCATGACCACGTCAAACTGACAAGTCACAAACATTAACTATGTTTGATGCCAAAAGACCAATGCTTCGTTCGTTAGTTTTTCATCAAAACTGCATGAATGTATATGCTTGAAGCTAAGATCGATGTGAAGCTTGACACTCCCCGTAGTGAACCATGACCACGTCAAACTGACAAGTCACAAACATTAACTATGTTTGATGCCAAAAGACCAATGCTTCGTTCGTTAGTTTTTCATCAAAACTGCATGAATGTATATGCTTGAAGCTAAGATCGATGTGAAGCTTGACACTCCCCGTAGTGAACCATGACCACGTCAAACTGACAAGTCACAAACATTAACTACGTTTGATGCCAAAAGACCAATGCTTCGTTCGTTAGTTTTTCATCAAAACTGCATGAATGTATATGCTTGAAGCTAAGATCGATGTGAAGCTTGACACTCCCCGTAGTGAACCATGACCACGTCAAACTGACAAGTCACAAACATTAACTACGTTTGATGCCAAAAGACCAATGCTTCGTTCGTTAGTTTTTCATCAAAACTGCATGAATGTATATGCTTGAAGCTAAGATCGATGTGAAGCTTGACACTCCCCGTAGTGAACCATGACCACGTCAAACTGACAAGTCACAAACATTAACTACGTTTGATGCCAAAAGACCAATGCTTCGTTCGTTAGTTTTTCATCAAAACTGCATGAATGTATATGCTTGAAGCTAAGATCGATGTGAAGCTTGACACTCCCCGTAGTGGACCATGACCACGTCAAACTGACAAGTCACAAACATTAACTACGTTTGATGCCAAAAGACCAATGCTTCGTTCGTTAGTTTTTCATCAAAACTGCATGAATGTATATGCTTGAAGCTAAGATCGATGTGAAGCTTGACACTCCCCGTAGTGAACCATGACCACGTCAAACTGACAAGTCACAAACATTAACTACGTTTGATGGCAAAAGACCAATGCTTCGTTCGTTAGTTTTTCATCAAAACTGCATGAATGTATATGCTTGAAGCTAAGATCGATCTGAAGCTTGACACTCCCCGTGGTGGACCATGACCACGTCAAACTGACAAGTCACAAACATTAACTACGTTTGATGGCAAAAGACCAATGCTTCGTTCGTTAGTTTTTCATCAAAACTGCATGAATGTATATGCTTGAAGCTAAGATCGATCTGAAGCTTGACACTCCCCGTGGTGGACCATGACCACGTCAAACTGACAAGTCACAAACATTAACTATGTTTGATGCCAAAAGACCAATGCTTCGTTCGTTAGTTTTTCATCAAAACTGCATGAATGTATATGCTTGAAGCTAAGATCGATGTGAAGCTTGACACTCCCCGTGGTGGACCATGACCACGTCAAACTGACAAGTCACAAACATTAACTATGTTTGATGCCAAAAGACCAATGCTTCGTTCGTTAGTTTTTCATCAAAACTGCATGAATGTATATGCTTGAAGCTAAGATCGATGTGAAGCTTGACACTCCCCGTAGTGAACCATGACCACGTCAAACTGACAAGTCACAAACATTAACTATGTTTGATGGCAAAAGACCAATGCTTCGTTCGTTAGTTTTTCATCAAAACTGCATGAATGTATATGCTTGAAGCTAAGATCGATGTGAAGCTTGACACTCCCCGTAGTGAACCATGACCACGTCAAACTGACAAGTCACAAACATTAACTACGTTTGATGGCAAAAGACCAATGCTTCGTTCGTTAGTTTTTCACCAAAACTGCATGAATGTATATGCTTGAAGCTAAGATCGATGTGAAGCTTGACACTCCCCGTGGTGGACCATGACCACGTCAAACTGACAAGTCACAAACATTAACTATGTTTGATGGCAAAAGACCAATGCTTCGTTCGTTAGTTTTTCACCAAAACTGCATGAATGTATATGCTTGAAGCTAAGATCGATGTGAAGCTTGACACTCCCCGTAGTGAACCATGACCACGTCAAACTGACAAGTCACAAACATTAACTACGTTTGATGGCAAAAGACCAATGCTTCGTTCGTTAGTTTTTCACCAAAACTGCATGAATGTATATGCTTGAAGCTAAGATCGATGTGAAGCTTGACACTCCCCGTGGTGGACCATGACCACGTCAAACTGACAAGTCACAAACATTAACTATGTTTGATGGCAAAAGACCAATGCTTCGTTCGTTAGTTTTTCACCAAAACTGCATGAATGTATATGCTTGAAGCTAAGATCGATGTGAAGCTTGACACTCCCCGCGGTGAACCATGACCACGTCAAACTGACAAGTCACAAACATTAACTACGTTTGATGGCAAAAGACCAATGCTTCGTTCGTTAGTTTTTCACCAAAACTGCATGAATGTATATGCTTGAAGCTAAGATCGATGTGAAGCTTGACACTCCCCGTGGTGGACCATGACCACGTCAAACTGACAAGTCACAAACATTAACTACGTTTGATGGCAAAAGACCAATGCTTCGTTCGTTAGTTTTTCATCAAAACTGCATGAATGTATATGCTTGAAGCTAAGATCGATCTGAAGCTTGACACTCCCCGTAGTGAACCATGACCACGTCAAACTGACAAGTCACAAACATTAACTATGTTTGATGGCAAAAGACCAATGCTTCGTTCGTTAGTTTTTCATCAAAACTGCATGAATGTATATGCTTGAAGCTAAGATCGATCTGAAGCTTGACACTCCCCGTAGTGAACCATGACCACGTCAAACTGACAAGTCACAAACATTAACTATGTTTGATGGCAAAAGACCAATGCTTCGTTCGTTAGTTTTTCATCAAAACTGCATGAATGTATATGCTTGAAGCTAAGATCGATCTGAAGCTTGACACTCCCCGTAGTGAACCATGACCACGTCAAACTGACAAGTCACAAACATTAACTATGTTTGATGGCAAAAGACCAATGCTTCGTTCGTTAGTTTTTCATCAAAACTGCATGAATGTATATGCTTGAAGCTAAGATCGATCTGAAGCTTGACACTCCCCGCGGTGAACCATGACCACGTCAAACTGACAAGTCACAAACATTAACTATGTTTGATGGCAAAAGACCAATGCTTCGTTCGTTAGTTTTTCATCAAAACTGAGCAAATTGCCAAAGATAATACCCTATGTCAGAGGCCCAGAACCCCTCATTATTCTGATCACAGAAAATTATTCACAGCAAGGAGAACATTAAAGCAGCCTTGTACACCTAAACTAGCGAAAAAGTGGACGTAAAAAGTTCGATTTCTCGCAAGGAAACGATGGTAATTGTTCGTAATAGACTGTCCCTGTGCGTATTACCTATGAAATGGCATATGTTCTTGTTCCACGAAACGTCTCTGTGGTTCTTTCCAAATGGGTAGGCATTTGAGGTTTTATGTATTTATGCCTGTCTTTGTCAAAATAATTTAGAACCCGATCTCTGCCTCAGTGGCACAGGCATATTTTGTTAATTTCAATTGAATCTTGAAGTCGGAAACATATTGTTGTTTTTAAAGCCTCGCTCCCTATGTTCCAGCCACGTGATGGTCAGTACATGGTTTAATCGAGTCTGGACCATGTATTTCGATTTATGCACTTTGGATGCCGGTACATGCATCAACCAGTACGTTAGTCTGAATATCCTATCTCGTTAGTTGCCTCAAACAGTTTGCATGTCTAGTTGGTGAAAACCGGTTCTAAAGTGGATCTTTAGGAGGTTCGGAAATCGAGATTTACCGGTGTTGATCCATTATAGCTTATTTTATGTATCTGGGCTTGGTTGTGTTCTGCAAAAGGTTCCAACGGTGCCTAGGATGGATGTATACTTTGGTTTACACTACACTTTTAAAAGTGTTAATCATCCGTGGATACATCGTCAGTAGTCGACAGGCTGGTGCACACTGCCTCTCCCTACACTCGTGAATACACAGTCGAATGGTTGGTGTAAACCATAGCCCCTTCTCTCATCGCTCGCAAATAGATAGTCAATACTTGGATGGTTGGTGTAAACTAGAGCTACTTCTGTAATCATTCGTGAATAGATATTCAATACTTGGATGGTTGGTGTAAACTGTAACTACTTCTCTAATCATTCGTGAATAGATAATCAATGCGTGAATGGTTGGTGTAAACTATAGCTACTTTTCTAATCATTCGTGAATAGATATTCAATACTTGGATGGTTGGTGTAAACTGTAACTAATTCTCTAATCATTTGTGAATAGATAATCAATGCGTGAATGGTTGGTGTAAACTATAGCTACTTCTCTAATCATTCGTGAATAGATATTCAATACTTGGATGGTTGGTGTAAACTGTAACTACTTCTCTAATCATTCGTGAATAGATAATCAATGCGTGAATGGTTGGTGTAAACTATAGCTACTTCTCTAATCATTCGTGAATAGATATTCAATACTTGGATGGTTGGTGTAAACTGTAACTACTTCTCTAATCATTCGTGAATAGATAATCAATGCGTGAATGGTTGGTGTAAACTATAGCTACTTCTCTAATCATTCGTGAATAGATATTCAATACTTGGATGGTTGGTGTAAACTGTAACTACTTCTCTAATCATTCGTGAATAGATAATCAATGCGTGAATGGTTGGTGTAAACTATAGCTACTTTTCTAATCATTCGTGAATAGATATTCAATACTTGGATGGTTGGTGTAAACTGTAACTACTTCTCTAATCATTTGTGAATAGATAATCAATGCGTGAATGGTTGGTGTAAACTATAGCTACTTCTGTAATCATTCGTGAATAGATATTCAATACTTGGATGGTTGGTGTAAACTGTAACTACTTCTCTAATCATTCGTGAATAGATAATCAATGCGTGAATGGTTGGTGTAAACTATAGCTACTTCTCTCATCATTCGTGAATAGATATTCAATACTTGAATGGTTGGTGTAAACTGTAACTACTTCTCTAATCATTCGTGAATAGATAATCAATACTTGAATGGTTGGTGTAAACTGTAATTACTTCTCTAATCATTCGTGAATAGATAATCAATGCGTGAATGGTTGGTGTAAACTATAGCTACTTCTCTAATCATTCGTGAATAGATATTCAATACTTGGATGGTTGGTGTAAACTGTAGCTACTTCTCTAATCATTCGTGAATAGATAATCAATGCGTGAATGGTTGGTGTAAACTATAGCTACTTCTCTAATCATTCGTGAATAGATATTCAATACTTGGATGGTTGGTGTAAACTAAAGCTACTTCTCTAATCATTCGTGAATAGATAGTCAATACCTGAATGGTTGGTGTAAATTATAGCTACTTCTCTCATCATTTGCGAATGCACAGTCATTACTCATGCATAGTTTGTGTAAACTGCTTCCAACACTCGTGAATACATAGTCAATACCTGAATGGTTGGTGTAAATTCCACCTTCCAACACTCGTGAATACACAGTCAAAAAGAAACTGGTTGTTGTAAACTAAATCTACCATCTTTCATAACTCTCCAGTACTTCGCCAGTACTTGGTTGCCAGTTACCTTCACTGCATCACTCGGGAATACATCCATTGAGGCTTCATTATTCGAATATTTACAGAATTATTTCACAATCATAAATCCCTTCCTTAATTGTATCTCGCCGTAAATTAAAATGAGAGAACATTGATCAAATGATTGAACTGTGCCCGTCAAGCGTGATTCTGTAAAATCCATATTCCAGACAGGAACGTAATTCAATTCATGTTCAACTCTGAAATTAAACACTCTCGTCGGTCTAAATAATATCCGAAGGACCGGGCCAATTGTGTCTCAGATTGGAAACAAACTTAACGTTACACGTTGTCGTCAACCAAGTAATAACTCTTAATATTTAAAAATAGTTCCGAATAAACTCAGATTCCTTTAATAAAACGAGAGTGCGGAGTCCAATTTGGTTAAAACGAATGACAGCCGTAGTCATTCTAAACTGGATGTAAGTAGGGATGGTTCCATCAAAAAGTATGATTGTTACTGATGGATTGCAATTTCATGCACAGTCACATCCGCTATGCAACATCCTCAATACTCACCGCCTGAGACGTGTTATATGTTACGACCTGCAGGGGGTCTATGTTGAACCACGTGATGAGAACAATCACATTGATCAGGACGAGGACGGTGATTTGGGCAAACAGTGTCTTGTCGGCGACCTGAAAAGAATGGACAATTTTGTAAGGTTCTATATCGTGCTCTCCTGCAGACACGTGACCTCTATGGAATTTGTGACGTATGTTAAGTCGCGCGTAACACATTGTAGTGTTATTTGCTATTTCACGTCAGGTTTTTGATAGCAGTTACCATCTCGTGGCAGCAGTGAAACAGCGTTTTATAAGAATCAATAAGGGAGATGTGTGTACTTTAAGACAACTCAACCAATACGCCCACTCCAATGCTCAAAACACCGGGCAAAGGATATACAATGTACCCACATGTTAATGGGAGATAGAAATGAAAAGGTCTATATATTCTGATCCGATGGTGATGTATTTGATTTGGGGATCAAACCTGTGTCTTTGATCTGACGTTTTCAGTTTTCCGGGGAACCATAATTTTGATAACATTTGCAGATTGTCGGTAAAAAGACAGGTTTTATGAGTATGCCTTCTTTTGCCAGGCAATCTGTATCAGTAAGGTGTTATTAGAATAACATAAAATTAATGTTCCATCAGGAAAGTGACATTCTTCACAATAAATACTTCTTTGAATTACAGAATGTTTATGGCCTCATAGAAATCTGACCTAAACAATACTCTGATGCCAATAACGCTGGTTTCTGACATTAGCTATTTATGAGATGTATTTTTTGTTACAGTGACCTTTAAATGACTCGAAATACAAATACCAGGTGTGCCGTTCGTTTTCAAAGACTGGCACTCTTACAAACAGACGCCGAAGTAAGAGACTAATTATATATATATAAATCATCAAAATTGTCTCTAAAATATACATTACCGTTTGACCTGGTTTTATTCTTCTAAATATTATATGAACCCTCCACGTCTTGGCAAAAAGAGCTCCAAATGCAAGCGAGAATCCAATGGCAATCACTATGTACCTCATCTGAAAAGAACATTGAAACAGTCAATACAATGAGGTTATCAGAGCAGTTTGTTTTGCGATGGTGAATATTTTCAGTTTGCAAGCGAGAATCCAATGGCAATCACTATGTACCTCATCTGAAAAGAACATTGAAACAGTCAATACAAAGAGGTTATCAGAGCAGTTTGTTTTGCGATGGTGAATATTTTCAGTTTGCAAATGAGAATACAATGGCAATCAGTATGTACCTAATCTAAAATGGGAATCCAATGCCAGTCACCATTTACCTCATTTGGAATGAACATTGACACAACCAATGGATAGAGGCTATCAGAACGGTTTGTTTTAAGATGGTATATATCCTCAATGTGCAAGTGAGAATCAGATGCCAATCACTATGCACTTCATCTGGTTAGAACATTGAAACAGTCACTACACACGGGATATCATGTGATCAGAGCAGCTTGTTTTGTGATAAACATGTTCATTTTAGATACGTATTTAGCTACGTATTTAGCTACGTGTGGCGTAACATATGGGACTTTTGATCACGTGATCATTTGTAATTAACGGTGGTCGATATGTCGATCGACGAGGAAAGAAATAACGCAACAATAGTTTTCCCTTCAATTCGTGTTTCTCTCTTTGATGTCAGTAAACCTGTTACCGAGAAGATTTAGTTACCTCTCAGCAGAACAGAGCACCTGTTCATTTCAGAATTCAGTTACATTAAAGAAACACTGCAAGTAAAATAGGACGTGTAACCGGTTTGCATGTGCCTCGGTTTCTTTTGGAATGTGGCATGGGAGTGGACGTATTAAGTCTGTAAATCAAACCAATACTGTTAACACGAAAGATTCAGTCCGTTGTATGTTAGAAGATAGAGGAAGTCACCCCTACCTCCTTTCAATCCGTAAACGGTACCGGCTGTCCAGTATGGTTGCAACACGGTGTTGTATTACTAGAGGTGTCACGTTATGATTATGGCTAATGGGAGCAATGTTTTGCAACGATGATTGTTAATAATAATAATTCTTTCGACAAGTAATTCACGAGGAAAATCCCATTCGCGTTCAAGGCTAGGGTGAATAGCTATGGTCAATTGGATTAATTATCCTAATAAAATTCTCCTGGTAGTTGCACTACGTTTTTCATTCGCAGCTGCTTGAGGAGTATGCTAAGAGTGCGTGACGATACACCTACCGGGTACCCATACACGGCTGGGGAACAAAGGCACATTTCGAGTACTGTCCTCATATGTTCTGTGTAAGAGACTTGAGGCTCATCTTCATAGACAAACTATATTTCTTTAACATCAAATCAATCATTTACGTTGAAATTAGGACTCGGGGTTTTGCATGAGATGCAGTGAACTTTTGTCAAGTAAAATCTCTTGCAGGATCATTTCTTTTCAATATTTTCATTTGGAGCAGCCTGTCAATATCACAAAGAGATGATTCCTGAGGTCAATATACTCACATGGCAGAATACTAGGTTTAAACCTGGCTCTGTCTCCTGGAAGAACACCGAGCTGTAGATGAGAATACATCCGAACAGGATGAGGGTGTTGATGTTGGGAGATGACAGCTTCACTATCCTGGAATAACACAATTCCCATTGAAATTACTTCATACTAAATGAAGAAAAGATTCAGTATAATTTTCCGTCGAACTTAGCAACACTAAATCTATATGACGACAATCCAGTGATTAACATCACAATCATCGTTCCACGCAATTGGGATACCATGACATGTGTCAACCAAACTAACGCTCATCACGTATCGCACGTGCATTTGCTTCACTGTTCCAACTACTGCGCTTAACCCCTTGTGACAGAAACCAACAAGAGGGATTTGAATCTAAGACCGTGTGTGTCATCATAATGTGAAGTAAAAGACATTTATTGATGGAACCTAGGTTTGATGGAACCTACAAGAATACTGGTGGGAAAGCAGAAATACCCTAAGATCGCTTCTGTGAAAAGCATTTCAGAAGTTGTATAGATGAAGAAAAACCAAGTTCTACCACCACGTGATCGATAACGGTCTTAGTACCTACACCGAATCGTCGCAACCACTGCAATAAAGAAGTTGACTATCCACAGAACTTGGGTTTCCTACAACCTAAGGATCGGAGATTGTGGCATGTCTCAGAGACGAAAGTCTCCACATCCGAAGATTTTAACCAGATCAATTATCACTGAATATTTGGTGCTTCTTTTTAAGATTCCATGCAGGAAGCAAAAATACTGTAACTCCCCATGATCTCTAGTATGTTGATCTACCTTCACTGGTCTGTTTTTCCACTGTATTGTCAAACTTTCAGATTTACGCATTCCCTTACAGCGGTATCTGTGATAATTTAGTTGTTTTTACTGTCCTCCGCCAAATAGCTCGGATATTGCTGAGTGCGACGTAAAACTAAACTCACTCAATTCTTTTGTTTGATAGATAGATAGATAGATAGATAGATAATGTAGGTTTGTTTTAATAGGTGTTCGGGCAGCTAGGCCCATTTACACCTTGCACGTCACAAAGGTTTGCTAACCCTGTTGTTTGAACTTTAACATTAAAATAATCGCGAGAACTACATGCAGATTTAAGAGGAAAGAATGGAACACTTGCATGGTGCTAATAGATCTGAGAACCAAGTTCACGCTTCAAGACACCACATAGCAGTAACGGTCACTTCCAACATGCCGTCCAAGAGATCTGAGACACAGTTGGACCTGGGACACGCTTCAAGACACCACATAGCAGTAACGGCCACTCACAGCATGCCGTCCAAGAGATCTGAGACACAGTTGGACCTGGGACACGCTTCAAGACACCACATAGCAGTAACGGCCACTCACGGCATGCCGTCCAAGAGATCTGAGACACAGTTGGACCTGGGACACACTTCAAGACACCACATAGCAGTAACGGCCACTCACGGCATGCCGTCCAAGAGATCTGAGACACAGTTGGACCTGGGACACGCTTTAAGACACCACATAGCAGTAACGGCCAATCACAGCATGCCGTCCAAGAGATCTGAGACACAGTTGGACCTGGGACACGCTTCAAGACACCACATAGCAGTAACGGCCACTCACAGCATGCCGTCCAAGAGATCTGAGACACAGTTGGACCTGGGACACGCTTCAAGACACCACATAGCAGTAACGGCCAATCACAGCATGCCGTCCAAGGGATCTGAGACACAGTTGGACCTGGGACACGCTTCAAGACACCACATAGCAGTAACGGCCAATCACAGCATGCCGTCCAAGAGATCTGAGACACAGTTGGACCTGGGACACGCTTCAAGACACCACATAGCAGTAACGGCCACTCACAGCATGCCGTCCAAGAGATCTGAGACACAGTTGGACCTGGGACACGCTTCAAGACACCACATAGCAGTAACGGCCAATTCCAACACTTTTTTTTTCATTTTTTATTGACTGAATTATAGCACTATGAATATGCACAAGTGCTTGGATATAGGCGCATTATCAATGGCCATTATTGTTGGTATTATTATCCCTCTCTTTCCTCTTAAAAAGTGAGTGAGTTTAGTTTTATGCTCAGCTATATTCCGACTATATGGCAGCGGTCTGAATATAATCGAGTCTGGACCAGATAATCCAGTGATCTACAGCATCTGCACAATTGGGAACCGATGATATGTGTCAACCATGTCAGCGAGTCTGACCACCCGATCCCGTTAGTCGCCTCTTTCGACAAGCATAGTCGCCTTTTATGGCAAGCATCAGTTGCTGAAGGCCTATTCTACCCCGGACCTTCACGGGTCATTTCCTCTTACCCTTACGGAATAAAGTTTAACAGTGAAGATTTGGGCGCTAAAACCTATTGTGGAGGTGAGAGTGTTGTCTATCTTGGGTTCGAATACCTTATCCACTCTCCTAGCTTCAACGTCCTTTACCTGTGCCCTCACAGACACAGATTTTTTTCGCAGAACAATGTCGTTCTTTTAGTAACTTCAAACTTCGGTTGAAGTTTTATGTTATCATGACGGCCTATTCATTCTATTCAAAAATATATTAATTCGTCCAGACATGATTATTTACCGGCTGGCGTAAAAATGAGTTATTGCTTTATTGCTCAGTGAGACGTTAAACAACCAGTAAAATCCGTCACTCTGTCAATTGTACCAAATAATCTTATTCTTTTTCCCGAATCCCATATTTCCAAATGATATATACATTTTATGTGCATCAACAACAGACGCACTTACACCTTGTCAGCGGTTTCCGGCATTCTTGTCTCAATAGACACATCGATTGCATTCAATTACATCAGAAAGCTCCCTTCCCTCACCCACGTCTTACACATATTGCATTTAATAGTCCAGTCACTTTGACATAGACGCTCGTTTAACTAGCAGAGCTGTAGGTAGCTAAGAAATCTACAGACGACACAAGTACCTCCACACGGAGTTCTGTACAGGCACAAGGCGTTATATTCAATTACCTAAACGTGCACTCACGTCGAACGGTGAAATCCAGGAATATTGGATCTTTACTAAAACACCCATGAGATGTCACAGGGCAAACAAATGCCTCCCTCTACTGACTTAATTTACAATTCAGATAACAGATCTAAGTTCAGATAGTACGGTGTTTGCTGGGGTGATCTACATTGGTTTGGGCGTCAGGAGAACGTGATCAATCAGGAGGCGCTTTTGTCTCCTCCTGGTCATTATCCAAGGAACACCGTAGATATCCAAATGCTTACAAGGTACAACACGTTGCTCCTTAAACCTAGATTCCTGCGATCATATGGGTCTTGTTCGTAGTCCTTCTCGCTCGGAGGCGTGATGAATCAAACGGACCATGGTTCCTGCTAATGCAGTTTGGGAATTCAAGACAGGTGATCTGATTGCAAAATTGGCTGGAAAGTTATATCTTTTCATCCGCTCTATATGGAACAAGATTATAAAGTCATGTGCTTACTTGTGCAAATGCTATGGGGCAGCAGGTTTTTAGGTTTTAGATATCCTGAATTGCCTTCGCATGCATGAATGACGTTTGATGACCGCTTGACAAAGAAATCTCTTTTTATTCAATACAATAACAACCCGCTTGATTGGCAGTAAGACAGGATACGCATAAAGAAGTGGCTGGATAAGGGTGTGTGTGTGTGTGTGTGTGTGTGTGTGTGTGAGTGTGTGTGTGTGTGTGTGTGTGAGTGTGTGTGTGTTATTTCATGAAATGTAACAATAAAAATGAAAAACAAAAACAAATTACGCTGCTTGGCCGAAACACTGTCTCAACGCGTGAGTCTGCTGTCCGTGTCAAAAACATCACAATCCGAAAACTTGTTCCTGTTTTGATTCATTTGGAGCCAAGGGCGTGAAGATCCCAGTTAAAACTGATCTTCGGTGATAGACTGTGCTTGTCGAAAGAGGCGGCTAAAGGGTTGTCGGTCAGTCAGTCAGTGATAATTTCTGAGTCCCTAGAGTATTAAATAGTACATTTGATTATGTGTCTCTTTTGCATTCTAGCTAATCTCGGTAGCCTGTAAAAGTTTAGAGGAGACAATCCAGTGGCAGACATCATGAGTGTTAGTATACGATGACACGTGTCAACCAAAAACAGAGCGCCTGACCACCCGGTAAGTCCACCCTAACGGCAATCATGGACTGCTGAATACAAACTGAACACTGGTACACGTCCTTTTGTGCGGCAGTAGTTTAGCTGAAACTTAGCAAGCCTATGAATTATCGTATTAAACAGACAGGAGGACTGTTGCACGTCAATGAAGATTACCAGAATAATTATGTGTGGGTGTGTTTTCGTGAACCATTACTGAACATCGTAGAAGTGCTATCAGTGTTTCTGACTCCAGACTGCTTTATTAACCATTAATCAGTCAACATAAGGAATAGGGAGCTGTAACGGTCATAGTAACTGTGTCAATCCATCTTGTCAATGCGTATGTTACGTAGGTGCGCCACTTTTACCATCGTCGTGTCAAACGTATCGCAAAGAGGTTGAGTGAGATTTAATTTCCTCTACCATCAACAGCTTGTCTCTCAAACTGGTATTGGATGTAAAGTGTCTTGAGAATCACGCAACATCCGTTTCCTGACTTAACGACACGGCAGTCGCTGTTTCTTCCCAATCCTTGAGAGTTAAGCTGAGAGTAATGGACAAAAATAATACGCTCGTCTACAGGATGAACAGAATGGAACACTGAAATCAGGCCAGGAAAATATTGCCAGTCCCTTAAGACTCTGAGATATAGTTCGGTAGTGCTCATTTAAACTTCTTTAGATGTTAAGGAATTACCATTCTGTCTCTACTGTTAACTTTAAGTGATTATTTAATGGTGGGATTTTAGTTGACACAACGCATTTAAATGTGGCAGTGAATGTAACAAAACATGTCAAACCAATTCCTCTTTTGCTGTGTCTTTCTTCAATGGGTGACTGCGCGAAGATAAAAAAAAATATCAAGGAGAAAGATGTTCAACTTATAGATTGCCTGAGGACTTAACACTACGACTGTGGATGTGGCGCACTGGAGATACAAATTCAATGCTAGGGACTGATGTAATTTTCCTCCGGAATATTAATCACAACACAGACATATGTTATCGCTCAAAACTAATTTGCCTTGGAACCGTGTTTCAGTAGAAAACGTTTGGATTATTTTGTGTACCATCTGGAGCACGGGCACATAAAAAAAGGTAAAATAATCCCATTGATTCGTTTTGTGATGAACCCCAAGCTTGTAGCTTACTACTACTTTATCTTACTGCGTCACAGCATCCTCCTCCAGAGTGCTATCGCACCAAGGGGCGATTCCATACAGATTGTCTCTTGTTGAATGTGCCTTCTTCCACTGTCTCCAGGTCGAAAATGTCTCGTAAAATGGAAGTTTACCTCCAAAACTTTGTTCGTTTCTCTTTGAATGAGTGAGTTTAGTTTTACGTCAAATTCGGCAATATTCCGGCTATATGGCGACAGTGTGTAAATAATCGAGTCTGGAACAGACGATCCAGTGATCTACAGCATGAACATCGATCTGCACAATTGGGAACCGATGAGATGTGTCAACCAGTCAGCGAGCCTGACCGCCAGATCCCATTACTCGCCTTGATCGTAAATTGATACTAGTTCACCCATCTGTTTCACTTACTGAAACACGTTCTTTGTGTTGTAACCTTAATTAGAATGAGCAAGAAAATACACAAGGTATAATGTTTTCTTGAATTTGATTCCTACTAACAGCGTTGCATATACTTGTGATTGTGCTCCAGGAAAAGATATTTTCGTAGTTCAGTTTTATCTTATAACGATATGGACTCTACAGTAACATTATTCCCCTGTCGAGTTTGCGTTTTGAAGTCCCTGAGAGGTACCAACGAAAACTGCATTGCCAAGCGTTGGAACCTGAGCAGTACCACTGCAGTGTCTTCTGTTGTTATTGGAAAGCGAACAGATACGTGATTTGAATAGTGACATACATAAGGGGACAGTAAAAGATAGTAGAATAACTAACATGTCATTGTTTCAGATTAAAACCTAGCACGCCAGCCTAACTTTGGGAACGGGGTTTTCGGGGGGTTGTTTTTGGCAAGTTACGCTTAAACAACAACCCGACTTTAATTCGCTCAGTTAATAATGATCTCTGACGACCTTATAGGATGTTGCATTTCTAAACTTCTATGCCCGCAATTAACGATTTTACTCAAGAAGCTATCATATCAAGTTTCTGACAACACTTTCACAAGGGAGTACTTTCAAGTACTGGACTAGCTGTCAACCATTTCGCAATGATTGTGGCACGGGCAGTTTGGATAACATCGTTGCACGTTGAGAAGGGACCGTATTTCCAATCTATGTTTCGTTTTAGACAGATGTCTACAGTGATCATTTGTACTGAAAGATAAGACCTGAAAACAACACGGAAGAAACCCATAATGAGAGTTATAAGTCTCTCTCCATTTCCATTAGATATCCTTTCGTTATTAATACGTACCTGGGTGCTGCCACTGGTAAGAAGATACATGGTTATCATTTAGCCATCTTCGTCAAACCACACTGTGTCATGTCCGTCCTCTTCCATCTTCCCTATCTCCCTCAGATACTGAACTTTCGTTGCTATGATATTGCCCCTTGCACAGAGTGTCAACGTTTGCAAAAATTGGTTGCTCAGTCCCTTGACACATGTTTCGACGTTGTAGATGACTACTTCAGTACTTGTCAGTACTCCCATGTGAAGTTGCTGTGGTTGTCAGCAACTTTATGTGATAGTTCTTAAGTAACATCTGACATAAAGTTAAGAAATCCAACACCCAATTAAGTCTTCATTATCAACTGAGCGAATTAGAGCTGGATACCTTTTGTTATTTGACCTAACTTGCATAAGACCGTGTCCCAAACGTTAGGTTGACAGACTGTATATAGTACATTTGTTTGCATGCTGATTGATGTAGAACTCGGCAATAATCCAGCGATATAAGAGAGTAATCACGTTTGGAGGAGACAATACAGTGAGTTTCATCATAAGCATTAGAATACAATGACACGTGTCAACCAAGTCAAAGACTCAAATATACTCTGTATTAGCCGGTAATATTACCCGGTTATATCAGTCCGGTAATATTACCCGGTTATATCAGTCCGGTAATATTACCCGGTTATATCAGTCCGGTAATATTACCCGGTTATATCAGTCCGGTAATATTACCCGGTTATATCAGTCCGGTAATATTACGGAAATCGTGGATTGAATGCCTCCTTTTGTCCGGCAGTAGTTTAGCGGAAAGCTAGCAAGCCTCTGAAAAATAACATTAATCAGATAAGAGTAATGTCTCATTTAAATTATGATAAGTCTAATTCTGTGTGGGTGTTTTTGAGTGAAAGTCGGAACCTCGTTTGAACATCTCTGCGTTAGTACGAACGATATTAGTGTTCTTTGAAACTAGTTTACTCATTCATCATTAATCAGTTGGAAGAAATACGAGGCAATAACTTCAGGTTAACTGTATCCATCCACCCTGTATGTTACGTGGATGCGGAAACTTTCACCCTCGTCGTGTCTATTAGGACAAACATTTCGCGAGGAGGTTGAGTGAGATATAATTTCCTCCCCCATCAACAGCTTATCCCTCAAACTGGTCTTGGATGTAGAGTGTCTTGAAAAGCATGCAACATCAGTTTCTAAGTTAACGACACGAACGTCGCTGTTTCAGTCCAGTCTTTGAGAGTTAAGCTGACAGTCAATGAACGAAAATAATGCGCTCGTCTACAGGATGAACAGAATGTAACATTAAAGCCAGGTCAGGGAAAAACGCTGCCAGTCCCTTAAGCCTCTAAGATATAGTTCGGGAGTGCTCATTGAAACTTCCTTCGATGTTAAAGAATTACCACTCTGTCTCCATTGTTGACTTCATGTGATTATTTAACGGTGACTTTTTAGTTGTCATGGCACATTTAAATGTATTTAATTCTAATCATGTGGCAGCGAAATTAAAAAAAATATGTCAAACCAAGTCCTCTTTCCGTGCATAATACCTCCCTGAGCGCTTGCACGACCATAAAAAATGATCAAGGATAAAGATGTTGAGCTGATAAATTGCCGAGAACTAAATATCAAGACCAAGGATGAGGCGCATTGGAGATACAAATCCACTGCTGCGAAATGATGTCATTTTCCTCTGGAGTATTAATGACAACAAGGATATATGTCATTACACAAAACCTAATTGCCTTATAATTGTGTTTCTGTAGAAAACGTTTGTATTACTCTCCGTACCTGGATCACGGGCAAGAAAGGAGACCTTTTTGATTCGTTTTGTGATGAACCCCACGCTTGCAACTCGCTGTTTGTCTTACTATATCGCTTACCGCGCCACGCCAAACTTTCATCTCGCTGTCTCCCAGTGCGGCTAACGTGCTATAGCACTGAGGTTCGCTTCCATACCGAATGTTTTTGTTCAATATGCCTTCTTCCTCTGTCTCCAGTGTCGAAGAAGTATTTTTCGTTTCTCGTTGAATGTAAATTAATACTGATTCATGTATTTTACTTACTGAAACATATGTGTTGTAACCGTATTTCCAACGAGGAAGAAAATATACAAGGTGTAAGGGTTTCATAAATTTGATTCAAACTATCAATCCTGTACATATTTGTACCCGTCCTGTTACAAATGTTGTTTTCGTGCTCCTGTTTTTATGATGTGTACGTGCACTGCACTAACATAATTCATGTAACAGGTTTGTGCTCGATTTTCAATCTCAGCTCCCTTGGGAAAGTGCATTGCCAAGCTTAGAATGTAGTTAATCCCACTTATACAAGTGAGTGATTGGAATATAGTTACAGTCCCATGGGGACACCACACATGCTTCTTTGTATGGTGGGGCCAAGTCTAAGTCACAGATCTGTGCACACATGACCACGTGCTTAACAAAAGACTGGGGAACAGTCTTCAGTCACTGTGGACTACAGTGGAAGCTGTCGAAAACCGGCACTCATCGGGATCCAAGAAATAATCCAGTTGCGACAACGTGCCGGATTGTAGAGCTGATGATTTATGTTCAAGCCATAGACGGAACTGAGGTTTTATGCTGGTGTTGACAAATTGCCGGATTGGACAGATACCGGTTTTGACAGCTTCCACTGTGTACCTCGGGTAAAACTTCTTGAGACGCAATTAGAAGTTGGTAAAGATATAAAACAAGTATATGGATGACATCTTGTTATTTATTGTATAACACGACGTTTCTCGAAAAGAAGTTGTCATCCATATTTTTGTCTTATACATCCCAGGTTATTATGTTTTCTAGCGCCTCAACATTCAATTCATCATTGCGTGTCGGGTATTCCTGATCTTACCTCAGCAGCAACATTCAAAGGACGAGGCAATAGGCATAAATGAACTAGTTAATGAACTATTGTTGTTCTCAAAGAGAACATGAACAAGCTGAAAGTACGGCAAGCTGTAAAAAACACCCGTTTCAAGCAGTCACCCGCAAAGGTTACTGGGACCTATTCTAATCCAAGAATATCCTCGGCAGCAAAGACGGTTTGTGTAATGTATATTTACCTGGCTTCCCGATATCTGATGTTAAAGATGAGGCAGCAGATGACGAGGACGATGCCAGCAGAGGCGAGGACGGACAGGGAGATGTACAAGTCCATACTGATGAACTCTGGCGAGAGGATGAGGAGGGTGCTGTCTCGGGGGAAGTACCTACCTGGCGGTATAGGACATTGTTAGATGACACTGCCAGATGGCACTGTTAAACTATGCTCTTAGGTGACACTGCCAGATGGCACTGTTAAACTGCCCTCGTAGACGTCGCTTGTAGGGGATAATGCTCGACGACACTGTTAGATGACACTGTTAAACTACATGCTTAGACGTCACTGGTACAATGTTACACCTTCATACAATGTCCTGATTGTACGTTTTGCTCGTTGTCATACGCTGCACTTAGTAAATTCTAGCTATGTGACAGCGGTTATCCGATCTGAACACGTCAACCCAGTGATCAACATCATGAGTATTTGTCTACATAGATGGGAAAGAAGGACATGTGTCAACTACGTCAGCGAGCCTGACTGATACGCTAGTCGCCTTTACGGTAAGCATAAAATGCAATTACGTGATGCGTGCCTTGGACATTTCCGTGAGCAGATCGAGCCCCAAGCAAATGTGTTGCACTGACAGACCTAGAAACATAAACCGAGATTCGTACTCGATTCGGGACTTCACTCGCACTTCACTCGCACGGAGACCAATCACGGAAACCAAAGACCATCCACATACCATTGCTTTGCAGATAACAAGATCGATGCGTTGCAGTTTGGACGAAAGTCGTCTTAGACACTCACAGGTGAACATACGGAACCTAGGCACTAGACTCGACTAGTGTCAGAAGATTTTTGTCAGGGAGACATGTCTAGTAGCACTTCTTCCTCGTCAAATATACCCAGAAGTAACGCATCTGTGTTCGTGGCGTGTTTAAGTGAATGACACAGCTGACATTGTACACCCCCTAGTAAGATCGCAACCATTCCTCTTTGTCCGCCTCCATGAAGTCGTTGTCACGTAGGCTAGTTACATACTCGTTCTACTTTCTTCAGCACAAATGGGGAAGGCTCCGTTTGTGTTTTCATGAACCTCCGGCATTACCACCATTTAATAGGGGTGGATATACTCAAATACCAGAGTACTGGCAATTTGAGTGTTTAGTTCATTACGCCTAAAAGGTACCATTGCTGCATGTTCCCAAGGGAGTTGATAAAATATCGGAAAGTACGATAGGGTCGTATGGCCGGGGATATAATGTACGTAGCGCCGTGAACAGGGAATACGCGTGGATATGAGCGTCATATAAGCGGACTATTATAAATAGAGTTCAAAGGAATACATCTTTGACAGTGTTTGATTTAAAAACTTTTATATACAAAAGGGATTTGGTCTTCAACAACACATGTAAGAGGAGACTAACGTGATCGGTTGGTCAGGCTCGCTCACATATATTAATGCAAGCCAATTGCCAAGAATGATGCTCATTATATCAGTCACTGCCTGATCCAAACTTGATTATGTATAGACCGCTAGAATGTGACTGCGTTAAACTATAAACCAAGAAAAACAAGCTTTCATTTATGAACATTTCATTAATTTGGTACCATGTCCTGAAACCGGGAAGTATTCTTCAGCGACTATTCCTCCAGAAGTCGCATGCAACATTCCAAATCATGTATTGCATAAATAGACGCTTTCGCATTCAGGGCAGATAGACATTCATGATAATGACCCATACTCCCACTCAAGGCAATTTACGAAACACCATGTCTATTCTTACAGGAATAGTTTTGCGAGATGTACCACCAGGCCGTGGCTATCACGACATCTACTTTAGAGCTCAAACATGTTCCTGATGAGTACTGACCTTTATGCCCAAAGTAAGGTTTCTCGATGATCATCATCTTGTCTCTGTCAGGGTAGTAGACAGCCGTCATGTGCATAACTCCATCTGAAAGGTTATTCAAATTTACTGCATATACATGTAGTCTCTAGCGAATAATATCGCTTTCCACAGTCAAAGATTTTTTTACCATTAAAGACTTTTGCATAAGTATCCTCTACTCTATACTGCAGTGCAGACGTAGGCTTCTCTCTCTGAGTGCTGATGTCTTTGACATATGATAGGCTTCTATATCTGGTTTCATAAATGCAAACTCATCTGACAAATTTACAACGGACACTGGGTGAAATCCCCGAGACGGATTTGGCAGTAACAGCAATCAACGGTTCACAATACCTATCATTTGATCGACTTTCAACAGCGTTACCAAGTCCCCACTTTCATCGAAACGGATCTTTCCTTTAAGGCCTCCAAATGACAGATTCCGAAAGCTTTCGTAGATAGTCCGACCTGTGAGATAGTTATCATACGTGAAGGAGCCAAGACTGTCACCTGTGAGTGAAAGAGAGAAGACGTATTTTTAAACTGATGTCGAACATTACCACGTTAGATCACATACATATTTCATGTTTGCCTAAAACACAAAAAACAAAAAACAAAACAAAAAAAAACAAAAAAAAAACAAAAACAAAAAAAACAAAACAAAAAAACAACAAAAACCAAAAAACCCCAAAACAAGGTTTCTTCAGTAAGTCAGTTTACGCTGTTTTAATCAATATTCCAGCTATGGACACCAGAAATGGTCTTAAACCTTCTTTCTATATGGGAATTCGAACCTGGGTCTTCGACGTGACTACACCACCCTTCCAACAGTTCTCTAGGCACGATATTTGTTTGGCAATGGGATATATCAAACTCGGCGTCTTTGGGTGATTCGTACTTCTTTTTCCCATCGTTGCTACTACTATCACTCACTCGTTTGTTGGTTATACTATGTGACTTAAAAACCGCCATGATATAACTGTTATGCCATTGAGCAAGCCTAAACACCAAAACTTCAGATGACAACATGTCGGGCAGATCTTACTGATCTAGACTGTTAGTCGCCCAAACCATTATCTTGAAACACTTAAAGTGATTGTGAAAAGAAATCAATGAAAAGTAATTTTGCATATATTTACTAACGGAAATCAGTGTCAGAAATGTGTCTCAGTGTTAAAATCTCCTGAAAGGCACTTGACAAGGTATATGAAAGACTGGTCAATCTTCAGCCAAATGAGCTGACAAAATTACCCCTTTGCACGAGTCTCTTTTCTGCCATGTCTAACGCCAGAGCGAGAGCCCAGACCGAGTCATACGCCTGAGCGGCCGTCTTCTGACCATGATCTGACCGATTGGCGTTGCGTATCCGAAACGATTCCAGGAACTCGAAACCACTAATGCGAGCAGCATCCGTGGCTTTTGAGCGTAGAATGAAAGTCTCTCCAACCCGGAAGTGACCATTGATGGCCTTCAGTAATTGCAGCTTGGTACATCCGGAAGTATCGTAAGCCTTTTCCCACCACCTGTCATCGAACCATCCTAAAATAAACCACACGTATTTCGGCCCATATAACCCTTGCTTGTATATCTGAAATGGAACGGAGTGCAAATTAAAGATAATCAGTACAGGATTCATGCATCGCAGATGACTCTAATGACTGACCCTAAAATAGAATGAGCTAGTGGGAACTGTTGTCCATTTTGTGTTTCTGCACGCCTGTTCTGATCACTTTACAGGGTACTTTCGTTTGTAATGTTGGTTATGTTGAATGCCTTTGTTTACTGGAATTAATTGTATGAAGTAAAATAAATTTTGCAGAGATGCAGCAGGGTATATGGTTAACTGTAACAGATTGTAGGTAACAGTTTGTAGAGAGTTGTATTTACGAAACACAAGCAGAATTGAAACTATGTTGCCGCGATAGGAGTAGCTTTGTTGAAACTATAATATCCAGATACGAGAAGCTTGGTGATAGTTTAAAACATTCGCACTGGCAGTGAGGTGATATATACACCGTCACCTTATAGCAATCCGTTTCGCTTTAGCTCTTATTGAATAACGGCATGGCCACATACACATATATTCAGTCGTGAATATTTGTATCTCCGTGTGCCCACTTTGGAAACTAAAAGCAGTAGGTAAAGTACAGTAAAGTAACATCTTTGATACAACGCCTTGAATTTTGTATTATTACCTTTAATGATTAGAAATAAAACTTGAAATAGCATCTAGTTTATTGATTGTTTTGAACCATTATTTTGAATTTTTAATTAAGTATCATGAGTCATTGATAGGGTTACATACGCATATTTTCGATCGTAAATGCCTGCGTGTCCATGTGCCCACTTTAAAAGCTAAAAGCAGTAAGTGAAGTCCTGTGAAGTAACATCCTTGAAACAATAACCTTTAATGATTAGGATTAATATCTGAATTATCAACCAAGATTATTGATTGTTTTAAACCATCATGTTAAATTGTAATTGGGTATCCTCATTGGAGGGGGGATATTTTAAATACATGTATATTTTTGTCATTTTATGGTTCTAGATGTACTTGTGTAGCTTTCAATCCTCCCATATATTCAATTATGCCATAACGCCTCCTCACTGACTGCTGACTGACCTTGCTTTTTTGGGTGAGCGACCACTCCCTCGCCAAGGCATTATCAATAACTCATTTACGTTTCGGGGGCCTATAGGTTAAATGTGAAGTATAATCTACATATATAGCGCCGATTTACGCATGTTTTGTCCGTGTCAGCTAAATCAAGATACATGTGAAAGGCAACTTTAATGTTCAAATACATAAGGAACAAAGATAAACTAGAAATATATTAAGTAGTGGTGTTCAGATGAAGTTGGGAGTTTCTTTCTGGGGCATTTGTGGCATGTTGCTTACCTGTTTACATAGCATCTTGAATCCTCAGGTTAATTACCAAATGTTACAGATTGGAACTGGATTTTCAACCCATTTTTCTGATTTTTCCTGAATTTATCTTGATGATGACTGCATACATTGAATGATTACTTTCAGCTGTATTATCTTAAATCGTCAAAGTCAAAACGGTATGGTTGTTCACTGGCTGCATATTCTATTCTATCAGTGCGCATGTCCAATGAACAATTCATGCCGTAAACTGGCACGAAACGTCTTACGTCACCGACCGATATTTCAGGTATAGTAAGAACATGTTATAACTGCCATGTACACTATTTCAGATATATTTACAAAATTGTTGACTTGTGTCGTACCATATTTTAAGCAAATGGTATAACTGTCTCGTACAATATTTCAGGGACATTAAAGAAAACGGTAGTTTTGTCTTTCCTATGTAGATACAGGGTACACTAAAAAATGGTTGTATCAGGAAAAACCGCAGCAAAATCTGTAGCTTACCTCACAAAACACATTGAAAATAGTTTCTTCATAAAAGCTTGCAAATATTATTCTTGCGTCATGTTTCTGAAAAGGAAATAAAGAAATATGAATAACAATTACAGCCTGAACAACAACTACAGTACAATATAGTATACAATATACAATAGTACAAACGTTCCATATTTCCAAGAAGGCCACCAACTCGTAACAACATCTGAAAAGTATCCAGACGCATTCACAACGTTTCAGTGCCCATACTTGCCAATAGAATATCGTATCTAAATTTGAATATTTGAATAGTACTATTTTCTTCGCGCATACCACATTTACAAGGCCCTGGGAAAGGTTTTGACGAGAGTAATTCGTCAAATAATTAACCTCACATTTTCAAAGAATATTAAGTACAATTCAAGATCAATGCACTGCCAAGGTTAACGTGTTCATTCAGTTCACATGTTGGAAGAATGTCGGTAGCAATCTCATCCTTGTGTTTTATTTATCGATTGTTTCTGACACAATCCTACTCATAAAGACAATGGATCTAACTGTACTCTGGTTGTCCTCGCACAGGCATTGATGTTCTTGCAGGTGGTCTTCACCCTTTACAAGAGAACTAAGTGCAACCTTTCATCGATTCTCGCCAAGTTCGACATTTAGAATTTGCTCATTCTCTGAATTAATTCAATCATTCACCAGTGAACGTAATGTATCCCCGCGACTTGTCCTCCCTGTCTCTATATCGATAAGCTCAGTAAAATATTGTCTCCCTGAATTGCCCCGATGTGTGTACTTTTTATTAAAGACTTGTGGATCACTGAGTACGTCTTATTGAACAGCTTGATGACAGTTTGTATTGCAAAGGCGTCATGACTTAAGTGGATGCTATCTAAAGTAACGCTACAGTCCACATCAGTACAGCTGGTTAAATGGTGAGACCCGTGGAAATCCTTTGCCACGTTGCACAAAGCTATATCAGCGCTACGAGTGTCGTAAGTCTGTGTTACAGTGTAGGGGGTATGACAGTCTTAGCCCTGCGGGTGTCGTACGCTTTTGTTACAGTATAGGAGGTATGACAGTCGAAGCACTATTGAGAAAAAGGGGAATGGTGCTCTAAACTTCATTTTCACCCAAGTACCCCCTCTGCATCCGCGTATAATTTTGATTACTGGATGGTCTTGTTCGGTATCGATGATTTACACACCTCAGCCATACAGCTGAGATTTTGCTGAGTACAACGTTTAATAACATAACAACCAAAACAAAAAATGGCTTGAATGGGCTTCTAAAAGTCAGCAATGGAACACCGTGTTCTCGTGAAAGGCAAAAATGCAATTACAGTGACTCGACCTTTGAAAATCATGATTTATATGTGGTCATGCCTGTTTGTAAATACCACTAACTTTTGGGGGCATGTGATTTCGTATCGCATCTGCGGAGATCGATGATCATGATATGAATCAGGTCCAGAAAAGACCATTTACAGATAATGAAAAAAATGACCCCGACACTCAGTAATTTGTGCGGCACTGAACAAGAGACAAAATGAACTCGACCATGTAAAAAAGTGATAAACCCAAGAGTCACGGCTGTCACTCTCGAACCCCAAGATGAAATTATTACGAGTGTGTATTTTCTGTATATTTTGTTATTAATTAATTACATGTAATAATTATTATTGGGTCACAGCATTTAGTGTTTTGAACATTAAAGATGATGGGTCACATTTCGTTTTAATAGCTGGTCAACACTTTTAGGATTCTGGTTTTCCGGAATTTATCTGCTCCTAGTTTTCTATGTTTCTACTTCCGGGAGACTTATTGGAGGGCATTCTACAGTGTTGACGATGTGCGTTTGTGCCCGAACTTTCGGGAAATGGCTAAATATACATATTAAGGCTGGTTGCCGTGTTGAGGGTGACACTCACACCCATTCATATTTACTGGAGTTACTGCCACGCTTGATCATCAAAACCCGTCAACGCCTGACGTACATTATCTGCTGTCGCAACGATCGCTGTGTTTACATTCTGCCATAGCTGATTCTCTCCCACACCAAGACTATGGTGAGTTTGCTTTATTGTATTTTGTGACCCATTGACTTAGATTTTGTCTCTCTTGAATTGTACTTGAAATCTGCATTGTTTTATTGACTTGTGACTCTGTATACCTTGCTCTCGTTGCATAATAATACAGAACTTGAACGTAAACGACTTGTCTTTGTTCTGTTTTGCTGGTTCAAAGGGGGATTTCTTAAATTGTTCTCACGGTAAATTCTTAACCGTAACAAAATGAAAATATACAGTATAGAAACCAGTGAAGTATCATGTACTTGAATGAATGATTGAGTGAGTGAGTAAATATTTAACGTCACATTGGCATTACCTCAGCCATATCGTGACGAAAACAAACGTGTCCTTGATCTAACAGGACAACGACGTTTTGAACAGAATGACATAATGTTCCCAAACAACCAACGCCAGTTTCAACAGTGCTGAAAATGGTCAAATAAAATGAATGCTTTTTCGTTAAAGAAGTCCGATGCAGTGAGGGAATGAATTTAGCTTTACGCTGCCCTTAGCAATATTCCAGCAATACCAAGAATACTATGCACTGTACCCAAGTAGGGGACCGAGCCCGGTTCTTTGGCTTGACAAGCTTTAACCACTGCAGCTATATTTACGATTACATTTTCTCAACAAAGTCGATTCGAGTACTTATGCTGGGTTGAGTCCCATCTGGAATATGAAACCACACTGTCATGGTCAGCCCTCTAATACACTATCACCGCGGTTCTCACAAACACGGAGGTCGGAAAGCTGGTAGTCTAGATCACCGACATGAAGGAGGTAACACAAACACTGGCCCGCTCGAAACAATATAATATATGCTTGAGGGTGGTTTGGAAGACAGGCAGTTTGTCCGGCAATAAACCTTACAAGAAATATTCGACCAGACTTGGTAATAAATCAAGATTAATGCACCGTCGAGGTTAATACAAATGTTAGTCTGTTCGGACCAGTATATTGCATATCTGGCTGTGGTATAGTGCGGAATGTTGGGAACGGGTTTGGAAGACAGGTAATATGTCCAGGGGTAAACCTTACAAGAAACATTCGACCAGAATTAGGAATAAATCAAGATTAATGCTCCGTCAAGGCTGGCGTGTTCATACACTTCATGCCCATACAGCATGAAAGATCTGAAGCACTTTGTAGACTTGGGTATGAATGGCACCACAACATGGTATCTTCAGCTAACACTGTAAACGCGACATATAGTCTGGTTCATAATTATTGAGAATGTTTCTTCTTACTTTGAGCTATCCTAACACCTCAACTGATTCACTGATACTGAAAACTAAGTAATGGTATAAGGGAGGTAACTCATCTTGGCCTACTGAGTATAGTACAATTAGAGTTACCTCCCCTGAATTTGTAGCAGACGTCATTTTCCTCAGCACTGTCAACAATGTCTGCTGAAGATAAAAGAAGGTTGATTTTTGAGTTGTGTAATCAAGGAATTGATGATGTAAATACATTGGCAGAGAGAACAGGAACTCCTCTTTCTACTGTGTATAGGATTAGGAAGAATTTTAGAGAGGGAAAGGATTTGGGGCACCAGAAAGGAGCAGGGAGACCCAGAAATTTGGACTTCTCAGATCGCGTCCGGCTGGGAATTTTAGCGTCTAAAAAGCAAAGGGCAAGCATCTCCAACATCAGGTATGAAATGATAGAAAGGGGATCAACAGTGGTATCAAAATCTACAGTTAGAAGAAATTTGATTGATCTTGGATGGGAGAAAAAGACTGGAATTCCTTCTCCTCTCATGAAACAAGAACATAAAGACAGGCGTGTTGAGTGGTGTTTGGCACATGAAAACTTTGACTGGGAAAATGTGATTTTTACTTATGAAAGCTCAATATGGGTATATCCCAATAATGTGAAAATATGGACAAAGTCTGCGTCAGCACCGTTGTATCGACGACCTAAATACAGCCCAAAGTTTCATGTATGGGGAGGGATATCCTTATTAGGAACGACCCCGCTGTGTGTGTTTGAGGGAAATCTGACAAGTCAACGCTACACTAACATATTAGATAATTTTCTCCTTCCAAGTGCACATGTGTTTTATGGAAATGACTGAATTTTGCAGCAAGAGAATGATCCTAAACCCACCGCAAAATATGCCGAGCAGTGGTTTCAGGAGAAAAATGTGACTGCATTACCATTTCCTGCATATAGTCCTTACTTAAATCCCATTGAGAACATTTGGGGGATGATGAAGGAATGTGTGAATCAAAAGGGGTTGACAAAAATTGAAGACAAGAAGAGAGAAGTGGTCCGATACTGGGACAGCATAACTCACGAGACACTAACCTCTCTGATAGGAAGTATGCCTACCCGTCTTAGACTGTGCCGTGAAGCTCAAGGAGACTTGATAAAATATTAAATTGTTACCTACACAACATGAAAAGGTCAGTTCATTTTCACAATACATTCAATTTTATCTGATTTGTTCTCGTTTAATAATATGAAATGCTTTAGCTATTCTCAATAATTTTGAACCATACTGTACAAGGCGAGTAATTTCTTTGGGGGTAAGTTTATTCGTTCTTGACAATGTATTTGAACAATGATTAATTGCCAGTAGTGTTTTGTTAACCCTGTAGGTAGTTGTGGGGAGGTTACTGTAATTTAACACTTTGGGGTTAACTGTAATCGGGATTAACATTTGAACCATTCCGTCTAACTTGTCCAGAAGTTGAAAATGCAACTTATATACTACAGACGAGGGCAAGCGCATGCCCGTTTATCTCAGAATGGCCAGACAATACATTCATCAACAGCATGAGCACCGATGTACACAACTGGGATACGATGACATGTGCCAACAAAGTCAGCTAACTTGACCAACCAATCCTATCATTTGCCTCGTAGGACAAGCATGGGTTCCCAGAACCATTGCAAAACCAGAGGACCAAGAAGAAAATCATCTTTTCACCCTACACTCTACACCGATGTTTGCTGCAATAAATATTGTATTAATGCTGCAGCTGTAATTGTACTTCTTGTAAATGTTGCACCGATACTCTGTAATGTGTAGATTTGAAACAAATAGCCACTTTAGCAAAAATACACATCGTGTTGATTCATAAACCCATCTTTTTTTAAACACAACCTTTAACTGGGTAACATGTCCTGGTTTATTATCGGATCCACACTGAATGCCTGCACACAGATTTCTTTACTCTTTGTGGATCGACATATCACTAGTGGCAACAGCCTGTTAAGAGGACATATCTTTCACGACATTAGTCCCCGTTTCTCGTGCAGCTTAATGCAAGACTGAAAGATGCATTAGGTCAACCGCTGGCATCATTGATGAATCCGGCATCATCTGTCTCAATATCCACACGAAGTGCTCTTGACCGGAAATTTTGTAAAACTTGCGAAACTATTGATGGTTTTGTGGAGGTCGGAGTGGCTGAGTGGGTTAGACGGCTGACTTTGTGCCCTGGCGATTAGGTTCCTAAATGATTGAAATGCGAATTCCGGATGGAACACAACCCAACATAGGTCCTAGAATGTGTAGTTTACTCATATAGAGTAATCCCAAATATAACTGTAGTAGTTAAAGCGTGTTGCTCGATAGATAGAGACATGGGCACCTTAGAAATACGCTCCCTCTCCAAATATATGGACGTAATCGCGAGAGAGAGAGAGAGAGAAAGAGAGAGAGAGAGAGAGAGAGAGAGAGAGAGAGAGAGAGAGACCGCTCGCCACGTGGACCTTTTGTTTCCAAATGGTACTGTAAGGTTTAATTAAATGTATCTTATGGTTATGAAAAACCGTCATGCTTTCTATCGACTGCTGTGCAAAGGTTTTAGTTAAGGGCAAGCAACGGTGGCATTGACGCAATTCACTGACGTTCAGCGCCATCCAGTAGGTGGTGCCATACAGCGATAATAAGTCCGCAGCTGTCAAACTTTGCTGCGCTACTACACTCACTTTTTCTATGAAAGTTTACTTTGAATCTTCTTGCCTATTATCGTCTTATGTATTGCGTCATCTTACCCGCGGTTGGATTTAATCTATGTCGCAAAACTCTCAAGTTGCGTATTTAAAAAAATATACCTGCAAATATCCTTTAAAGAACTCTAAGCGTGATAAAATCATATCACACAGACACTGGATTTCAAAATGTCACCATTTTTTATCGATATCGCCAGAACAAAGAAAGTATCTGCACTTCGGAGATTCGTGTCTGCCAGTGGTAGCAACACTTTAATTTAACCCTCAGCTGTCACCCACGAAAGACAGCTGAGTAGCAATTCTGTCCAAACGGAACACCTGGTGTGGTGTGGTTTATGACTGAAGTTCGTGTGTATTGCAATGTCGTGACTTCACTTCCGCGACTGAGACAGATTACGAGACAAACGTATAGATAAGTGAAGGAAGAGCCGTCCTTCCATTGACGTTATTTCAGTGTAATGAAAGTGCTTGTCACGATATGTGTGAGTATGTCTTGTCTGTGCTTGTGTGTGTCATTTCAGTGTGTGATGCACGCATGCGATGTTTTTGTGACGTGGGTGCTTTTGCTTGTTTTTATTTATTTATTTATTTATTTATCTATCTATTTATTTATTTACTTAATATGTGTGTGTTTGTGTGTGTGTGTGTGTGTGTCTGTGTGTCTGTGTGTCTGTGTCTGTGTGTATTGGGGAGGAGTAGAGGCGGCTTGTGTCTTCCTTAACGGGGCTATGTATGTGTTGTTTTCTAGCGCTACACACCTAGTATTCCAGCTATATATGTCGCGAGAAAAAGTATCTTCTTCCTCCCCTGCACCCTATCAAATAACGTTAGCGCATGTTTGGATTTTTTCTTATCCTGCCTGGATCTCGGCATTAAGGAGAGATAAAAGGAAAATTCGTATACTGCGACTGAGTTGGTTATTCATGTTACAAGCGCGGCATGGTATCATGATTAACTAGCACCAGCAATCACACACGCATACACGCCCGCAAAACAATTCTGAACGCGACGTCTCACACTACTTCTCCATACATTCCACATCTGGACACGACATTCCAAATCGTGACACCATAAACGGTCAGATGGTTTGTTGTTTTACGCCGCACATGGCAGCGATCTGTAAATAATCGAGTCTTGACCACAAAAGCCGGTGATAAGCAGTATGAGCATCAATCTACGCAACTGGCATACAATGACACGTGGTACGTGGCACGTGGCACGTGGGGTTAATTTTCATTAGTTATTTCTTCCACTTCGCATTTTTCTAGAAAGGACGTTCCAGATTCCTTATTTACCAACATATCCGGAATGTCCAGCTAATTAAGATCCTGAGGGTAAATAACTTCCGCGAACCGATCCTACCATGTATCAACCACATGCCATGATGGAAGGCTGTACTGGGAGGATTTGAATTACAGACAACCCTCAGAACACCTGCCGTAGCTAGTCCTGACCCGATAATTCGCCCAACCTGTGCTATGGTTACAATGGTATCGCTTTTCCAGCAAAACAACTTTCATTCACTTACAACACTGAGTAACACTGAAATCCGATGTGGTACCTTAATTCTGTATACATGCAGGTAAAGAATATGAATTGCTATCTACTTTGTTGGAAGAAAGACCTTGATGCCATTTTGCAAATGATACGGGTTAGATTGGTTTTCACTAACACATGCTTGTCGTAACAGGGATGAGGTGGTCACATTCGTCGACTTGTTATCTCAAAGTGTATGAAAGTTAGATGTTCCACATACGCCCCCACCCCGACTCAACCCCCACCCACCCCTAAATCACATGGCCTTATACAAAACTTGTGGTCCCTCTCGAAACATGAGGATAACAGATACACTCTTTGCATTAACACCACTTCACCAATGAGCAATTTCTTGAATTGTAAAGTTTCTTCATTCAGTGAAAGTGCCTCGTATAATACCAGAACAATTAAACAATGCGCGTTATTGAAAATTCTCGAAACCCGAGTTGCCATAATGTGTTCTTTGGAAAGAATTTCGTCTCTCGAAACCAAGAATGTTGATCGGATTCTTCCTTTACAAAAATAGACATTGGAATCGTACTTCACTCTACCAATGGTTCCAACATTCATTTCAGTAACCAGATATCGATAAAAACAATCAAGTAGTCATTGTCCTATCATGAATTCAGTAACAGATATCGACTGATACATTTAAGGACGTGTCTTCAGTATGCTGCTGCTTAAGTAGCTGTGACAAATATATATCACCAGGTCGCTGTTTGTGGGTCTACATGGTAATTCAATCGGCAACTGGTGTTCTGGTAGTTGTGTAATACAGCCCAAACCATACACGCAGGGAAAGTTACAGCGATCGACACTCACTGTGCGTGTATGGAGGCAATACATAAGTTAAGGGGAGTTGAGACTATTGATAGATTAAAGATCGTGAGACCCCGCTGAAGGCGAGAGCGCACTTCGTGAGCTGTTTCGGGAGATACATCCTTATCTTCGATTTCATGACGCCGAAGAAACGATTTCCGAGCCCTAAGAGCCTGGAAGTGTTATGAAAACATTTAGAAGGGCGCAGATAGCAAATAAGATCCCAGGTATTTTTTTGCGGTTTTCGAGTATGAAAAACATGCAACTCAGCGTCACAACTTAGTGTATATCATGTGCGTTAAAAATATTTGACGAAGGATGTAAATGTTTCTGCTTACTGTTTTTGTATCACTTGCTCAGATGGGTGTTGATATTTCTTTGAGAGAGGGGACTTGGGTGTAGCGCTGATGTTACCATTACTGAGAAATCACGATGGGAAGACTTTACACATGCTGGGAATGGAACCCGGACCACCCCTCGATTCCCATCCCCCTCCACCCACCTCATCCACCAACAATTCAAGGTCTGAATATTTGTCATCAAAGTTTCCTCAACTAATTAGCATGTACCTTAAACCTTTGACTTATAAGTGATCAAAACAGGTTGAAAGGAGAGTCGCATACACAAACGCGACACATCGTGACATACACACAAGAGCGTCACTTAACTAGTAAACATCAGTTATATGACAAGCGACCTCCACCCCACCACCTACGTAACTTGGGCATCAATTACCTTGTGTACCTCCTCCCGCGTCCAAGAAACAGAAGTTCAAAACATATCTTGCGGAATCCCATTCCATACCTCTACTGGGCTCTGTGGAGTCCTTGGGGATCCACTGGTGCTGGGTAACGTGTGTGCAAACGTCGACCGAGTTCACCCGAGACATGCTAAATTGTACATTTGGGCTGGCCAATCGATCCATCTACACCCTACTACCTAACCAATTCCTTTGAAGTCCTTGGTCCGTTAAGTCGTAACGTTGTCGTAGATCACTAAGATGGGTCGAGCATAAAATCTGAGCATAGTTTGCTATAGGAGCCAGAATTTCGTCACAATAATGTTCTCTGCTAAGGTTACCGTGGAGAGGAGTATGTCCCGTGAGAGGTATTCTTGTCCAAAACATGACCAACCCACCCTCCAAATCAGAGTGCCCACAGTTGCATCTGTGTTGGACCAGATTCCGAAACGCCCCAAAGTTTAACCCCTTTCAGCAAGTGTGAAAATACGCTGCGATATGAAATAGGTGACGATATGAAACAGGTGACGATATGAAACAGGTGACGGGCCAATGAAGGGCAGTGGTAAAGTATCAATGGTGTATATTATCCCTTACTCCATAGACCAACTTACACTTGCCAATCATAGCCATGAAGTGGCAGGTGGATTTCAATATGGACACATTGAATAAGCAAATAAGCCATTTGTAACAGATTGTAAATGACGTTAAGGACCACAGTGATGACAAATCCACGGCCGATGTGTGTTTCCATACTGTTAAGAGAGTGTGTAAAACATTCAGTTGTATATATTCCGAACAAAAACACATGGAAAGGAATAGTATTACCAATAGCTTGACTCTTCATCAATGACGACGAATATATAAAGAATCTCATCCAAGTGTCGACTGATATCAAATATATCAACACAAGTTGATAAAGTAACACTTTTACCTTTATCAACGAGTGTTGATATATTTGATATCTACTTATCATCCAAAATCATTATTCATTAGTTTTGAACGAAAGATGTACATGTCTGAATACAGTACTGCTATTCGAGTTGCAGTGCAGCGATGTCATAGCATTGTGACGTCATCAACTTCATGACGTCACAGCATTGTCGGGGCATTGTACAAAATCTACTGTCAAAGCGGTATCTTCTGTAGCACAGTTTTGGATGATAAATATTGAGCACCGCCTATATCTTTGAGGCATCCTAAACAAAAGCTACTTGTGTAATCACAGGTTTTAGAGTGAGTTAATACTTAACGTCACATCGGCAATATTTCAGCTATATTGTGACTATAACATATTTGATATTTAAATGAAATTTGTATATATTATAAAAACCTGTCATCAAAGGAGAGTACGGGCTATAGATCACAGAACTGAAAGTACATCACCCATAGACTTGGGGAAAAAGACGAAAAAACAACAACTTCGCGACCTTCACCTTTGCACCAAGAGGAAGCCAGTTGCAGGATACCGCTTTGATGTTCGTAAAATGGTATCGAGTTACTCTAATGAGTAAGTGATTGAGTGAATTAAGATTTCTCGTCTCATCGATGCTGTTTAGTCATACACTGAATATGGTGAATAAGCAGTATATTCATGTCATGTAAACCGAGAATAAACACTTGTTGGCGAACTACATTACTGATTGAGCGGTTACGATAAAAGTCAAAGCTGTTCCGTTTCACGGACTGAATATAAAGCGTACCTTGAGGTTTTCTATTTTTCTTGCCGGATCCTCGTTGAACACTTCCATAGTAAGCATGTGTATGTTCTCCTTGTCCATCCGTACCGCCAGATCATCGACAAGCTGCAACAGCAAAATATACACGCCATCAATATATCGGGTTCCATTAGTGTTTTGAATACGTTTCTGAATCATTGCTCTTTTTGTTGTCAAACTGAAATATTAATATTTATTCATTAATGCAGCTATCTCTTCATCTGCATTTGCAGGAAGGGCGGTTAACGTAATAGACACCTTGCAGCATGTACTCGATTATCGTGGTTGCGAGTTCAGCTGACCATTCGTTTCATCTGTCGCCCCGTGACTTATATAGCGAATCTGACGTCTCGCTAATTTACCCGTGAAGATCTTAAGTACCCCGTGCTTGTCATAAGAGGTGACTAACGGGATCGGGTGTCAGGCTCAATGACTTGGTTGGCACATGTTATAGTATCCCAGTTGCATGGATCGATGTGCTCTGGATAACTTTATGGTACCGACTTGAGTATTTATTGACCGGCGTCATATATGGAACATTGTTGAGTGCGGCCAAAAACTAAACTCATTGACGTTTGTAGCAATATCATTACACTTCATCGAACGCGAACGAGCTGCTACTGATCTTAGGGTGTCGTCTTAATCGGGACCTAACCAATTACAATAAAGTGAACTTGGGTTTAAACGACAATAGTTCATCGAAAACATGGATGTTTACAGTGGAAGCTGTCTAAACCGGCACTCATTGGGACTGAAGGAATAATCCGGTTGTGGCAATGTGCCGGATTGTAGAGGTGATGATAAATGTACAAGCCACAAACGGGACTGAGATTATTCGCCAGTGTTGACAACATGCCGGATTGGACAGATGCCGGTTTTGATAGTTCCCGCTGTATTTGTATTTCCTAATCATTATTCGGATAAGGAACACATTCTGATATGTAACCTGTAATAGTTCCTTGATTTTACCCATAAGCACGGTTGGTTTGTTGGTTTCTTGTTTAATGCCACACTCAGCAATGTTACACCTCTTTGGTGGAGATCTGGAAATACTGGACTAGATAATCAAGTGATCAACAGCATCAGCGCTTGATTTACTCAAGGGGTGAGTAAGGCATGTAAACACAGTGAACGACAACCACCTGCAACTGTCACCATGGCTAACTAAAATACTTCGTGACATGCTCATGAATATTGCTGAACGTGGCGATATACGATATACACTCAACTAAATTTTCTGAGAGTGTTGTAATTTCCAGTCACCAACTGAGCTGCCTCAAGGGCCAACCTGTCCGGACTATATTCCGGAGTTGTTGTTTTAGTGTGACATAAGTTGATGCAACGCGGAACAACCAGTAATCAATCAACTTTTGCAGAGTAGTACTGTGCGTAACAACACATGATTTGGGTATTAAACTAATTGTTCCCGTTTGTGAATAATGAGCGAATTGGTCACTTCAAAAGCCCATGGTAGGTACAAACAGTGTACAGTTAATACATTCCCGGCCTACCGGTCCTCATGCAAATCTCCTCACCACTAATTCTTTATAAATCTCAATAACCCTAAAGACACCTTGTTACGTATAGATCCGGATCAGAATTGATCTTCAACAACCCATGTCCGTCGTAAGAGGACAGGATCGGGTGGCCAGGATCCCTAACACGTGTCATCGTATCCCGAGGCTCATAACATCGATCACTGGTCCAGTGATTCTGGTCCAGGCTCGAATATTTGCAGACTGCAGTGAATATTACTGAGTGCGGCGTTAAACAAGAAATAAATACATGTTCTTCGTCACCGACTGCAGGTAAAAGCTCCACTCACCCAACATCACCCGCACTGAAGATACGTTTCAAACGCTATCTACCACTTCGGTTGAGAATTCATAAATTTGAACACTTAAACATAAAAAAACAACCCCGTTCTTGTAGGTGTAAACTGTTAAGAGAAAAACAAGATAAGTACAGTCACGGTTAGTTGTGGCGCATTAAACATTTATTGCGTCTGTGTGTTTAACAGAAGGCAACTTGATCTCTTTACGTGGAGACATTGCAAGAGAGGTAACTGCAGAGCCGCAGGATACATCAAATTAATATTTCTTTGAGAACTTGAGAAGTAGAAACGTCTCATACACAAAAGCCGAAACTGGATGTCTTGCTCATCAGTTCTCATCATTGCCACAATGGAATCTTCAAAATTACACACGAGTGTACCAATTGTTCCCTAGAGATATCGGCCAGTCAATTTGGTCAGGTGTAGATGCACCAGTATTAACACAGGGAAATGAAGGTAATTTCGAATAAATCCTTTCGGATGTAAAGGCAACCCGAGCCAGAAGCAAGCACAGCGTGGCATTAGTGAAGCAACATCTGCATTAAAGTGTTTTTAAGAGACGTGCATGAGACATTACAGTGACCGTGGGTTCCAGAAGGGCTTTTGAGTGATAATGGTAAGATAACATTCATGCTTCCAATGGTATCATATATAGAGAAAAAAATTCACCAATTGGTCTGGGGCATTTAAATCAAGATTGATAGTTTCCCATTTTCAGATTAAAAAGTTCGGAGACAAGTCCGACTCTTGACTTTTGATAGCGCCCGTTGGCTATCTTCTCATGACGTTTTTGTCAAAGCAATTTATAAAGTTGAATCCAGCGGAACAGGAGAACGAAAAAGGATTTCATTTTTGTTGGTAATCTGATGTATCTTTTTTGCCATGAAAAGATAAAGGTCACTTATAACGATTGCATCCTTAGTAATTCTATTTTCTTTGAGCACGATGAACAGATTCAAGTAGTTTTATTAAACTTGTGCCCGAGGATAGGTCAGCTCATACACACTTTTCTACGAGAGTGTTATTGTTATTGAATATATGCTTGACAAAGGTCAGTGGTGACCTTTGCCGACATAGAAACATCTAAGCTACGTGACGACAATGCTTAAATAACCAGGTGTGCACCACGCAATCCGGTGATTATCATCATGAGCGTCGATGTAAGGAAAAGGGGATTGTCATCATGAGCATCGAGGTGCGGGGTGGGGGGGGGGGAAGTGAGTGAGTGAGTGACTTAACATTCATCGTCACATCGGCAATAGTGCAGCCATATCGTGACTAGAACAATTTAATTTATACCAATATTAAAAGCAATAAAGTGAAAACGTAAAAACCTGCCATCGGAGGACAGTAAAAACACTACTAGTAGGCTATCACAGACATGAACATAAAACTAGCATTGCAAGCTAATACATTGTAATCAAATAGGACAATACGACATAAATCAAGGGCAATAGACCGCCAACAGCTGAAGGTAGATCACCATACTAGGGTCCATGGGGACTTACAGTACTTTCGCTACTTGCATGGACTACCTGCATTAGCCATTATTAAAAACAACAAATATACTAAGATTATAAGTTTGGCCGTACTAAATTTACGTAGAATATTTTGGGACTTATGTACCCGCGGAGGTGAGGGGTGCCTATTAAATTGCCATTGAAAGTCCTGTGAGAATGAAATGTACACCCTTCCCACCATTTCTCAAAAAGCTGTATCCGACTCTGATTCTGTACCAAAACCTCGCGCTGAATAAAGATGTTAAAATACACAAGCCCCATTTAACTAACCAGTTATAATTGATGCACATACTAGCATGTATCGTACTTACATATTCAAGTAAATGGTTACAAGATTCACCTTTGCCATCATCAATACTTCAGCTGTCTTAATAGAGTAGTGGAAATGTAAAGGCCATCAAGTTGAACGCATGGGTTCAAATCCAAAGTAGCATACAATCCAATTCGCCCAGTGAGCTACTTTACGAATACCCAAGAGTCGTTATTGGAACACATAAGATGCAATAGTACCAGGAAGTAAAGGACGCCAATACTGGGTCGTTGTACCTTAAGCTTGCAGGTGATATCTTTCCCAAAAGTGGTTAAGTAGTACATGAACACAACGAGCCCGATGATGCAATTGCAAGCACCTGCATATTGCTCTTCGATGAAACAAAGACAGTCATCACTTGTCAGTATTGAAACATTCCGGCGTCATCAATGCTTTTCACTTTTCACTTTCCATTCAGTACGGACCCTTGAAGATTCGGGTAAGAATTGATCTTCAGTAACACATGGTTTTCCTAAGAGGCCATTAACAGGCATGAACAGGCATGAACTGGTTGACACATGCCACCGTATACCAATTGTGGAGATCGATGATCACTGTACTGTCTGGTGCAGATTATTTACAGACCGCCGCCATATATGTGTAATATTGCTGTGGGAGGAATGAAACTAAACTTGCTCACCTCCGCCAGAAAAGCTTTCACACCTACGTTTCCCTCTACAGAAAATAGGATCTGTTTCAGAAATTGTTTCTAGTTAGGAATGGACATTCTTAGGCACTGACGTTCTATATTTGTCATGTCTCGCTCGGGACAACATGCCTCACAAGATGATAACAAACGCAGGTGTTCAGGGACTTTGGGTGCTTGGAGATTTGTCCAATGTCTTGCTTCACTGTATTCAAATGTCAGTGATGCAAAATAAATTACACAGGTGTAATTGTTGCTGAAATCCTAAATTCGCGTTCTAGTTACTAAAAAAAGCCATTGAAAATGCCAAGACTGACATCGGCGAAATTGAAGGTCCAACGGAACGTCACAAATGGGTACTTTCAATATCCATTTTGCAAGGACATTCGGTTGCACGATGTTTCGGCTGTTTAACCGTTTCAGTATGACAGGCCAGACATATGATCGACCCACAGTTGGCCGTCCCTGCGCCCCAACACCCCGAGAGGATCGCTATGTGCGTGTTATTCACCTATGCAACCGGATGTGGACGGTGACGTCGTCAGGCGACACATCATTGGGTCATCACCTAAGCCGATTCACAGTGACAAGACAGTTCGTGCTGCTGGTATATGGGCCTGCGTACCGCTGCGTGGAATGGCCTTGACCTTCCACGGGACCTTCTGCAGTGGTCACTAAGTGGCCGTTTATTGTTGCAATGTCATTTTGCTGATAAAACTCGTGTATTGGAGTGTGCTTCAACATACATTTTCATCAAAAGGTTTTGTTATGTTTATCTTATTGAAAGAAACACTACCTGTGTAGTTTCTTTTGCTCGATAGCAATACAAGTTTCACGACATCTTTATAATTTACATCAACATTTTTAGTAAAATAATATTCTCTATCGTTGAGATATTTCAGTGATGTATTCATACTAGGTTCATGACTTCTCTAAAGTTTACACCAACAATTTTAGCACGGTAATATTCTCTGGCGTTGATGCATTTCCATTATGTATTTATACACGTTTCTTGAACTTCTTTAAAATTTGCACCAAATGGAACATTTTGGGACAAGAGAATTTTCTGATGCGTCATATTTCTATTTGCAGTGAATCATCGTGACCGCCGGATAACGGGATATACGCACTTGCGTCATTACTTCTCCAAATTGAAAAGCCAGCGCTACAAATTTCACACATAAAAGGAAAGTTTGTTCAGAAAATGAATGTTTTTTTTGCCATGTGCGAGATACAGTTTCAGTATGTATAGCAATACGAAGAACAGTATAGTGAGTACCATGTCAGTCATATAACGGGAACTTTTATCTCGAAGGAAAACAATCAATCAGCTCTAATCAACGTAATTATCTATTATCAAAGTCAAACGTTTCGCTTTCTTTCATGGAGCATGGGTAAACATCATCACATGACGTAGAGTAATACAGTTGCTAGATCATAAAAATGTTGGCTCTTTTTCAGGTAGGCGATTACCCATTGTCTGAAACTGCTGGGCCATCTGGCATGGTTTGTGAAAAGTTGGATGCATACGAGTGTTTGTACTTGGATAACGAGGTTATTGTAATACACGAGGCTATTCTCCAAAGCGTGGTGTATTATTGGTCCATAAGCCGCTGCGATCTTGTTTCAGGGCTTTCTCAAGAGGTTTGGGTTTGGGTTTGGGTTTGGGTTTATTTGGGATTTATTGAAGCGATTTATTGGATACGATGACATCTCAAGATAATCAGGGGTTGCTGAAAACCTTTTGTAACCTAAACCTTTAGGGGTCTTGTCAAATGGCACTGAAGCGAGTAGGGCAATCTGTCTACGGCGCCAGCTAGTGAAGCAGCGAATTTGAGGTGTCAGAATCGAACCCTTGTACAGGGTGTAAAGTCTTTAGTGTGATCTTTGTGTGTCTTTCAGTGTTGTTACAACCCCCTAGTGTGTACTACACAGTTCACTTATTAGATCTTACGAATCCATTGGTATATGACCAGATGATAGCCACAAGAATACGTGCAAACACCTAGTTGCGGGTACAGTAACGTGCAGTAAACATGAACAGAGTAAGGATGGGAAAGCTGCAATAACTTGGTGGGCCAACTGCCTGTAAGAGTTGTATGATCCTCAGGGAGCTGAGATTGATATTGCGATGTGCCGCTGAGACTGACATCCAATGATCGAGAGGGAAAACATACAAGTACTTACAGATGAAAATATTTTGTATGACTGGTGGATTGTTGCTATTTTCTTCCATCCCATCTTCTTAATGAAAGCTATTCTGGCTGGGTTGATGGACTCCTCCGGAACAGACAGACGGAAGAAGTACGGGTAGAGCTTCTTGTTTGACAACAGTGGGGAGTTGGACAGATAGGAAATCTGAAACAAGCGAACATTGGTGTCACAAGACATTGCAATGACATGAGTGAGTGATTGAGTTTAGTTTTACGCCGCACTGAGCAATATTCCACATATATGGGTTGGTCTGTAAATACATCGAGTCTGGATCAGACAAGCCAGTGATCAACAACATGCGCACCGATCTCCGCAATTTGTCCCTTACAACAGCCATAGGTGACTGAAGATCAATTCTAACCCTGAACTTCACGGGTTCACACGTCGCTAAAAGGCTACACAAATGCCGCACGCTACGTTAAACCCAATTTCATCTCCTTTTCTTCACGCGGCGGAGCTGAAATATTTCTGGACATTCTTTTCTAAATCTGATTAAACCCAAAACCAATCATCAGCGTTCGATAACAGCCAGTGAAGGGTATCTTGGGGTTATAGTGAGCGAGTGAGTTGAGTTTTACGCCGCACTCAGCAATATTTAAGCTACATGGCGGCGGTAGGTAAACAATCGATTGTGGACCAGACAATCCAGAGATCAACAACAAGAGTTTCGATCTCCGCATTTGGGAACCGATAACATGTGTCAACCGTTAGTCGCCTCTTACGACAAGTATAGTTGCCTTTTATGGTAAGCATGGGTTGCTGAAGGCCTATGCGGCCCCGGACCTTCACGGGCATTTTATCGTTACATAAAAATGCTATCATATGTATATATAGTCTACATACAGTATCTTTCCAATTCTTCCAAGTTCATGGAATGATGTTTCGTCAAATGCCGCTGGACAAAAAGAAACTATGGTAAGAAAGAAAAAGATGGAATTCAATAAAGATCAGGTCTTTGAACGTATGATACCATTCCATCTTCAATAACGAATCGAATTTTAAACTGGAATACATTTCCATGCAAGAAATACCATATAAAGTAAATATTGCCAAGTTACCAAAAATGCCTAGTGGTAACAATATGTCTTCTTTGATCTTTGGCTATTTTCAGGCAGTCGTTAATCATTTTTACATAAATTACTTTCTCACCGTACCATTTATTAAATCAATATTACATTACCAATGCCATAATGGTTTTGAGCACTGTCAATTTTCACACAGTATAGGGTTCCTTTGTCTGAGACCAAGGCAAAAAAATGTCATTATCCCTTTGTTCCAGATCGCTCAGTGTATATTAGAGGTAAAACGACGTTCATGTGTACCGATCAGTACCTTTCAAGTCAGCTGGTTCAAATGGGCCGTTGCTATTTGTAAACTATCTGTGAGTGCGTGCACCGAGGGAGAATTGCCTTATCACGTTACACCTTGACATATGGCTCTTGCAATTAGGTGTTCTCCGGAGTATAATCTTAACTGAGTGATGGTTTCCCAGCAGGCACAGCAATGATATGAACTTGCGGTGTAATTCACTTACTCTGTACATGTACAGAATAGTTTGAATATAGCATAGGATCCTAAGGAAATATTTGATTTGCGGATATACACACACACACACACACACACACACACACACACACACACACATATATATATTACACGCACGCACGCACGCACACACAGACTATATATTCATATATATGTATGTATGTATGTATGTATGTATGTATATATATATATGTGTGTGTGTGTGTGTGTGTGTGTGTGTGTGTGTGTGTGTGTGTGTGTGTGTGTGTGTGTGTGTGTGTGTGTGTGTGTGTGTGTGTGTGTGTGTATATATATATATATCCGCAAATCAAATATTTCCTTAGGATCCTATGCCAGGCACAGCAATGATATGAACTTGCGGTGTAATTCACTTACTCTGTACATGTACAGAATAGTTTGAATATAGCATAGGATCCTAAGGAAATATTTGATTTGCGGATATATATATATATATATATATATATATATATATATATATATATATATATATATATATATATATATATATATATATATATATATATATATATATATATATGTATATATGTATGTATATATATATATGTATGTATATATATATATGTATATATAAGTATATATATACACACATACACACACACACACATATATATATATATATATATATATATATTGCACGCACGCACGCACAGACTATATATATATATATATATATATATATATATATATATATATATATATATATATATATGAATATCAAATTGAACTGTTCAACCTAAACCAATTAATTAATGGAAACGTCTTCTGTGTTTCCTGTCACTAACTTGGTGATGTTCCTTCAGTTGCTGATGTTCTTCTACTAGTTACTACATTGCGGTTTCCATAGCAGCTGATTAATTTTCCCTTGCTAGTTGTGATGATGTAGTCATTATATTGTGATTGGTCGACAGACGTTGTGATATAATCGTGTCTATTACCAGTGAATGAACTGTTTGTCGCGTTATGGCTGAAACAGTGCCGATAACTTCGACACACTACCTATATGTTTCGTATCAAAACAGCAGTGCAGGGATCAGTCCCTTGTGTTCGCAGGAACCTTAGATTTCTGGGTCCCTTTCAACAAAGTGTTTGTAAAGTCATGACCTCTTGTAACGCTATATAGCTATATTCCACAATAAGCTCACGACAGTTAGCGATACGAACGCTTGGTGATCAGGACCTTGGACCAAATCTATTATTTGTGAGCCCGAGGGTATCAGCAGCGTGGAATCGTCCTAATACCTCCATGGTAGTTTCAAATTAAAATGACAAGCCCTTGTAAAACTGGAATATTGTTTAAAGCCGTGTTAAGCTCAAATCATTCACTCCTAAACGTATATATTTGTAACATTCGAATATAAGACTTGGATCTCCACTTACAGTTTGACCATCGTGAACACGTACACTGTTTAACATCACATAACAAAAACAATTTAAAGAAGAGCACACATTTTCAGGGTCAAATATCTTAAAAAGTTGCACAACATACCATTATATAAGGATTATCGATTTTGTCTTTCGTATTCTAATTTACTCTTTGAAGAATACAAATACATACATGTAAGGTATTGTAGCACAGGCAAAAAAACTGAATGCACATCAATATACACCGATGTTCCAGGAAATGCACTTTTACTGTAATTGTCCGTTTCTTTATCTTTTCTTTATCTCACGTTTTGGCGGATGAAGTGCGTTTTCTCGATCACGTCAGCCGCTTGATGAATTTGGTGATGAAATGTTTTCCTTAATGTTCAGGATGTAGTTTATTTTAACTTTAAGGCCTAAAGGGAGATTGCGTTTCATACTGCGATAGTTCGCCATTCGGTATGTTTCTCCTGAAAAACCTCGTTCTGACTATTGGCCGTCCCAGCTATTTAGTCTGTTGGTGGTCTCAGGAATAGTCCAGCTTAATGAAATCGGAGAATAAATAGTCAAATATGGATATGATAATGTAGTAATTGATATCAAAAGCATCATTGCAGGATATATGACATGATGAATAACCAACTGACCATTTGTCTCCAGTAGTTGCTTCCTACGTTCAGCAAGGGCTCCTAAGGCAGTTTCGAACTCGGGTGTGCAGGAATTACCGCCGGGCACTGCTGTGGTACAGGTTCGATGACTTTACATTTCTCCGAGGGAGCAATAAACACACTGTACATGTGTGTACTATGAGCTCAAGCAGTACACCAATTAGAACATTTTAGTAATTCGAGAAGATTTTGCCGCTGAAACACTAGAGCTACCTTTATACAATTGTTGGCTATGTCTTGGCTACATCCGACCAGGTACTGGAATGAGTTCTGGTATCCGACTCCTTAACCTCGCTGAAATGTTGTTATTGTACATTGGGACGCTCTCATTGTTGGTTCAAATTTCGAAATGAACTCCTCGCATCTATCATAGAACGTTTGTATTATGTTTACCGAGTGAGTACAGTGTCACAAAACAGATTGAGCAAGGGTTTATGAAACCCAAGATCAAACAAAAACGATTATTTATCACTGGTTGTTCAGTGTAGTCACTACAGGATTGAACCAGCTCAGTGAAAAACCGATAGATAACATAATACTCTATTTTCCTGGAATTTGTATAACGTCATCCAGAAGATATTCCATAATATATAAACATACAGCACGCCACATATATGATCGGGACAGTGAGGTAGCCTAGTGGTTAAAGCGTTCGCTCGTCACGCCGAAGACCCGAATTCGATTCCCCACATGGGTACAATGTGTGTCCCCCGCCGTGATATTGCTGGAATACTGCTAAACGCGGCGTAAAACTAAACTCACTCACCATTCACAGATATGATGACAATGTAACATATATCTTTTCTAGCCTGAAACAAAGTTCATTGTAAATAGCTCAGATAAAGGATTATTGGGACTATTCCATGTACATCAAAGCACTGAAATGTAATAGAAAGGTTTGTCTACGAAATATCGTTCCACATAAAGGCAAAGCCATGGAATCTCAAAGCCATCCCTAGTACATAAATCCATATTTTCATTACACAAGGTGGTTTCAAGGTTCTGTCGAGGTGCACGAAACAGTAAAAGGCAACTGACTTTGAACATCATTCACCGATGTTGGATCATCGATGAAACACAAGCTTGCGTTGAACGGCCTGGACATATTTTCACGCTTTAATTCTCCAATCCAATCAGACATTCCAATGCATATGTATAACGTAACTTATCAGTCAGAGCAGAATTTGTGCCGAGGGGGATTCTTGTAATTTTGTCCCTTGCCCGTAACGCCCAAACTCCATATTTTACGGCGATGTTATCGACTGGAAATTCCAGCATTCCACATACCGATTCCACAGAAAAATGAGGAAACAAGGCAGTGAAAACGCTGACTGAAATTGATGGCACCTGTTCCTAGATTCCTTGATCGTTTGAAAAAGTATCCATTAATCAATATTCGTATCGGCACCTCAAGGGCGACGACGTATTTGGCTCTGCAATAACACGATTCTTGTTTTTTCATGTTCCTCCGTGTTGTTTCGTTGTCACGTTCCGGTGTGACAAAACTGAGTTTAAAATGAAAATCAGTTCGCTTAATGAAAGCCATTCATATAATATTTAACGCATGTGCAGGCCGTTAAAATTTACTGGGTATTGAAAGACGGTTTCCCTGAGAGCAACGATATTCCAGAAAGATCTATTTTGTGCCTCAAGGAAGAGCTTTGCTGATTTTGTTTTGACTTTTCTTAAAATGCTTTTATTGTGCTACGACTTAGCCTTGCTGTTAGGTCCTTTTAGAATGATTTAATGTCTCACTGACGCCATACCATAAATCCAATTATATAATAATCCATTTGGTCGGCAAGCGGAAAGTCGATGGTTCGATCCCCAGGCGGGTAATGCTGAAAACATTGAAGAATCGACGTAAAGACTGTAACAAGGTTTCGTACCTGAGTCAGTATAAGGTGTTTGACTGAGGTATGTTACAATCTTATTGGGGATACTAATTTTGTGTGTGGCATCTTAATGTTGTAGATCTGTTAAACTGGCATAAAGCGACCGATCACAAGAAGCAAGAGAAATAGGTTGGAACACAATCTAAAACTAACTTCATCGTACAGATTCACATGCGCTTGATATTGTCTCCAAGCCTTCCTGTCTGTGTCTCACAGCTACCACCAGCACCAGCACCAGCACCAGCTCAGCTGTTTTGGTGTGATGCTCCAAGATTGAACCCATACCTTCGACTCCTTGTCCTTTGGTACATGCGAGCACATGAAAACCTATATCAAACAGCTGTGATGACTGCAGCGTGAGTATTAAGCAGTTTATTAAAATGTTATCTGTTATTTGTTTCCACCAACATTCGTACCATCAAAGAACTGCAGAAAGTCTTTCTCCAGTTCTATGGTAACATCAATAGTCGGATTGTAGGTACAGCATTATGCATCGCAGACACCACAAGCGGTCACTGCAATCGTTTCACAAATCTGCAAGTGTCTAACATGTCTACTTGCCAACATACTCGTATCGTTTATCACCACACCTGAAAAAGAGCTCTGCTGTGCATTAAAGTTGCTTTACTCTGCAATAGATTTAGTGTCCCTGCACAAGACTGGTGCCCGTTGCCTGCGTGTTTATAGCTATGGATGTCCAACCTGCCTGGGATCCTATTGCAGAGTGAAATATGAGTGTTCCTGCTCAAATCATTTGGCTTACTAAATCAGCTCCTAGATTGACATAGAGGCCTGGGAAATATTCATCGCAGCTGCAGGCATAGTTGGCGGGGCAATTTCACGTTGAATTTACGACACCCATAAGTAGAAATGTCACTGTGCCCTTCACCAACAAACGGTGTGTCAGCCAATGCACTTCAAGTGAAAACGTAAACTTTCAAATATTCGTTGAAGACCCTTACTGAATTGTAACTGACCGTTCAGTTGAAGCAATAATGTGGAATAATGCTTTATTTACAGCTTACACATTGTGGTGTAATTTGCATGAGGATGTCAGATAAATTCGTGCTTATACATTTCTGAATGAACATTTGTGAATGAACGGTTGTAAAAGATAGCGACAGGGTTAAACATTGCTGTACACAAATTTGGTATCGTGAGCTGTCGATTTACTAAAACATAGAACAACATGAATATTCAGTGATGTATTTCCTTTGATACCGCATTCGAATACGAATACTTATAGTAAAGCTTTTCAATGAATTGAACGTGTATATTTGGCAGTATATTAATATTTAAAATGTTGGTTGCTATACACTTCATCGTCATTTCTAACATCAAGAATCTGTATGCTGGTACAGCATTATGCATCGGAGACATCCCAACTGGACACATCTGCAAGTGTGCTGAATTATCTACGAGCTAACACCGTCCTATCGAGCATATACCACCATGCCTGAAAACCTGTGCATATACGCGTCATGGTGTGCAATAAACTTGCTTTACTCTGCAATACATTTAGCTTTCCTGGGCAGAAATGATACCCGTTCCTGCTATGGCTGTCAAGCCTGCCTGGGATCCTATTGCCAGAGTGAAATATGGGTATTCCTACTCAAATCATTTGGTTTACTAAATTAACCTCTAGCTCAGGAAAATATTCAATGAAGCAGCAGGGCAATTTCACGTTAAATTTACAACGTACCACCCTTGCGTGGAAATGTCACTGTGCCCTGCTGTAACAAAGGATGTGTCAGTCATAAGATTCTTACTGAATTGTAGTTGGACTTCCAGAAACTTCTGGCACATCAGTGTAACTCATACATCAAAGTTTCCGCCCCAAAGAGGTAATCCCGAAAGTGAATTACTCTTTTAATAGCAGGGTTATCTTGAAATCCGGGTCTCCATTTACATGGCTGGGAAGGTTGAATCTTATGTCCATCTCGTATTATATATATGGAATGTATGTGGAATGAAGAAGTATAGTAATATCAATGAATACAGTATCTTTGGCACTGACTGCGATGGGTCATCCTAGTTGGTACACAGTCCGCTAGGTACGCCAAAGAACCAGTTTGGATTCCCCACATGGTGTACAATATGTGAAGCCCATTTGTGGTCATGCCAAAGACCTACTTTTCATTCCCCACATGGTGTACAATATGTGAAGCCCATTTCTGTTCCCCTCGCCATGACAATGCCGAAATATTGTTACAAGAGGTGTATAAACATATTCACTCACTCACTCATTCACTCACTCGTTGCCCTTAATTCCAGGTTGGTCATGCACCAGCGTCAGCGTAATTTTTCGGTACGTGTGGTGTGTTCGGGGTCTGAGACACTCAGACTGGTCCTCACTGGAGACACGAGTGAAGCGGAGTAAGTGCCCTTACGGCCGTAAGGGTTATCGCCATAAACATAAATATATTTTTTGATATGAGTATGATTACCGTTTTCAGGAGTAAGCACGTTGAAGTTTTCCGCTTGAAAATCAATTGCCCACTTTTGAAAGAAGCACTTAAATTCGATGCTCCAGTATGCAAACTGTAATCAATACAACATCGGCCAACATCGTCCACAGATGGGAGAGATAAAACCCTGTTATGGCAAATCTCTGATAAACAATTCTGGCTATATCATGATTTTGCACATGTTTCAGCTGGATTAGATGGAGAGGCGTTTATAAACAATCAATTCTGGAACGGACAATCGAGTGATTGTCACCGTGTGATACGATGACAGGGCATATGCCTATGAATTACTGGAAATAGTAATGATAAAATGAGCTTGCGAAAAGGTGTGAGCTTCCTGCCCCACCGGTGGCACACGACATACACATAATGCAATTTCTAGGCCACTGTTCACTTGCAATATTTCGGGTACGTATGGTGCAAGCCTAAATATGGAATTGCATCGCATATAATTGTTGTAACCGATGCATAAAATTTGGAAAGGGCCTGTCTACCATTAAAATTTTTAAAAATTTTAATGGGGTATAGAATGTCGTAACCTTGATCGATCAACTTCTGAGCAGGAGTGGCATGCCGCTTTTGGACATCTTGTCGAAAGATACATGCTCGATTGTTCTTCAAACGTTGCAAAATGTGATCACCAAAGACTAGAGCTGTTGAAATATTGCTTGACGTGAAAAGGAAGCTGAATATTGAAAAGATGAAATCATCCCTATTGTCATCCTGTCGTGGTGGAAATGTTTTTGCCACTCGAAATCTTTACGCATGGAATTTATCATGAAACAGTTGAGGCGGTTTAGGTTGGTAAAAGATTAATCAAAGAATGCATTCATTTGGACTTTAAAAACATAATCATCTTATAAACGCGTAGCATAGGTGTTATAATTATACACAATAGAAAAAAGTAGAAAAGAACGGATAACAATACGAAAAACAAAAAAACAAACAAGCAAACAAACAAAAAACAAACAAACAAAAAACAGCCAGCAATGAATTAGATTCAGTGATCGTTTTGACACGGAAGGTATTATGTATTCATATTTTTTTGACAAATGAAATTTGGATGTTTAATTTCAAATTCTGTAATCAGGATCTAATCTATTACTAAATACATGCTTAAATTAAAACTAATGGACCCCAAATTATAAAATGGAACATACGCCTTCTTAAGCAATTAACACAGGGTGCCTAAACACTTAAACAGGCGTGGAGATACCACATGGAAATCTTCAATTTTCCTACACACAAAGAAATATATTTATAGAATTCTTAACTATCCATCAACCTGAGTGACTAACATTACAGACAATGGATGCACAATGGAAAGAGATCAGATCCTGGGACAGCATTAGCTTGTGCGCCTTGTCCAGAATCATATGTTCTTCTTCAAAATGCACGCTTAGCAAGGAGGCACATGTTTTGTCAAAATGAGACCCTAACATGACTTTGGTTAAGGCGTGAGAATAATGTATGAAGGAAATCGGCCCATGTACAAGAAATGCAGAGTGATATATGACATATAGACAATGTCAACATTTACATAGATATAAACATTCATGTGTCTTCTAACATTGGATAGAATGCAGTTTTGATAGTGCATGTTTAATTCCCAGTGAAAGTACCTTCGTATATTTGCATGTTAACAACTCAGGATATTTGCAAGAAACTGACTGGCAATCAACATGTGGGAGGTATTTGGTTCTTAAATTTGCATGTGTATCACAAACAAGTACAAAATGTAATAAAACTCAAAATTGCTATGTTTACACATTTTGCTTATCACAAAGTCATCTTTACAAATTAAATTACATAGGTGGGGCAATTGTTAAATACGTAATAACATATATAACGGTAGTACTCCCTACATGTACATTCAGAACTGACTTCAATTATTTGCAATCAATTTTACAAAACGAATCTTATGTGCTGAACCCATAAGACTTTGTTTGAATAGAGATAAAGATCATTTGCACTAAAAGTTGCAACTTCCCGGCGTATTTCCAACAAACAAATCCATACGTGTTTAACAATATTCTAACGTAAGATGCGATGTTTATGGTGTGATAGCTTGGTGTTGGAGAAACGACCATGAAGGTACACGACTTTTGTTTGTACGTCACTCGGAGCACATCTCCGGAAATTACACCAGATACAACAGAAAGAGCTTCAGATATATACCCACCCATGAAGGCCGTCAGCAACCATGCTTGCCATAAAAGGCGACTATGCTTGTCGTAAAATGAGACGAACGGAGTCGGGTGGTCAGCGTCGCAGACTTGGTTGACACATGTCATCGGTTCCCAGTTGCGCAGATCGATGCTCATGCTGTTGATCACTGGATTGTCTGGTCCTGACTCGATTATTTACAGACCGCCAACATATAACTGGGATATTGTTGAGTGCGGCGTGAAACTAAACTGACTCACTCAGATATATACGACAATTGTCACAGTCATGATCCTGACGAATCAGCAAATATAACCAAGGTAGTTTCGAACCGTAAGCAATAGGTTTCTGACACACATGAAGAATCGATACTCCATGGCGCATTGGCTATCTCTGGTCCAGATGCGCGTGCCATTGCCTTGAACTGTTCGGTAAGCTTGTGTGTCACCCCGAAATAACTCTATATGCATCTGTAACACTGTCAACTTTAAATCACAGTCCGTTCACACACTTACGAATTTACGGTACTCGTTGTTGTGACAAAGAAACAGTTTGTAGCGATCGCCCGTCAGAATGCCTGCCCAGAGCAACACTTTATGGCTAAACCCGTAAACAACACATTCTTCACATGGCCACCGTTCACGGTGATTGGGATGTGCTCAGGAGCGCGTAATTTGTCAGGGCAAGTCATTTATATGTGGAGTGAAATACTCACTAATAATGACATGTTGTACGAAACAACCGTTATTTGGAAGAATTTTCCAATAACCAACTACAATTACCAAACTACTTTGGCTTCCCAGAATCCCAAAAGTTAATCTATATGTTATATGTATTCAATGGCCTGCAATAATCAACAGCAGTTCGTTGACAGAATTCTAAAACCTGATGTGGAATGCCCCGAAACGAAATTACGTCATTCATTCTTTCATATTGAAGCTTACATATTTTTTTATAGAATTACATATACACATTGTGGTGCTTCCTTGTTGTTTTTTACAATGGATGCAAGTGAGTGACCGAATATCAGTTGATGGATCGTTTTGTTTCTTTTGATTTACTTATGTGAACAGAAGTGGACCGGGGGTGCTTCATATTGTTTAAAAAAGGTTAGTAAATAATAATGTAGTGCCAAATACAAAAAAAAATGTCTGTGCACTGTCACAGCACTGCCATACCGTCAATTTAACAAGAGATCAGTATCTTTAGCGTGCTAGATACCCATCATAGTATACAGCTCTGGGACATATCATCGATGTCACAGTCCCGCAGTTGTAATAGTTCTAAAGTCGGAATCGCTTTGCAGAACGGGGCTCTTGGGGTTTGGTGAATGTTTGGAGACGTTATATAAAGCCAATCGGTTGAATGTTATAAGTCATTTCGAAGCAATTTATTAGAGAGAAGATGAATCAAAGTCGGAACAAATCAAGACCCGTGACCTGAACGAACCGTGGTCGATATCTGCGCAAATTATCTTCCAATAATTTCAAGCACTGCGTGTCACATTCTTACACTGAATTCTGAATCAACTGAGATTTCCCCAGACTAATGAAACTCCTTTTATGGCCGAAGCAAACGAATAAATCCAGCTGTAAACGCTGTCATGGACATTGACGTTCTCTGGCTATTTCCTAAACTCAGACATAAAGAAAATGGTTTTAAGTACCTGGTTATACTAGTGTCGTGTGTCTCCTGGGATGAAAACCGACATCGGTTCTGGAGACGGACGCTGCTGAGGAAATTCAACCTCAATTCATCATTCCGACACTTAAGAGTACAGTTTGTGGCGAATACTTGCATCCAATGTGCGGGGATCTGAGTTACAGTGAGAATAAATCTTGCCAAATATGACATTTCACAGATAAATAACAAACAAATACTCCATCATATATTTATCATGCACCGATATTGGAAGAAATATGAATCTTTAGAGGATGCCGCGATGATCGATCAATAGACACTCACCATTTCATTGATATGGAAATTGTGCAAAGGGCGGCTTCTACTTAAATGCTTACCGTCTTTGTGAACACCTGGTGTCATTACTGATTTGATATACGGTATCCCATTACAATAATTGTCATCATTAGATTGTCTCTTACGCCCAGTGGAATATGTTTCGGCAGACGACGCTGATACTTCTCTCACGTTGGCCTTTCAAACATACGTAAATGGCAACAATATATGTCCTCAATGTTAAATAATAGTATTTTATAATCTACCCACATCTGAGGCTAGTTTAGGTTGATATTGTGGTTCTTCCTTTGAACACACAAAACATTTTGTGAACAAATAATACCTACTCACACTTCTCCTTCTCGTTACAATCATCATCATGATGATTGCACTGATATCGTGACTTAAACATACAACAAATAGTCATACTTTTGTCAATTTGGCAGGTGTTTTTCAACATGGCCCTATTGAACAAAACAATCTTAACAACTGACTGATGACTATTGTACAGATAGAGTCACTTTCCTAAACGAAAGTTTGGTTTTACGCCGCACTCAGAAATACTGAAGCGACGGGAGTTACATAATCGTGTCTAGACCCGACAATCCAGGCAGTGACTAACAGCATGAGCATCGATCTGCGCAAAAAGGAACCGATGATGTGTCAACCAAGTCAGCGAGTCTAACCGGTTACCCAATCCCGTTTGTCGCCTCTTTGGACAAGCTTGGGTTACTAAAGGCCAATATGCTAACCTTCACGAGGTTCCTAGCGAGATGTTGGTAGTGTATATTTTTTTACTAAGGTTAACCATAGGAATTTGAATGTTATTTTGAAAGCCTCTTACAATTTCCTTGAGGGCATTCAGAAGCTGGTGTGTCCATTGTGTTTCGTATCACTCACTTGATACTCACGATATTAGTATCTATACAGAAACGTTGCAGGCATTGCAGTAAGGATTTGCGTGTCCAAAATCGTTCCTGTTCAATCTCGTATAGCGTAACCTCACGTTGCTTCCCATGTCCTTATTGCTCTAAGGTGTTTTATATGAACTCTCATGATGTACAAATGCTCGATATATGTTACCGGAGGGACCATGTTCCTCTTTTGCCGGCTGTAAGACTCCACGAAAACACTTTTTAAATTATTAATGTCACGTGACCGTAGATGAAGTGTTTAGTGAGTGAGTGACTTAGTTAATATTTAACGTCACATCGGCAATATCTCAGCCATATCGTGACGAAAACAATTTATATGTGAAAAATGAAAACCTTTTGAAGAATAGAGCATGTCACGGTGGACATAGCAGGGTATCGCAGATGTTTATATAAAACTACCATGGTAAAGTAAACTATTCTGGTATTTAAAGCAGACAATGCAATATAAAACAGGGGCTGCAGATGGCCAAGAACATACGGTAGATCACCATACTAAGGACCATGGGAACTTACAGTACCTTTGCTACCTGTATGGGCCCTAGATGGCTTTACACCATCCCCTCAGCTGCTGGCGAGTGTTAGGATTGCTAGTCAAAATTAAAATAACAAGAATACTACAATTAAAACCTCGGTTGATATAAATTTACAACGAATGTTTTGGGACTTACGTACCCTCTCAGGAGGACAATAATATTATAATATTTCAACCCCTATGTGTGTAGTGACTGACTTTACAATACACCAGCTATATGGGGTTCTGTAAACAATCGAGTCTGGAGCAGACAATCTAGAGACCAACGGCATGAGCATGTGTCAGACAAGTAAGCGAGCATGACCAACCGATCCCGTTCGTCGCTCTGACGACAAGCATTTCAATTCTGCCGTGTGTAGAAACCTGAAAAGATTGTTCACCTATTCCGTGGCGGTACATTCAAGACGTCTTTTTCATGTTGGGATTAAAATCACGTTCTTTGGATTTTGAGTGAAATGATTACATTAGACCACAACTAAGTACCAGAGTTCGAACAAAATACGGGTTTGTATGACATGGAGTAATTGAAATATTTTCAGTCTCTCCATATGTATGCAGTGTGTTTGGGTTTGACAGGGTATTGAAACTGCCTTGTTATTATACAGTATTATTCAAATCACGACATCACGTTCAGATGTAAATCAAATTTAACTAACGCCTGACATGAGAACAAATTTGTGTATTTCCTCCGACGATGAGACGAACACGACACGCGTGTCAATGATGCTCTGGAACAGTTGACTACAAAGTGTACTGAATTCTTTTTCCGAGTGATTCACAAAGGATTCAATAAAACTAAACTGGATAAGGATGTAACTGTGTATCTCGCTACAGTTGGTTACGGTAGCTTCTGAGTTTGTGTGTCACTGACAGTCACGCAGTCAAACAGTGTAGAAATAATATTATGGTTATTGATTTTGTGTTGGTGGAGGCATCAAGATTTAGACGGGAGCAGGTGTGACAGCAACAAGACTTCCAATGTCCTACTGATTTCGTGCTGAGTGGCAGACTTCAAGATTGTTAGGGAGAATGCATCATTTCCCTAAGAGTCTCTCCACATCATAATCGCTGCATTTCTACTAGACCATTCAGTTGGAAACTTAGAAATGAAAGCGGAAATCGATAATTGTAACTGTTTCCGTTTAGACATGCATTCGGCCGGTGAGGGTAAGCGTAGTCGTTAAAGCGTTGGCTCTTCACACCAAAGCCCCGGGTTTGATTCCCAACATGGGCACAATGCGTGAAACCCATTTAGGTTGTTCCCTGAAATGTTGCACTTAGTTCCTAAAGATGGAAATTACTAAGTGTTCTCCAAATCTGATACAAGGTTTCATCTACAGCGTATACACTGTGCTGCTATTTCATTTTCATGAGTCTGGAAGATAATTTCATGATTGTGTATTTTGCTGTACGATTAAGCATTGTCACACACAAACTTGGTATTCGCTGGTGAACAGTATTGTATGATAAAGTATTCTTTGAAATTAGAGGTTAAGGAATCGAAGGAAAATGGACTTTGCAGAAATGGAACTTATACACAATATTAGGAGTTGAAAGAGCATTGATAAGTCACCAATGGTCGATTCTGTAATTGATCATTAAGGTTGAAAATGAAAGTCACTTTGGGTGGATATTCCACGAAGAAAACTTAGTATTAGTTCAAATATTTCCCATTTCTTCATGGCAATTCGTAAATCTGAGAGATAGCCAGATAACCATACCACAGTCCTCTAGTGTCACAGTTGGAAACCTTCCAGCAAATTACATTAGAGATATCAATGTCTGATGGTCATTATAACAGTAAATTCAGTCTCTTTCATGTACACAATGGCTCCATTTGTATAAATGTAACAACTGTTCGCAACATCGATCGCAGGATTGTCGGGTCCAGAATAAATTCGTTCACAGGCAGCCATCATGCAACTTTTTATTGCGACAAAAAATCGAGAATAAAGTGCAAAAACATCACATACACTTATGTTGCAACAATTCGTTATGATGGCCAAAGTCCCACCTATACCTGTGGGTTCTCACGGACAGTATATCAAGGCATTGCAGCACCCCCGCTGTTAGGCTTCGTCCACGTCATATAAGTCTGATATCTACATTACTTTGAGCCTTCCTCTCTAATGGAATGCGGACACGATGTGCTATACGGTCGAACACCGTTGTGTCGAACCTTATGTGTCTGGAACTTATGGTCGGATCAAAGTCCATGGGTGTTACGCCTAGAGTAACTCGAAATACTTGCGCAGGTCGACACAACTTCCACTTAACGATGTTTGGTTGTATCTTGACCGTATCAGACGAAGTGGTCTCTGGGGGTGGGTATAGTTTTGGTTAATGATGATAGCAACTGGCTTTGGTCGTCACTGATATTAGACCACCGATGAACCTTGTGCTGAACGGCCTGGACATACTCTCGGGTTTTGATTTCCATTCCAATCAGGCGTCCCAATTCATATGCATAACGTAACATAGCAGCCACATGTAGAGCTCAATGTGTGAATAGGGAAAGGGGAAAGTCGATGGGTCGATCCCAAGGAGTAAAGATTACATGCTGTTGGCCTGAATGAAGTTGGACATAAAGTGACTGAACCAAGTACTGGTCGGCGTGGAGTCTGCATTAGCTGTTTGACTGGGGCATGGTAAAATGTTATTCCTGGTATTAATTTTGCTTGTTGTATGTCAATGGGTGTTGGCTTCGTTAAACTGGCATATGGCAACCAAATGCAAGAGGCCATGTTCTTTTCACCCGCAGTGTAAGCAGTCCAAACAGAGATTCATCGCACTTCACCTCAACGCAGTTCGACATCGATGCATATAATTAAATGTGCGAAAACGATTTCCAAATATTCAATGCATAGATACGACAAAACCCTTTTGCCATCTGTAAGAAATCACTGCTATAAGCGAGGTCGACTGTGCAATTCTGGCAATATCACGAGTATGTATTTGTGTCAGCAGTGTTACAAGTGCTCGATGGTGTTTGCAAACAATAGATTCTGGATCACTAAATCCAGTGATTGTCACTATGCAATCCGATGACAGTCCACGTCATCAAAATATTTATCTAGGTATTCAAAGTAGCTAAAATTGAACATCAACTCGTCTGAATTCTAATCATGTGAAACATGGCGTCCAATGAATCAAATACGGAATTAAGTTCAAAATATATTTGTTATTGAATTACACGCACACTTGATGGTTCTTGTGTTGTTTTACAAAAAAATAGAAGCAAGTGCTCTTCCCTCAGTGTCAGTGATGAAGGCAATCGGTATCGATTGAAGGTTGGTTGCTTTAAATGGCATTTAAATGAAAAGAACAGGATTGTGGATGCATTATATCGATTTTACAAAAAAATAATTATGATGGGTATTGCGAATATCAATTGACTCCAGTGTAAGTGAAATGGCTCGTGCCTCACACGTAAACACTGTCTCTGTACTGTCACAGTACTGACATACCGTTGATTGAACACGTAAACGATGTCAAAATACTGGCTTTGTGATTGTCCTAAAGTCAGGATTGCTTTGCAGAGCAGGGCTCTTGAGGTTTGGTGACTATTTGAAAATGTTATATAAAGCTAATCATGGGAATGTTATAAGTCATTTCGAAGTCAAATAATAAGTCAAATAAAGACCCGTGACCTTCCTAACCTTGGTTGATATCTGCACAAATTATCTTCCAGTAATTTCAGGCACCGTGCCTCACATTTTAACACTGAACTCAGACTAATGAAACTCCTTTTCTGGCCGAAGCGAGCGAATATATTCATCTGTAAACACTGTCATGGAAATTGACGTTCTCTGGCTATTCTGAAACTCAGACATAAAGAAAGTGGTTTAAGTGTCTAGTTATACTAGTATGGTGAGTGTCCTGGGATGGAAACGGCCATCAGTGCTGGAGACGGACTCTGCTGATGACATTCAACCTCGATGCATCATTCCGCGCCTCAAGACCACAGTTTGTGAAGGATATTTCGATCCAATATTCGGGGGCTCTCCAGCAATATGGTGGCAATTTGTAGATAATCGAGTGTGGACCAGACAATCAGCAGCATGCACATGGGACGTAATGACGTCAACAAATGTGTCAACAAAGTCAGAGAGCCTGACCACCCGATCCACCTCAGACAACAAGCTTAGGTTCCTGAAGATTATGTTAACAATACCGCAGTGGGACACATCAAGACTCCTGTTTATGGTGGGACTAAAGTCGCGTTCTCATAATTTCGAGGAATACAATAAAACACAGCTAAATACACGTTTGGACACACACGCTTGCCAACACGTGTTTAAGAATGTGCGTTGTGACGAGGTGATAATGAAACTGTTACATTTATAGAACTTATGAACTGGGAACTAATTGTTCTGGACGTGAAAGCTGGTTGGTTTATGTGACATGGAGTAATTGAAGCATTTTCAGTCTTTCCATATCCATGCAATTTGTTTGGGTCTGACAGGGCATTGAAACCGCTCCCTTGCTAACCAGTGTCATTCACATCACAACGCCACGTTCAGAAATAAATCAAATTTAACTAACGCCTGCCATGACAACTAATTTGTGTATTCCCTCAGAGAATGACACGTGAACCAACGGCGTTCTGGGACAGTTGACTACAAAGTGTGCCGAATTCTTGATACGGTTGATTCACAAAGGGTTTCTGTGGATTCAATAAAGAAGGATAATTATAAGTTCTTTTCTTGCAACAGTTGGTAATGGTGAGTGAGTTTTATGGAGTCAGTCACGACAGAGGATCATGGTAGTGAGTTTACAAAGCCACAACAATATTCCAGCTATATGGTGGCGGTCTATAATTTATCGAGTATGGACCAGACAATCCAGTGATCAACAGAATTATCATCGATCTACGCAAGTAGTCAGTCAGCAGTGGATAAGTCGAGCTATGGTTATTGATGTTGTGCCGGCGGAGGCATCAAGATTTAGACGGGAGCAGGTGTGACAAATAGATCACTTGCAATTTCCTACTGAGTTTGTGCTGACTGGCAAACGTCGCGATCAAAGAGAATGCGCAAAGTCCCTGAGATTCTCTACACCCCGCTTTTGTACCAGATCATCATTTAACAGCTTAGAAATGTAACCTAAAATCAATAATTTTAAATGATTCTTTTAAAACATAAATTCAGCTAATTCATTGTCACGAAAGCGTCAGACTAACTAGATTAAGTTGGATAAATTTGGTTTCGACAATTATTCATTTGTTATTTATGTTTTTCTGGATCTGTAAAACATCATTTAAAACCATGCAGTATCATGAATGTGATGTTAACGTGTCTTGGGCCAGCAATGAACTGAACTATCGATCATTTTGATAGTTTTGAGTGCAATTTTGAATTTTGTTGTTGTTTTAAACAAATTTGGATTTAATCTGAGATTGAACGTTTCTAATGAATTATTTGAAACTAGGTCGATGGGAGTGCATGATGGCAAGACTATGTTCATGTTGAAAGCCAAGCTTCATTTGAGTGGCGCCCCGCCGATATGTCTGGAAAGTTACTAATTCCTGAAATACTGCTCAACCTTTCACTGACTTCATACCCACGACATTTGAAACAATAATGTGGAATAATAGTTTATCTACTGCATACACATTGTGATGTAATTTGTTTGAGGTTGTCAGATAATTAGCGTGCTCATGCATTTTTGCTTGTGCATGAACGTTTACAGAAAACCAAAATAGCGACAGGGTTAAACATTGTTGTAGACATATTTGGTATTTCGAGTTGTCGATTTACTAAACATAGAACAACATGAATATTCAGTGATATGTTTCCTGATGAATACTTAAAGTAATTTTTTTAATGACTTCAGCGTGTATATTTGGCAGCATATTAATATTCAAAATGTTGATTGCTATTCACTTCATCGTCATTTCCAACATCAAGAATCTGTATGATGGTACAGCATTATGCATCGCAGACATCCCAACTGGACACATCTGCAAGTGTGCCGACGTATCTACGGGCTAACGTCGTCCTATCGAGCATATACCACCATGCCTGCAAACTTGCATTAACGTGCTTTACTCTGCAAAACTTTCAGATTCCCTTGACAGATATGGCGCCCGTTCTTGAAGTGTTTATGGCTATGGATGTCAAGCCTGCTTGGGATCCTATTGCCAGAGTGAAATAAGACTGTTCCTGCTCAAATCATTTGGCTTACTACATCAGCTCCTAGATTGACATAGAGCCATGGGAAATATTCATCGAACCTGCAGGCATGGCTGGTGGGCCAATTTCACGTTGACTTTACGACACCCATAAGTAGAAATGTCACTGTCCCCTTCACTAATAAAGGGTGTGTCAGCCAATGCACTTAAAGTGAAAATGTAAACTTTCAAATATTCGGTAGAGACCCTTACTGAATTGTAACTGAACTTTCAGAAACTTTTGGCACATTAGAGTATCCCATATTTCACAGTATCCAACCCAAAGTGGTAATTACAAATGTCATTACTTCTGTTGTCATCCGGCTTATCTGCGGATCTGTATGGCTGAGTACTTCAAAGTTGACTCGTATGTGAACCTCCAATTAGATAATAATAATATTAGAGTAAAGGATAACCTGGCGGCATGAAGCTGGAATACTGGGACAAACAGCAAACCTGTCTCTGAATAATCAGGAAGGTCATCTGAATGATCACAAATACTCGCTAGAATAGTTGCGAGCAGGAAGCTCATGCGTCAGTGGCAATGTGATTTCATCCGTGTGTGTTCCGTGTGTTAGGAGACTGTGGCTCTCATATTTGTGCTCACTGGACCGATCAGTGAAGTTGTTTAAGTACTTTTGCCCGTGGCGGGAGTAAACATAATTTCATCTGTTTTATATTCTCTGAGCAGGATTACCTTTTTCAGGAGTAAACACGTTGGACACTTTTCGATGGGAAATGGTATGTCATTGTAACTTTTGAAACAACCCTTCCAAAATCGATACTAAGGTGTACAACCTTGTTCAAATAGTTTGGGTGAGGATGTATTATGACGTCGTTCAGCTTGACTGTACAATAGACAGAAGTGACTAAACCTTTTCCACAACCAGAAATCCCTGCTTCGATTGTACAGTTGAACTGATTCAGCAGTAGTACAGCTGTATGAAGGTGTTTGTAAAGAATCCATTCTGAAACAGACAATCAAGTGATTGTCACCTTGTGATACGATGGCGGAATGTGTCCATGAATTACCAGAGACAGTAACATTAACTGTGTTTGTGAAAATGTGGACGTTTCCTGCCCCACGGGCGGCACCTATCATTCAACTAATGCAGTTGCTAGTCAACTGATCACCTGAAATAATTTGAAGACATATGATGCAAGTCCAGATATGGAATTGCAAACTATGGATATAATTTTATCACTGATGCATAAGATTTGGATGTTGTCTACCATAAAACATTTTGATAGCTTTGTTGAGGTTTTGAATGCTGAAACCTTGATCAAGCAATTTCTGAACAAGAGTGGCATGATGCTTTTAGAAATCTTGGTCAAAGGAACATACCTCATTGTGAGTGAGTTTAGCTTTAAGCCGAAATATTCCAGTTATAAGGCGGCGGTCTGTAAACAATTGAGTCTGCACAAGACAATCCAGTCATCGAAAGCATGAGCATCAATCTGCGCAACTGGGAACCAATGACAAGTGCCAACCAAGTCAGCGAGCCTGACCACTCGATCCCGTTAGTCGCCTCTTACAACAAGCACAGTCGCCTTTTATGATGCTTGACTGTACCTCAAACGTTGTGAAATCTAAACAACGTACACGTTGGAAATTTCTCGACGTAAGCGGCAAGCTGATTATTTGAAGATGCAATCACTCCCCTTGTCATACAGCCTCGGATTGTATTATTATATTATTGTAATAGTCCAGAACTGTTCTTCACAAGTATGTTCACCGCAGGGGGACAAGTGTTGTCTGAACAATGCTTTACATGGTTTTGAATAGTATCTGACCTATGGTTTGAAAGCTTGATGTTTCAAAAAGACGACCAGGGACATGTATGGCATTATGAGAATTTTGCTTTGAGCATACCATGAGAACAACTCCGGACATTACACTAGATACGCCAAACAATGATATATACCACGAGCACGGACATGGTCGTGGCGAAATTACGTATATATATAACCGACGTAGTTTCCAACTGAAACTAATAGGTTTCTGACACACACAGAGAATCACTACTCCTTAGACAGTGTGGTGACAATGCTGCATTTTGTATTGATATTCGCAGCATAAGTATAGGACTGGTCAATATTTCCCATTCCTTAGGAGCAATCCTTTCATCTTGGAGAATGTCTTTTAAAATACCTCCATTGTACAACTGTAATAACTGCTCACAATCACATGAAATTATCAAGTCCAGTATAGATTTGTTCTCAGGACGCCCTGTTACAATTATTACTCATGTTTCATGTGCAGCTGTATATGGTACACTGTAAACTTGAACCACGTGGTCGATCATTACGAATCTACGATGCTGGTTGTTGACACGAAGAAACATATCTGTTGTAACTATCATCGGTAAAGCTGCTACAGTGAGACTGCCAACCTGTTCACAAGAACACTTCTCAGCTAAACCCGTAAACAACACATTCTTCACATGACCACTGTTCACGGTGATTAGGATGTGCTCATTGGGCGCGTAATTTGTCAGGACAGGTCATTTATATGTGGACTGAAATACTCACTAATCATGACATGTTGTGCAAAACTGTCATTGTTCGGGAGACTTTTCTAATAACCCAACTGGAATTACCAAATTATTTGGGAATCCCAGAATGCAAAATATTGATCCTGGTGTTAGGAGATTTCAAAGCAGCTAAAAGTGTAACAGCAGTTCATCGACTGCATCGAGTTCAATGTCCTGAAAAGAAATTAAATCAAATCATCTCAAAACATACATGTTATTGAATTGCATTACACATTTTATGTTGTTTGAAAATAGAACCAGGTGCTCTTCCTTTAACATAAATGATGAAAGAAATTGATGCCGATTGAAGGAAAGCTGCTTTTGATGCTGCTTGAATGAAAACAAGAGTATGGTAGATTCTTCATATTACCTTAAAGTAATAAAACGGGTACTGCATAGAAGAATTGTCACTAATGTTAGTAAAATGACACGTGTCTCACACGAAAACTATTGTCTGCCGTGTCACAGTATTGTCATAGCGTTGATTGAAATGATATACATATAGAGCTGCGCGGTATATCCGGTTTTCCGGTATTTACAAGTTCAAACATAAAAAAATAGGTTTTGTGAAACGCTCATCGAAAACCGGCATTTTGACATGTATTCGTAACACTCGGAATTCCTCTGAGATTTCCGTTTTCACACCGGAAAAAGTATGTCTTTTATTATCATACTAAGATCCCCAGTGATGAGCAGTGATGAGCAGTGATGTCCTGAACAGGTCAAGCTGCTGTCTTTAATCTCTAAAATCTCATGGGTATTTTTTAGAGTCCAGAAACTGGTTCAAACCAGTAACCGCTGGTTTGATCTGAAATTGTTCTTTTCCTTGTTTCATTAGCCATATATCATTTACTTTATATTTAGTTAAGAATATTGTTTCCTATTAAGGCTTAATGAAGCATAGTGATTTTGTTGTGTGTCTGTTTTATAAATCAAGCATGACCTCGTTTATAAGTATTTTTGTTTTGGAAAAATCTTCTTATATTGCAAAAGATATCGCAATATATGCCTTCGTATCGCAATATATCGCAACATGAAAGTTATTTGCAATACCTATCATAGTCAGAATTACTTTGCAAAACGGGGCTCTTGGGGTTTGATGAATGTTTGGAGACATTATATGGAACCAATCAGCTGAATGCTAAAAGTCATTTCGAAGCCATTTATTAGAGAAAAGACAGATCAAAGATGGAATAAATCGAGAGCTGAACAACCAGTGGTCGATATCGATATCTAAATTATATTCCAACAATTTCAAGTACTATGTGTCACGTTCTTTCATTGACCATTGATCATGTCATCCAGCTGTAGACGCTGTCATGGACATTGACGTTCTCTGGCCCGGTCGGAAACTTAGCCATAAAGAAAGTGGTTTTAAGTACCTGGTTATACTAGTGTCGTGTGTCTCCTGGGATGAATGCTGGCATCGGTGCTGGAAAAGGACGTTTCTGAGGAAATTTAACTTCAGTTCATCATTCTTCCTCCCAAGAACACAGTTTGTGGCGAATACTTGCATCCAATACGCGGGGATTTGACATGCAGTTAAAATATACCTTGCCAAGTATGTATGTTGTATTGTATCGCAAAAATGAAAAGTGAAGCAGATACTCCCTCATTTAATAATTTTGTACAGATATTGGAAGAAATATGAATCTCCACAAGATGCCAGGTAGATCGATCAACAGACACTCAAAATGTCATTTATATGAAAACTGTGAGAGGGGCGGATGCCAAAGAAATGCTTACTGTCATTTCCTGCTGTTATTACTGATATACGGCATCCCATTACAATACTTGTCATCACTAGGTTGTCTTTTACACCCAGTGGACCATTTCTTCGCAGATAATCGACCCTGAATATTCACTAATGCTGGAATTTCATATTTACTTGTAAATATGTGAAAATAGCAACAATATATATGCTAAATCGTAAATGTTACCACAAAAGCATGTATCATTTGGGGCAGTTTTAGATTAATTTTGTGAATGTGTTGTATTGTTCCTTTCAATATTCTCTAGAACCTTTTGTGGAAAAATAATACTTGGTCACATTTCATCTCCTCCTCGTCATAATCATCGTCATCACCATCGTCAATATCATCATCAACAACAACATCATCATCATCATTGCACTGAGATGTTGACTTAAACATGGTAATGGTTGAACAAAAAAATCTTAACGCTAAGAGGATAGTAACTCTTTAATATCACTTGAACACAGGCTCACTTTCATGACTGTTGCAGAGCTACAACTGATTTTTAAACGAGGTTGGGAGCTGGCACTGCAGGTTCTTTACTAAGGTTACTTACGAACTGAAATCTACCAAATGGTTTTACACACAGAAAGAATTTATGAACATTTTGATAGTCTCTTACAGGTCATTTGAGTGACGTAAGTAGCTGGTATGATCATACTAGGTATCACGTCCTTGCTAACGTATTAGCATCAACACCGAAAACGTTGCAATACAGAAGTTGTCGTTCCATAAGAAATCGTTCCTGTTCAGTCTCACAAAGTATCACATCGAGTTGCTTTTCATGTCGTTGCTGTTGTTCGTTATTTCTCAAGGCAATAACATATTACAATGGTGTTTTTTTCTAAGAACTCTTACGACGTAAAATTCCTCATTATATGTGATCTGAGAGGCCATATTTTGATTTTGACAATAATAAATGTATAGACAGGTTTTGATGCTAAACTCAGTGAAAACGTTTTGAGAACCTATGAATTTGACGACAGATGCTGTGTTTTGAGAGTGAGTGCGTTAGTTTTACGAATCACTCAGCGATGTTCCAGTTATATGGTGGTAGTCAGCAAATAATTGAGTCTGGACCACACAATCCAGTAATCTATTCCACAAAATATCGAAATATGCAGTGGGACACGATAACCTGTTAATCAAGTCAGCAAGCCTGACCACCCGATCTTGCTAATCGCAACTTGGGTTCCTAGACTGTGTGCTGTGTGCAGAAAGCTATAACGGTTCAAGCTCATTTCAACAAGATAGTGACGGAGAGCATCAGGACTTATGTTAATGTTGAGATTAAAACCACGTTCTTCGAATTTCGAATGAAATAAGGATTACAATAAAACGCACCTTAACACTGAGTTGAAACACATGTTAGTTCAATACGCGCTCTGAAGAGTTGTTAATGAAGATGTGGAATTGATGAATTGGGGACGAACAATTCTTCTGGGTGTAAAAGCTCAGAAGGTTTATGTGACATGGGGTAATTGAGACATTTACAGTCTTTCCATATCCATGCAATTTGTTGGGCTTGACAGGGTATTGAAACTTCTTTCTTGCTAAACAATATTTTTCAGATCACGAAGTCACGTTCACCTGTGAATTAAATTTAACAAACGACTGACATGACAACTGATTTGTGTATTCCCTTCGAGAATGAGACGTACACGACACCAGTCCATCGAAGTTCTGGAACAGTTGACCACAAAGTGTACAGAATTCTTGATAAGGTTGATTCAGAAAGGGGTGAAATGAATTTCTGTAGGGCTAAATTGGAAAAGGATATAATTATATATCTCGCAACAGTTGATCATAATGAGTGCCAGGGAGTCAGTCAGATACAACAGTCATTCATGGTGGTGAGTGAGTTTTGGTTGGTTGGTTGTTTAAAATTCTTAGCTACATGGCTGCGCTGTATATATTTTCGAGTCTGGACAAGACAACCCGGCGATCAGCTGAAAGGTCATCGATCTACAACAGTAAGTCAGTAAATAAACCAACCTATGATTGTTGATTTTGTGTTGATGGAGATTTAGACGGGAGCAGGTGTGACAGCCACACTTGCAATACCCTTCAGATTTCGTGCTGACCGACAGACTTCAAGATAAAAAAGGAGAATGCATCATCACCCTGAGGGACTCCCTACATCCTAATCACTGACTTTCTACCTCATCAATCCCTAGAGAACTTAGAAATGAACCTGTAAATCGACAATCCTAATTGCTTCCCTTGAAACGCGAATTTAGCTAATATATAACCAAATAATCGTAAAAGTAACTAGATGAAGGCAGATACTGACCATGAATTCGATAAATGTTCTTTTTTTTTCATATGGATTTATAAAACATCAATTATATCTATGCGAGGTGACGACTGAAAATGTCAACGTGTTCTGAGTTATGAATAAATATAATAAACACTTTAATAATTTTCCCTGCAATTAATAATTTGGATTGTACTGAAATAACTTGGACTATATCAGGTATTGAACGTATCTGAATAATGAAAATTATTCAGTCCGTGACAATTCTGTAGTCCTGTTCCGAAACCTTGTAAATGTAAATGCAGGTTGTTTTCAGCTCACAATAGCTCCATTTTCATAAATGTAATAACTGCTCACAACATCGATTACTGGTTTGCCTGGTCCAGAGCAGATACTTTCACAGGTAGCCTTCATGCAGCTACATATTGCTAGGTGTGACGAGAAAAGAATCAAAACATGTCCCGTTCCGTCAAAATCATCTCCACAAAACACTTCAGGTGCAGCAATTCGCTACGAAGTGATACCTCCCAATTATACTGTGAGTTTGAATCACCGACAATATATCTAGGTATGTCAACACCACGTTCCTGCCCTTTGGCTTAACCAAAGTCGTATAAGTGTGAGATCTGCATCACTTTAGGCCTCCATCTCTATCAATGCTCACTCGACATTATATACAGTCGAACATTGTTGAGTGGAACCTTGATGTGTCTTGAACTTGCGGTCATCTCAAAGTAAATACTACGTTCGAACGTATTCAGACATCATTTTCTACGGATGAAAAATCAAGAATAACGCCAAATACTTGCTCATATCGATTCAACTTCAGCTGGATGACGGTGTTGAACTGCTTAACGGCATCAGACCTTATACGCACTCACTTAATCGCGCCAAGGTGACCGCATAAGGCGCAGTTTGGTATATTCTATGCAAATCAAAACTGCTATAATTTAACAGAGAACATTGTCTAAGAAAATTGTGTTCGACCTAAAGATCATGTCGATTCACGGAAAACTGAAATTACATGCGACGAGGGGGTTTCCTGTGTTTGTTATAGTTTTGGTTAAGGTGAATGAAACAGTTGTAATCAATTGGCTCGTACCATTCCTGTTCGATGTTAGGTCATGAAATACAGGCTTGCGCTGCATCTATGCATAGCATAACATATCAGTCAGATGTAGAGCACACCTTGTGTCGAGGGGTATTCTTCCGATAGTCTATAACGGCTATCACCTGGAAATTCCAGCATTTCACACATCGTTTCCTTAGATAACCCATGAAAGAAGGTTGTGTGAAGGCACCTGTTTCTAGGTTACATGGTCGTATTGAAAAATGTTCATTAATCAGGATTCATAAGAGTTCTTATCGGCACCACAGGGACCAAGTCATGTTGGTCTGTAGTATCGAGATCCTTGCGTTATCATGGTTTTCAGTGTTGGTGCGGTGTCACGACGTTCCATCGTGACAATGGAGTTTAAAATCGAGGAAATATCATGCTTCATGCAATATTTGATGCATGAACAGGCGGTTGTTATTTTTCTATATATTGGAATTCGGATTTACTGGGAGCAATGGTATTCCAAAAGGATCCATTGACATGTTTCAAGTAAGAGCTTTCCTGATTTCCTTTCACTCTCCTTCGAAAAGTCCCACTGCGCTGCGATTTTACCTCTCTTTCATGTCCGTTTAGAATGTTTTGTTGATGCCAAAATATCAGTTCATTTCAGACTTCTGTGATCCTCTATACGGATAATGTGGTTTGAAAACGGAAAGTTGATGGTTCGATCCCAAGGTATATGATATGTGACTGGCGATCGACATAGAGAGAATGAACCAAGGACTGGTCAGTTCAGAGTCAGTAAAAGGTTTTTGACTGGGGCCTGTTAAAATGGTATTCGGGGTGTTAATTTTGTGTGCTGTATCTTTATATGCTTGCTTCGTTAAACTACCATAAGCCGACCGAATAAAAGAACACGCAGTGTAAGCGAACCACTGTTGAATACAATCCCAAACTACAGAGTGTTCAGCTTGACCTGAGCTACTGACAATGACAATGACAATTTATTTTAGTATGAAGGCCACATGGCCTAAAGTGCATTAAATATTCAAATGAAACAGTGCACAGCGGAGTGGAGGGTTGTGTACTGCCAGTATACTCAAATTGACAAGTTTCGTTTCAAATAGATACTTAAAGCTAGTATGTGTAAATAGTGAGTTGATGTCAGTAACTGATAAAATTTAGCACGTGATGGATTAGCATTAAAATATGATGGAATAATTTTCTTGCGGCTTCCAGAATAATGACAAATAAGCAAAAATGGTACTCATCCTCGATTTGCTGCAATTGGCGCTCAGTGCATAATAACATTCTTTTCTCAACAGTTTTATCAAACCTATACTGTTGAATATTTAACTTATGTGAAAGACAACGAAACGTACATAGGATTCTTCTCAAATCGTGTCTGTCAGCAAGTGTGGATATGTATTTCTCAGGAGTTAATAGTGATTTCAGTACAGAATATGCCCCCCAAAAAGTGAGAATTACTAATCTTAGAATGACAATTTTGAAACTGGCTATCTTCACAACGTTGTTGAAACTGCTTAATAAATATGTCAGCGTGACCACAATCCTGAGCGACCCATACGTATGAGAAACCAGTGTACCAAAGTAATAATCTAACTTGTGACACCGAATATATTTTCCCACTTTTGTCATATGTCTTGAGCATCTCATAACAAGCTTTTGGATATCTTGTATGTTCCATGTATCAGTTGTCTTTGACACATCCACTGGTGTACGGCAAGGATGCATGCTTAGTCCTGTACTGTTCATCTTCTTTATTAACGAACTTTCTAACGAATTTAGACAGCTGGGATTACGGGGTATACATGTGACCGGAAGTACTGAAAAATTATTATGTTAATGTTTGCTGATGACATCTCTTTGATTGATTCAACTGTTACTGGTTTACAGAGAAAACTCGATGCCCTTGCTAATTATTGCAGAAAGTGAGGTTAATTTAGAAAAGTCAAATATTATTGTTTTTAGGAATGGAGGTTACCTGAAATCAGTTGAGAAATGGTATTATAGGGGATCTGTAATGAAGATTGTAAGTTACTATGAATATCTTGGAATTGTATTTTCGTCTAGACTATGTTGGTCCAAAGCCTGTTAAACGTTAGCTCTACAAGCCACTAAAGCGCTTTTTCCAATACAGAAAATTTGGCGAAAATACCGAACTATCTCTTTTAATAGTGTTTTAAAGATTTTTTTACTCCAAAATTTTTCCCATTTTATTGTATGGGACAGAGATTTGGGGCTTCACAAACAGACATGTAATTGAGAGGGTACAAGAAAATTTCTTTAAGAGATTTATAGGTATCAGTAAAACCGCTTCCACAAATGCCATTCTTGGTGAGACAGGCAGACACCCGCTTTGTGTTAAAAATCATACTCGCTGTATCACGTAGTGGTGTCGACTATTATACCTGAGCTACTCTACCTATGCATGACCTCGGAGGTCAAATGGCACAAACGGCAGGTCGAGTTATCTTCATTAAATAGGGGCGCAGAGAACGTTAAGAAAGGTGCGTCCGTGCGAAACCTGCATACATTGGAAACATTTAACCATCTGTAGCTTCTGCTTTAAAGAAAGTTAGGACATCGTTGGCGATTTCCCGACACTGAGATGTCAAACGGCAACCTTGTCTCGGCTGTCTCGGACATGACAGCGATCAACTGACAGAGATGCACCCCTCCACGATAACAGACCCAACCTGTTCCGCCACGGCCACGCAATGTATTAGTATGCACTTGATCAGGCCAAACTGAATAATCTGTAGTTTCATTGCACCTTAACTCATCTCACCGCAGGTTGACATTGATGTACATCACACAGTCTCCATGGCGTTCTATATTTACTTTTAAATGTTGTGAAGACTTCAAGGTTAATATTTGATAGTTTATTGATATACAATAGATTATAGTTATTCATTTCACCCACATTTCTAACATCGAAAATGGGTATGTTGAAGCAGCTATCAAAATTGCCCAATGAAAGCATTCCACAAGTCGAATTCTGTAAGTGTGTTAAAGTATCCACGTGCTAACATACTCGTAACGAATGTTTAACACCGTATCTAAAACTTTCTTCACAGAAGAATTCAGTTGTGAATTAAATTTGCTCTGCACAGCAATAAATGTAGTATCCCTGCACAGAAATGGCACCAAATGATGATGGGTTTATTGATATGGATAACCAAACAAATTTATTTGTTGTATATTCTCTGTGCAGGTTTACATTTTCAGGACGAAACATGTTGAGAAAGACCGATATTTTCCTCTTGAAAATGTATTGTCGTTGTAACTATTGAAAGACGCATTTAAATTCGATATACAAGTACACAACCTGTGAAAACTGACTTCCGTAAGACTGCAAGCAATACGATGTCGTTCCACTTGCACTTCCGTTCCAAATAAACAGAAGCGACAAAATCCCACCCATAACAAAATCTTTTACTAAAAGGGACCGTGTGATACCATAACAGAGCATCTGTTTATGAATCACTGTGAACTAGCTTGGTGTCTGAGAAACGACCGTGCAGGTCCATGGCTTTTAAAGGACTGTGGTGTAAGCCACTTTCAACAGAATTACGGAAATTGCACCAGAAATGGCCTCAGATATACACCACAATGTGAAGAGCAATCAACAGATATAACCAGCTTAGTTTTGAACATTCAACCATAGGGTTCTGACACGCACGAAGAATCGTTAATCCTTAGCCCAATGGACATCTCTGACTCAACTTGCGTGTGCACTTGTACTTTGTATCATAGTCTTGTTTGTCACCCCAAAGCAACTCCACAGGCATTTGTAATACGGTCAACTTTAAATCGCAATTCGACCACACATTTACGAATTTACTGTTGTAGTTGCTGTGACGAAGAAACAGATATCTATTGAGAACCAGCGCCCTTTGGTCTTTCACGATTGGCGAGCATCTTGGATTAGGATTGTCAGCCCAAACAAACTGGTCAGACCAACACTTGTCTGAACCTGTAAACGATACAGTCACCGTTTGCGGTAATGGGGATGTACACAGGCGCGTAATTTGTCAGGACAAGTCGTTTATATGTGGACTGAAGTACTCACACATCATGACAGGTTGTACAAAACTATCGTTATTTAGAAGAATCTTCCAGTTACTGATTGGAAAATTATTTTGTCATCCCAGACTTCAAAATGTTAATCATCGGTTCCCGGTTGCGCAGATCGATGCTCATGCTGTTGACCACTGGATCCGACTGGGTCCAGACTCGATTTTTTATAGACCAGCCCCATAGAGCTTGAATATTGCTCGATGCGGCGTAAAACTAAACTCTCTCACTCAAAATGTCGATCTAGGTTTTCTTGATATTCGGAGTAGATAACAATCAAAAGCAGTTCATTGACAGAATTCTAATCATGAGAAATAGAATGTTCATTGACCAGAAACAAAAAATAAGACATTCAGTCTTCCATATAAAAGTCAAAGCTTGTTTGTTTTGGAACTACACATACACTGATAATACCTTTATGTTCTTTCACAACAGACGCAAAAATGCTCTCCCTATAGTTTCTTTGATTAAGGAAACCAATATGAATGGGAGTGAGTGAGTGAGTTTAGTTTTACGCCGCACTCAGCAATATCCCGGCTATATGGCGGCGGTCTGTAAACAATCGAGTCTGGACCAGACAATCCAGTGACCAACAACATGAGCATCGATCTGCGCAAGTCCACCCGATCCCGTTAGTCGTCTCTCAAGGTAAGCATAGTCGCCTGTTACGGCAAGCATGAGTTGCTGAAGGCCTGTTCTACCCCTGGACCTTCACGGGTCCCAATATGGAATGATGGTACTTAAATCAACAGGAAAGGACGCTGGATGCCTCTTTTCGGTTAAATTATTAGGATCGGTACCGCGAATAATATTTGTTACATTTGTTAGTGACGTGGTGCTCGCCGCACTCGAAAACAGTGTATGTGCACTGTCAAAGTACTGTCATAGCATGGATTGGACGAGAGATCAATATCACTGGCATCACAGATACCAATCGTAGTATTGAGCTACTAAATACGTAATCGTTGTCACTATACTGACAGTTAATAGTCCTAAACTCAGAATTGCTTGCAGAACAGGGCTTTTGGGGTTTGGTGACTATTCGGAAACGTTATAAAAGACAATCAGCTGAATCTTTTAAACCATTTTGAAGTCAGTTATTAGAGAAACGATAGATCAAAGTTGAAACAAATCAGGACCGTGACCTGAACGAACCGTGGTTGATATCTGCACAAACTATCTTCCAACAATTTCACGAACTGTATGTTAGACGCTTTCACTGAACTGTATCTATCGAGATTTCCCCAAACTAATGAAACTCCTTGTACGGTCGTGGCCAGCGAATATGTCCAGCTGTAAACGCTGTCGTGGACATTGACGTTCTCTGTCTCTTCGGAAACTAAGACATAAAGAAAGTGGTTTTACGTCCCTGGTTATACTAGTGCCGTGTGTCATCGGTTCTGGAGACGGACGCTGCTGAGGAAATTCAACCTCAATTCATCATTCCGACACTTAAGAGTACAGTTTGTGGCGAATACTTGAATCAAATGTGCGGGGATTTGAGTAACAGTAAAATAAACCTTACCAAATATGCCTATTGTATTGTATTACACAAATGAAAAGTGAAGCAGTTCTCCATCATTTATTTATCGTGCACTGAAAGAAATATGAATCGTTACAGGATGCGGCAATGATCGATCAATAGACACTAAAATATTATTGACATGAAAGATGTGTAATGGGCGGATGCAAATGAAATTCTTACCGTCATTACAAACACCTGGTGTAATTATAGATTAGATACACGTTATCCTATTGCAATAATTGTCATCACTAGGATGTCTTTTACTTCCATTGGACCATATTTGGGCAGAAACCAACCTTGGTTATTCTCTAACATTGGCTTGTCTTATTTACTAGTACATGTATGTAAATAGCAATAGTATGTAGGCTACTAAGGTTACACATGAACTTAAGTCTACCAGATGTTACTAACGTATGAATTTGAGTAACAGTTTGAGAGTGTTTTCACAATTTCTTTTACTGGCATTTGGAAGCTGGTATGTTCATGTTTCTGTATATCCCTTGCCCGGTAACAGCGGTAGCATTTAAACAAAACACAACGTCGTATCCACTGCATTAAGAAGTTGTCTATCCATCAAAAAGAAGGTGAAAAGAACATTGCTGCTTTGCGTTGCTTTCCGTTTTGCGTTGCTTTTTGAGCATTGATCTACACGATTGGGAAGCGATGAAGTGTCAACCATGTCGGCGAGCCTGACCACCTGATCCCGTTAAAGGTCTTTTACGACAAGCATCAATTGATCCTGAAGATCAATTCTGCTGTGTGTAGAAACCTCAAACGGCTGGAGCTTATTTCAGCTATACCGTGTTGACATTAAAATCACGTTCTTGAATTTCGATTAACTAGTATTACAAAAACAAAACACAACTAAATACCAGAGCTGGAACACTCGCTCAATACGGACGAGTTCAGAGTGGAACTTTGTGAAATTGATGAACTGTGGACCAACAAATTGTTCTGGACGTGAAAGTTTAGAGGGTTATATGACATGGAGTAATTGAATTATTTTCAGTCTTTCCATATCCATGCAATTTGCTTGGGCTTGACAGGGTATTGAAACTGCTTCTCCCTGAACAGTATCATTCACATCACGACGTCACGTTCAGAAATAAAACAAATCTAACTAACGCCTGCTATGACAACTAATTTGTGTATTCCCTTCGAGAATGAGACGTACATGGCACGCGGGACTACAAAATGTACTGAATTCTTGACACATTTGATTCACGCAAGGGGTTCTGTGGATTCAATAAGTCCAAACTGGATAAGGATATAATTGTGTATCTCGCAACACTTGATCGCGGTAACCTCAGAGTGAGTAAGTGGTTGGTGGGTGCGTCGGTCGGTGATTCATTGAATAAGTGAGTGACAGGAAGTAAGTGAGTGAGTGAGTGAGTGAGTGAGTGAATAAACCAAGTTACAATTGTTACTTGTGTTGGCGGACACAGCAGGATTTAGACGGGAGCAGGTGAGAGCCACAACACTTGCAATGTCCTACTGATTTCATGCTGACTGGCAGACTCCACGATCATAGAGGAGAATGCGTCCACGATCATAGAGGAGAATACGTCCACGATCATAGAGGAGAATGCGTCCTCTGACTCAGAGTCTATCCACGTCGCTCCTTTTCTACCAGATCATTCAACTTAGAAATAAAACCTGAAATCGATAATTTTACCTGTTTCCTTTCAAAAATGAATTTAGTTAATTTATAATCGGAAAAGCGTAAGACTAACTAGATGAAGCAGGATACTCAATCTGAATTCGAAATCTGTCCTTTTTTTCGTGGATTTCTAAAAGATCAATTAAATCCATGGATAATTACGAAATTGTAATATGAACGTGCTGAACGAGTTATGAAATAAAAAATATTGCTCAGTTTGATAGTGTTTTGTGCAATTTTGGAATTCGTTTGTATGAAATAGCTTGGACGTTATTACCATTTAAAGTATCAGAGTAATTATCTAATGGCCTTGGTATGGGATGTGGAACGGTAACAAGTTTGCTGGTCATGTTGAATACCAGGCTTCAAGTCGGTACAATATGCTCCTAGAATGTTGCTGAACGCGTCTTTAAATACTGCTCACTCACCGATTTCAAACAGACCAAGATTTAAAGCGTTCTGCGAATAATGGAACAATGGTTTATCTCTCTACAGAGTACATTGTCCTGTCGTTTCATTTAAATGAAGCCCTCAGATAATTTTCCTTCTTATGTATTTCCTCTTGAACATTTGTAAAAGCCTAGAAAAGCATTGTCGCACACGAACGCGGTATTTAGGGGTGCCAGTTACTCAGCTACATACAGATATACATTTTCTCTTGAATTAGGGGTCCTCCATGTTTAGTGGATCATCAAACTAAAATAGACACATGCTTGATTAAGAATTGATGAAATGGAAATTATGAGTTTTATTTGGAGTAGAATGGGCATCGATAAGGCGCGGAGTGTTCAACTTGTAGTTGAATTTGAAAATGAAAGTCACTTTGTATTGATGTACAGTATAGTTTCACCTTGAACTGGTGTCCTACATAGTGTACAAGTTGTTCAAGTGTAAAAATGTCTTTACTATCCATTGCATTTGTACAGTAAACACGGTAAGCAAATGTGACGGCCTTCTTCACTGACGTCACAGCTAATTGTTTCATGTCGCGGACAACGAAATACAGATAAAGAATCTTGCTAGGCACAATAGAGATGTGCGCATGTGATATGTATATGGTTATGTTTAACCATATGAGTAATACACGTGCTTCATTACTGTAGAGTTTATGGAATAGAGGTTTTTTATAGATGAGTCCTAAAGAAGAACTCAAAGATTTAGACCCTAACGTCTTTTTGCCGTTATCAACTTGGATGATCCCTCCCTCTTCAGCTCTATCTACTTCTTCACAAACGAAATATTACGTATCATATAATGTATGATGTCTCTTAAAATCATCTCAACACGAGACGGACCAAATCTTCTTCATGCTCATCTGCATCCTCTATATCTCTGGACAATGCTATCGAATTTGTGAAGAGAATGTTAATCTCAGACTTTCTGCAGCTGAATGTATTTAAATTCTCTTTGGAGATCTTCAGAGGTCGAGGATTGGCGATATCGCTTTACATCGCGGTAAGGCACTGAAATCTTTGAATTCGCAACACGGAAAGACAACATGACGTTGCATTGGTCAGATGTGTAAGGTTATAAAGGCGACACGAATAACAAAGGAACGTATAGCAATTTGGTCCTAATTACAATGTGCAATATTCCGTGAGAAGGAAGTATCGTAAAGCACGGTTTTCTTTCCTAACAATAGCCCGCGCGCAAGACAAAGTGATTGGACAGTGCAGTACATTTAAATAAACGAACAAACAAAGAAAGAAAATGTGTTATTATCAAACTGAAAGGAATCGCTGAATTACAGTTACTCAGGTAAAATCAAGCAAACAAGTACGGAATCGGGGCTTTGGTTTGGACACTGACAATGGGGAATAAAGTAGCAGCAGTTTCCAAAACAGCTCATTTCCTCCTCCGTTAGATTGGAAAGAGATTTAACTAAAATGCTAGCTCAATCGCTTATCATTTCAAGACAAGATTACTATAATTCCCTGTTATGTGGCATATGTTCAGCACTCCTTCATAAACATCACTTCTTTCAGGATGCAGCTGCCTGGATCGTTACCAGGGCACCTGAGCACCAACACATCTCAACTGTTTTTATACAGCTCCATTCGCTATCAGTTTCCTGCAAATTAAGGTTCAAAATCCTCTCCCACACTTTCCAATGTCTCAAGACGGATGGGTGAACACCCAGCTATGGGTTAACGCAGTTTCAGACGCGCAAAAGCAACTGTGTGAAATGTCCTGCCAGACAGCTTCATGTTATCGGCAAGGCCATTCACATTTCGAACAAACTTGAAACGGTATTTATACCCCATTTCTTCAAAGTTGCCTTTGACTGTTAAACCAAGAAGCACTGTGCTTATACAGTGAAATCTGTCTAAACCGGCATCTGTCCACTCCGGCAATCTCAGTCCCGTCCGTGGCTTGTACAATTACCACCAGATCTACAATCCGGCACATTGTCTAACCTGGATTGTTTCTTCATTCCCGATAAGTGCCGATTTAGACAGCTTCTTCTGTAGTGTGTACATACTGTGAATACGCGAAAGCGCCCGTAAAAGTCAACCTGAAATCTTTAGCACTATAGAGATTTATTAGATTAGATTGTACGTGAAAGATAAAATAACAAAGGCTCGTCTAAGCCATGTCCATAGTAACCAGCTGGGTGCCCCTTCAAAGAACAAATAAACGAACCAGTCACAGTAACCAGGCAATGTCCAGAGACGTGTTGACCGAGTGCTGCAGCTCGACTTGACATTGTGCAAGAGCGCCTGGTCTGACTGGTATGTTTGTGTCTTTTAAAACCCCACCCAGCAATATTCCAGTTAAATGCGGGTGGTATTGTAAATAATTGAGTTTGGTCAGTGATCAGCTTCATGGGCATCGATCTACGCATTTGACATGCGTCAACATGCTTGACCCACCCGATCCTGTGTTTCGTTTCATACGTCAAGCATCCTTCTAGCTCAGATCTCCACAGGTTCCAGCTTCGGTATTGAACTGTTTCACTGTGGCGCTTTCGCTAGTCAATGTTTCGTTTTCGAGTTCATTAGTTGCCTTTCTTGAGAAAATGTATAGTTAGATTGCTTTATTTCATTTATATCTGGATTATTGCAATAAATATAGCATCAAAAAGAACGGCGTAATTACAAAACAAAGTTTGTTGTATTTTCAGATGGGCGGCAGTCCTACGCATTTTGACGTTTATATGATTTTGCTGTCTCATACAGACAGACAGCTTGGAGAACAGTATAGATAAGCCAGGTCTGGAAGATGTTATGGCTATATATGGATGAAGAGCATGCCTCTGCCATCTCACGTTACACTAGGATGAGCGGTTGTAGTGTCCGTTGGAACTCCATGCTATGCCTTGTTTGGAAGCTTGGCCGCTGTTGTTGCTAGGTGATTTCAATTATTACTGGACACATGACTATGATGTTTTGTTCCATACTGATGTTGTCGATACACTGTCGATGGATTCAGTACCACCAGCCTATTGTATACTGTCACTGCAGATATTTTTGGTGTATAGTGTTAATTTAAGTTCATAAATTTATAACCATATCACTTTATTGTACAGAATTCAGAAAGAACTTCGTGTAATCTTCTGGGTTTGCTAATTATTTCAACTTGCAAAGAGACAGATATCACTTTTACTGAAACTCTACTATCAATATGTACTGAACAAAAATAGTAAATATGATGATGTATATATTCATTGAGATACTGATAAAATATCAGTCTTAAAAATACCAATATCCCTAACTTATTTTGTCCAGTATACTTATTACAAAGAAACGTTACCACTAGCAACAATTGCTTCAGTTTCGAAATAGACATGAAACACCTTCGGAGAAAGTCATTCTATGCATTCATTCTTGATGCCACAGACACGAGGTCGTGTTTCTCTTGCAGACTAATACATAATGTTTGATAGCCAGATAAGCAGTATCAAACTACATCACTGTCCACAGTCAAATCCGTCATGTATACGCCCACACAAACACGTTGCCCCTGGCGGTGAAGATCAAGAGCACTTGAGCAATATCAAAAGCGTTAATGTTGAGATGCTTGTGGCGGCGACCTAATTGTATATGTAAACTCTAGGTATTTACTGACCTTTGCTGAGAAACGCACACACATAGAGGGACACGGACGCAGAGACTCGCACTTACACACAGATAGATAGATAGATAGATAGATAGATAGATAGATAGATAGATAGATAGATAGATAGATAGATAGATAGACTAATTTCGTTTTGAGTAACACAAAGCTTTGGTAGTCTTGATATGGCGGAAATATTGCTGTTTTAATTCGACGTTAAACAATATTCACACTCACTGCCCGCGAAAACAGGGGGTTACTAGTTACATACTAAAATTCCAAACATTCATCAGCTGCACCCGATTCATATAGCACCATGTTTCCTCTTAAACAACCCAATATATTGATTTATTTCGTAATTATTTCAGCCTAATATACATGTCAATAACGCACCGTCGTTAATGCACCTAAACCTTTCGCGACAATTACTGTTGATAATCCGCAAGAAAACACCGTGTGCCGAGCAGCCAGTTACATATTTGCTTAAAAGCCGGTTAAACATAAAGTTTTCAAATCAGGAAACTATTTGGATTGACTTGAAAAATTTAATGCAACTTGAAATGATTTTACCACAGATCTGATACGCCTGAAGTGTTGAGAACGAAGGAATTTGTTCCAACGTCAATATAACACACATTTGGTTTCTCAAAGTGTAATGAAACATGACAATAGACAATATTTGTTGCACAATTCGGTCGAACACATTACCAAGATCCTTTACTCTTCGAGAAGTGAAGACAGAGATTGTGCGCTCAGTTAGAGCTTTATGCCAGTGTACAAATATTTGACGAGCATTATCTGACTTGGTGTCCTACAAGTGTGTTTTGAAAACAGCCTGGTGTTCAAAAGGGAAACACAATACTATGATGGGTGTTTAAGTCCGGAAACCGGAAACACGATTTACAGCTTTGGAAGAAATACAATTATGATTGGAAATTCGTAGTATTTAGTAGGTGACGTGGCATGACATGACATGACATGATGTAGTTCTTGTATCCTCTTTATGCCTAGAAATTGTCTTTTTCTGTCTTTCTCAGAATTCGACATGCATGGTATCCAGTCAAACGCTATTTTGTCGAAACTAGAGAATCATAGGTAAATGTTTCGGCTATCAGATGTTCGACATACCAGCAACATTTGTGCATCAAGGGTATTGAGGGGCTAAGCTTCCATTTTTTTAAACACTCAGAAATTCGACACATCAAAATTTGATTGTAACGGGTATAAATATCGATGCATGTTGCTCGAGGCTATGAATGGATGAGGTAGAATACAACAATGGAAGTACAACATGTTCATCTGTAAGAGAGTGAGTGAGCGTGTTAGTTTCACGCCGCACTCAGCAATATTCCAGCTATATGGCGGCGGTCCGTAAAACATCGAGTCTGAACCAGACAACCCAGTGATCATCAACATGCGCATCGATCTGTGCAATTGGGGACTGAAGTCATATGTCAGCCAATTCAGCGATTATCTAAACGTGTAAACTTGTTAAGGGCAATTTAATATCGTTTTAAGCTGTTAATAATATTCCAACCTCATGACCTTAAGGACACAGAAATAAATCGCACTCTGTCGTGATAGTAGCGGAAAAAAGGACTAGTCTACCCGTTCGGCTGAATGAGTGGTTGAAAAATAATTACATGTCGGACTGTGTTCATGCTTTTTGGAAGCATTTGCCTCGCAGCAACATTGGCTTGTTGTAGAAGGCAGCAAGGTAAATTCTAATCAGATTCTAGAAAGAAATTGTCTGCTAGTCATTATATTCAGTGATACTCATGAAGTCAATCACTGGATTGTCTGGTAAAGACTCATCTCATGGCTACCGGTACATACCTTGACTAGAACTATTGCTCAGTGCCGCGTCTAACAACCACAGCAATATTTGTTGAAAATCGTTCCAACAGGGCCAAAAGTTCGAATCACTAAACTGAACGGAATGGACTAATTTCTTAACATGTTTATGCCGTTTTATGTCAATATACCTTCTTTAAATAATCACCGTGTACAAGTGCGCGCGGGCTAAACGTATTCCTTATTTAGACGTCTTTTTGATCGCTTATGTAAACCCTCGGATAAGTAGTTATGTAGTTCCACACTTCCATACAGCGGTGTTTCAGAGAGTTCAAAGTATCAAAAACCTTTAAAATCCGATTAAACAGACAGAATGTCATTCACCGCCTCACTGCTTTATAAGAAGACAGACCAAGCTGCAAGTGAAAGAAATGCTGAAGAGGGTTTGACAAGTCGTAGAATATTTAATAGTCGTTCTTAAAGAAAGTCAGAATTTCGATTACATCTTCCCGCATTTTGTATCTTTATCCGGCTACAATCTAATTAACTTTCCATCACCATACGGCACTGTTCTTACCTTGTTCATCAAACGTCTTTTCATTCGTGCTTTTTTATTGTTCATATATTTGATTTGAGTCATCACATTTTGCGTTCTTCTGGCTGACATACCAACATTAATCTGAATAATGTATTCCCCTCCAAGAAAAAACCATAGTCAGTAATTCGGTATCATTGTTCCCTGCTCTTTAAATTTAACCATTTTATATAACATCGAGAAGTGTTCGAAATAATAGATCTCCCCCATCTCTTGTGTATGTGTTTATCAGATAGTGCCAAAACCATGGCATCTGTCCCAAACACTGGCAGAGACAAGTCAATCATTCGCATAAAAGAACGGCATATATTACAGCAAACAACTGCGTCAGAAGTCTTTTTTAACGCTCATGAGCAGATTGCGAAACGTCCTCCACATATCTACCATAATATTTGTGAAGGTTTACGAAGGTTTACGAAGGCTTCGAATGTCGTAAAAATCATCGCCCCGTCCACATCCTGGTTAGAATTGTCTTCAGCAACCTATGTTTGTCGTAACAGTGTGATTAACGGGATCGGGTGGGCAGGCTCGCTGAATCGGTTGAAACATCGTATCCGTAGGTCAATGCTCATGTTGTTGATCACTAGACTGTCTAGTACAGACTGTATTATGTACAGACAGCATAGCTGGAATATTGCTGAGAGTGTGGCTTTAAATAACAGACCAACGTATGCGTGTGAACCTCAATGATAATTGCGGACCTTAAAACTAAACTAATTATAATGGCAATCTTCGACAAAAAGGGAGACAAAAAGGGAGACAAGCTGTGATGCAACAACAAATGTCTTCGGTAAAGACGAAAAACAGCCTGCATGAACACTGCGAGTCACTGTGACACATTGAGACACCTCAACGATCATTTGACGTCTACTAACCTGCGTGATATTCCATAAAAATGACGCTTGGGCCGTTGCTTCACTGACGGACGAACAACCATCACCGAGGATGGCGATTTTCGTCGGAGGGTCATACAGGAGTCTGTACATCTCATTGATTCCCAATCCTGGATTGCACTGAAATTGATGAAGAAGGAGACATGATATTTGACAGCAACACAAAAAAATTAACAAGCTTATCATTTTTTTTGTGTGTGTGTGTGACAGGGTGCTTTCATTTTTATACTGCCGGATACACCCTATCCATCAACTTATGTAACGTATTGCATTATAACTATAGGGGCACTAATCATCTCGGGCACCTTATACTTCCTTCTGTCGTCAGTTTCCAACATTATCTATAATTGCTTTCGATGGCGCTGCAAGGAGTCGACGACACGTGGTTATTACATAAGGATAATGTTGTTATCAAGTTGCTGCTTCTTGTATTTTGCATCAGTCCTGTCGTCCCTTGACAGACTCGTGTTCAATTAAAGTTTTGACAGAGAAAGCCTTTTTGAAACTTCAGCTGAAGAGAGACACTTAAAGCGTCCAGATTTGTGTGCTGTGAAATAATGAAGTATATTGATTTAAGTGACTTAAAAATTAACGGTGCTGTGTATCTAATGAACATGTAAACATGTGAATGGCAACATAGTTGTTTTTCTGGGTATTCGCATATTCTTCTGAACGTAGGAATATACCTTGTTATACCTTGTTTCAAATTGCAAAGGAAACGGGATTAGACACAAAATATTATTTTAATATAGTACCAAAATACTGATTAACTTCTTTTCTGGTACATAGGATTCAACAGATGGAATGGAATGACACAGAAGGCGAGAATTCTAAATTACAGTTCCACGCGAAATATCCACCCGCCCGCTACCCCAATACAGTTAGGCCAGTAAATCCAATCACTGTCCCCACTGGCTTCTGAATTTTCAAAGGGTTCTCTTGTAAATACATCAGTCTCTCTCTGACTTGCTAACTTATAACACAACTTGTTAAGTTATAACACACTCTTATATCATGCAAGAGTACGGCCTGATGAAGTGTTCGTGATATTAGCAGATTATAGACTAGTGAATCATTTTGTTGGCTAGTAACTTTCAGGAATATACAGCTCGGCTGGGTACCTCATTTGGAAACTGTTTCTCATACTGGAAAGGACTCAAATATTTTTTAGAAATGATGCAGCAAAGAAAATGAAGCTAGACACAAAAAAATATTTTCAAATTGAACATATCTGAATACAATGTACTCCAAGTACGCCATATGCTCAAGTAGATGTGAGTGAGTGAGTTTTACGCCGCTTTTAGCAATATTCCAGCAATATAACAACAGAAATGGGCTTCACTCGTGGGGAATCGAACCCGGATCTTCAGCGTGACGAGCCACGCTGTAACCATTAGGCCAACCCAGTGCCCCTGATTTAGGTATTTAGAATTAGGTACAAAAATTATTGAAACGCCAGTGACTCCCCTTTTATCCAATATGTTTGACATGCGCTGTCACAATTAACCATTTTTCCGCCTCTGAAGTTAGATGTTTAATCTTTAATCATCATTTTTAGATGTTAGTGAGCCAACCGGTACTTTGTTGACTGTTTGAAACATTCTTTACTTCGCCTCGTTTTTCAAGGCAAATACATTATTGCGACCCTTTGATAACCTTCCAATTAATTTGGTATCAAGCATGTTTTCAAGGATGTTGATCAAATACAGCCTTGTCAGGGATTTACAGTGCCAATTAACGGGATTACTATTGAGAGTACCGCGGACAAAAACGCTACAACGGACGTCTGGATCAAATGAGATCATACAATGGGGTCAAACTGATCAATTGATCAAGGCTAGTGGTTTTAATGAATATCGTTAACCTACCTTAGTATTTCTCCATTCCATGATGAGATTATAATTAGGTAGGATATCCGTCCGAGCATTGATATGATCAAGAGCCATCTCAGCAGCCGTCAAAGCGCTTTCTCCCCCTCCCCATCCTCCAGTGAGGGGGAAAAGTCCAAGAATTGTCAGATTCCGGAGACCATTGCTGTATTGTAGGCTCCCCAGCGTCTGGAGATCCACTATCACAATGATGAAATAGAAATTGAGGAATACTGTAGTTTTATAATTGGCCATCATGATGTCAGACGCTGAGATGCCGCAAGACTTATAAGGTTTGTCCTTCTGCAGCAACTACACAATCCTATTGTAGGATGAGAATAACATCGCACAGACACTGCGGCTTAGTCCTCAGCACATAGGAATAAGTGCGCTTCTGGTTTCTTAAGCGACGCTGTTCACACACTTCGGTAACTGAAGCTCTCCTTGGGGCTTGAGGATCCAGGCACAATGGGTGACGACTATCAGCTTGTAACGAGACAAATAAAATCGATTGGCAAGGTAATTTTACTGTAAACAAGGTCAGGCTATTTGTAACAAATATCTCCAGGGTAACAACATTTGAGAGAATATAATAAATTAATGGCCCATAAACGTTTTAACTGTGGAAGTAAGGTGATGTCACACTGGTTTGTAGCCATTAACTTGATGGGAGTTATGCGGCGCTAAAATTAGCAGGTCAATAAAGGTTGGTTTCTCAGGTGATACACCTTTTTTCCAGGTAAATGTCAGACACCTGCCCTTTGCTGTGGGCAGAAATAACGAAATGACTCGAAATTTAAACCGATGTTATCAGACACAAGTCCCGGTTTCCCAAAGCGACCTTAGCGTTTAGACCTTCGTAAACTTATGCATAAGAATGTTGCTACCGTCTTAGCGATACAATCACTTTGCGGAAGGGAGCCCTGGTGTTCGTGATGCATAGAGGTGATAAAGGGGTCTAAAGAAATGTTAAGTTGCTGCCCAAGGCAATGTCTGCCGTAGGGATACAACATGGACAGTGCCACCGTAAATATAATCTGGTTATTCGCTAAAGCTTATGCAAAGCCAGCCTATTATTTCCTACATCGCACCTTCTGCAAAAGATGAGCGCAATCCTCTTTTAATGTGAAACCTGGTGCGTCCGGATCCTATTAATCCTTGCTAAAACCGGTATTCCAGGTAACTGCCTTTGGCAACATTTGTGTACAATAACAATTTGCCGATCCGAAAGTACCTTAATCTTGTTAAAGATTCGTCCGTACAAACATGGTTTCGTGGTTCCCGAAAGCATGAAGTGCTGATAGAAATCGTGTACCGGGTTTCGACTTTAACCCTAAACACTGCACTCCCATGTTGATATGAGTTATGTATTAGAAATGTTTCGACACGTGTACACAAAAGTTGTAGGAACTTATGCCCTTCATTGCTAAATCAAATCAGGTTTGGCATAAATGCAATATTTCAGACTGCACTCTTGCTCCTGGGTCTTAATCTTTGGACGTTTCCGTCCGATGCGACAGTTTTTGTGGTGAAATGTCAAATAAATACTCGGTCGTGTCACACATATGTATATATGTATTAACATACTGCAGAAGCGACCTGCCGTTTATGCAGTTATTGGAAACATCACTCGGAGGAAGCAATCACCGAGAGCAATAACCTAGAGCCGACTCATAACAAAACGTTTCTTAATATTGAACTGGTCAGTTTAGGCGAATATCTTGGTTGTACTAGGAATTCAAGAGGGAAGATTCCATAAACATTTCCTGCGTTGGCACGAGCTGACACATCTCTAACCATCATGTGGAATGCTGACCCTACTAAAAATGCAAGGCTACCTCTTTCCTGGGTCGGACGACGCAATAACACCAATGTTGTCGGAAGTTATTGTATTAATAATGTCAGGATAAAATTGCCCACGAGTTAAGGAGTCGAATTACTCATGTGAGAATAACCAACGACAGCGATTTTTGTTGCAACGATCTATGTGAGGATAACTAATCCCGACTACGTTTGAACTGGTATTGCCTGAAGACTAATTAATGACTGAGAAATACCTAATACCAACGCTTTTAGAACAGGGGAATCAATCAGATGAGAATAACTAATTCCATTTCAATAAAGAGAAATGGAATGAACCGTGTGAACCGTGTGAGAATAACTATTGCCAAAGTCTGTTTTCGGAATCAACTGTGATTGTGAGAATAACCTGTTCAAATGGCTTTAGAACTAGATCGACTGTGTGAGAATAACTAATCAAACGTGATTAGAGCTGGAATAAAGAAATATGAAAAAACGAAAACTACTTATGATCAGCTAGAATCAACCATGTGAGAATATCTAATGCCAACGACTTCGTAGCACCTGTAATTAACTATGTGAGAAGAACTAATGGCAACGACTCAGTAACACCTGTAATTAACTATGTGAGAAGAACTAATGGCAACGACTTCGTAACACCTGTAATTAACTATGTGAGAAGAACTAATGGCAACGACTTCGTAGCACCTGTAATTAACTATGTGAGAAGAACTAATGGCAACGACTCAGTAACACCTGTAATTAACTATGTGAGAAGAACTAATGGCAACGACTTCGTAACACCTGTAATTAACTATGTGAGAAGAACTATTGGCAACGACTTCGTAACACCTGTAATTAACTATGTGAGAAGAACTAATGGCAACGACTCAGTAACACCTGTAATTAACTATGTGAGAAGAACTATTGGCAAGGACTTCGAAACACCTGTAATTAACTATGTGAGAAGAACTAATGGCAACGACTTCGAAACACCTGTAATTAACTATGTGAGAAGAACTATTGGCAACGACTTCGTAACACCTGTAATTAACTATGTGAGAAGAACTATTGGCAACGACTCAGTAACACCTGTAATTAACTATGTGAGAAGAACTAATGGCAACGACTTCGTAACACCTGTAATTAACTATGTGAGAAGAACTACTGGCAACGACTCAGTAACACCTGTAATGAACTATGTGAGAAGACACGACTTCTGAATCGATTGTGTGAGAATGAGTAATGGAATGCTATTAGAACTGGAATCAAATAGTTCCGAATAACTAATGGAATCAGTTCCGTGACAATAACTGATGCCAACTAGTTACGAACAACTGGAATCAACTATGTCGGAGGTGAAGACAATACAAACACATTTAGAACAGCTACAATCAAAATGATACTAACGATTGTCAACGCCTCTCAGACAAGATGGTGAAAGAAAGAACGACAATTGCCAAGAACGTAACCACGTAAGACAGTATGTAATGCCAACTGCTACTGCAACTATGTGACAATTATTATATCAGATGTTTTGGAAGAACTGTATACGATCATTCATGCAGGAATAACTAATGGCAATGACGTCAGAACAACTTCATGCATGTAAGAATAACTTATGCCTACTATTTCGAACAACTGCAGCCAGACATAACTAATCAAAACAACTAATGCCAACAGATTTAACACTGGTTCAACCATGTAAGAATAACGTATGCCAACGACTTCAGATCAGGTGGAATCAAATATACGACAATAGCTAATACCAACGATTGGAGAACCACTGCAATATACCATGCTGAGAAAACCAAACTACGTGAAAAAAATACTCGAGCCAGCAGTCAGAAATAATGGCGTAACGTCTCATCAAAGGCGGAAAAGGTACCAGCAAAGGTAGATGAATTAGAACAGAGTGTAAGATTAGCTGGAATCATCGAGTGGGGGTGTATTTGCGTCAGCTGTGATTAATGAACTAGTGAGCAACGCGACGTAATAAGAAAAGACACTCTGAAAAGAATTGGTAGTGGAACCAAGAAAAAAATAAGATATTATTGTAGTTAACTATTGTTGTCGGCGTCTTAGTGAGTGAGTGAGTGAGTGTGTGTGTGAGTGAGTGAGTGAGTGAGTTAATATTTAACCTCACATCGGCAGTATTTCAGCCATATCGTGACGAGAGCATGTTTGACATTAAAATGGAACACGTGTATTGTAGAAACACCTGTCGTCAAAGGACAGGAAAACAACTAGAATATCACAATCACATTAAAACTACTGTGGAAAGGTGAAACTAATGGCATTATTTGGACAATACGACATAAAACATGGGCTAGACATTGCAAACAACTGAAGGTAGATCACCATACTAAAGTTCATGGGGACTTACAGTACGTTTGCTACCAGCATTTATCAGAGTCGTAAGATAATTCTTTTTTTTTTTTATCTCATTCTGATGTAAGAGAAACCTGAATGATAGTTGGAATGATAGAGAATGAGTGAGTGAGGGAGTGAGTTTAGTTTTACTCAGCAATATTACAGCTATATCGCGGCGGTCTGTAAATAATCAAGTCTGGACCAGACAATCCAGAGACCAATAGCATGAGCATCGATTTGCGCAATTGAGAATCGAGGACATGTGGCAACCAAGTCAGCGAGCCTGACCACCCGATCCCGTTAGTCGCCTCTTACGACAAGCATAGTCACCTTTTATGGTAAGTATGGGTTGCTGAAGACCTCTTCTACCCCGGGACCTTCACGGGTCCCGAATTATAGAAAGGTATGTTTTCTGTATAACACCGCATTCAACAATATAACAGCTATATGGCAGCCTGTACATATCTGAGTCTTGACTGACAATCCAGTGATCACCAATATGAGCATCGATCTACGCAATTGTGTCAACAGTCAGCGAGACTGTTCACCTGATCCCGTTAGACACCTCAGACGACAAATAAAGGTTATTGAAGACAAGTTCTATCCTAGATCTTCAAGAGTTCGATCCTTGGATCCGAACCCGCCAATTTCGGCATACAAAAAAAATTAAATCGGCACAGAATCCATTCGTCTATTCCTGCTTCACAGTCACGTCATGACCGTTATTAGCAAAGATGTGGTATCAACAAAGCAACGACAGTTTGGAAATAAGATGGCAGAAGAATTAGCCCCTATCATATGAGTTTTCTTTTAATGACGTGAGTGACAGTTTAGGAACAGTTGATGGTTTTACGACAATCTTTCATAACACTGTTAATGCATATACATAAAAGACCAGAAATAGAACTAAAATATTACAATTATCAGTGTTTCTTATTTTATGTCAAAGATAGTGTCAGTACTGCAAGAAAGCAAAATCCTAAAAAGCAGTTACAACAAGACATCTTGGGAAGCTCCAGGAACCATTCACATAAATGTCATTGAGGGATGATGAAATCAGATCCGCAGACAGATTTAAGCGAAACTATCAAACCAACGAACTGTATGTTTAATAAGGTAAAAAATCAGTGGGCACAGCTGTTGCGAAGCGCCTAAGGCACCTATCACACTGTCAGATACATGATGAGCACTGCTCATTCAGAGCAAACACCGGGAGTGTATGGAAGCTGAAAATCGTTGACCGGGATGTATAGCTCTCCGTCCTGTAAAACCCGCGTTTTATATACACAGTCAAGTTATAAATGAGGTTTCTGAGGAGGGGGTTAGAAATTCAATCGCAAATAACAGCCCATGATATTCAGCTCCCGACTCTACTTTCTGATATGAAAGATCAATGTGAAAGTACGCGAGGAAAATGGATCCATGCCCAATGATAACTACACCACAAATATCAATTTAGAAGCAAGTGTTTAACATTAAAACCCCGGTCTTAGTTCTAGTCCTCTTTTCAAAACAATATCATTTGAAGTATTATGGAAACTTCCTCGTTATGCATTGTATAATTCCAGGTTACCACCCAAAAATAACAGATTTATACAAAGTAGGCGTTGTGAAATGAAGTGCCTATTCTAAACGATAATATACTGTTTGTTTACGACAGGTCTTGATGAAACAGATTTCTGGTGGACTTCAGGGTATGAGCTATTATGCTAAATATATATTTCCCGTATGCGAAGAAAACACGGCCCATATACATGTGTTTCTGTCTAATAGGGAGAGGATGTTTAATCTGAGTTTGTCTTTGCCTCTGGTCTCTATGCTACTCTGCCCAAGAGGAATGAATGATCCAAATATAATTGTTGTATTGAGCAATATGTACTAAGATATATTACTTTTCCTACATGGCAAAATATTGATCAGTCTGGAAGCAAACATGTATATTGCCGAGTTGTGACCTGCATGTATTATCTTACAAGAAGACGTATATACAAATGACCTTTATCATAATTTGTTTGTTGAACGCCGCAAACAGCATTAGTTCAGTTTTAAGACGTTGTAACGAAGTGATATTCGTTGAGTGTTCTTGTATAATGTATTGTCACGATGTATTGTAAATGAACTCCATGATTTTGACTGCGTGACAAAACAGATACTGTGCGTGACAGAAAATAAACATTACACCTGGAAAATGTTCCGAATCATGAGGTGAAGCTTGCGGACACATGTTTTTTTACAACAATTTAATAGTTTTTTCAATTACTATTTACACGTGTCTATGTCATAATGATATACAAGGGCTGATAATGTATGAACGAACTGTTTGTACAAAGTACTTTTACATACCTCTCCAAAGTAAATTAAGTACATCCACCAGAATATATATGATTGCCTCCACATCATCAAATCCAAAGACACGAGGCAAAAAACAGAACAATCATACTCCGATTTCGGTGTAGGTTTTGATTTTTCACCTGTTGTGTAGTATGATGCTGTGAAGTGTGGCACTTATCCCTTCCACAGAAGCAATGGGTCAATATGAGTGACGCTGCTTTCTCCTTAAAATGATAACCTTGTCAATTGTTCAAAAGCATTCCAAATATTTATAGCAGGCCCAGATAAAGATAATCAATCGATTTCCTTTGAGACGAAAACAAGACACAGCTGCACTTTCAGGCACGACCACAGAGGCGTTTGGTTACACACAACATATTTCCCCGTACAGCGTCCAGCAGTATTGGACATAAAAGTGTACAACCATTTGGGCGAATGTTGCCATCACGCTTAAAGCATTATCTTCCTGTAATTTCTCTCACTGGCCCGCACTCCAGTGTGGATTCATCTGATTGGTTTACCGTAGATCGTTAGTTTCTCAATGCCCGAGCTCCATCGGTAGGTGACTGTTTCCGCAATGATTTAGAGCAAGCTAACGTAATTCTCTCGAGATGTGAACCTTTCAGCCATTATATCCTGTCACGATGATGGAGATAGGTAGAGTAAGCGCGGTTACAGATTGATTGTTGTTAACGATCGGCGATATACTTTTTCAAGCAAACATAAAATCTCTTATTTGTAATAAAACGAGACGGACACTCAGAGACCGGATACAGCTTTTTCGTGTTGGGGATTAATACGAAAAGAGTGCATCAACTAGTGTTTGTTTAATGTTGGTTTAGGTTTTGTGCAGGTTTGAAGTAAAACCATTAATCGTCACTTCAAAAACATGAACCACACATCTGATTGAACAATTTCACAGATCTGTTCGCGAAAGTAGTTTTGGACTCAGCTGAACTTGTTAAATGGAGAATTTTATAGTTGACCCATCGAGGTGTAAATGCTTTGCATTCGTTTTGCAAACATATCAGTGAAACCATTTATTGAAACGCTACTTTCACATTTGTTAAGTCCGCATGAACATCCGCGTTATAATGGGTTTTCAGCAACTCATGCTATTCGCAATATGAGTGAGTGAGTTTGGTTTTATGCCGCACACAACAATATTCCAGCTATATGGCGGCGGTCTGTAAATAATCGAGTCTGAACCTGACAATCCAGTAATCAACAACGTGAGCATCTACCTGCGCAATTGGGAACCAGTGACATTTGTCAAACACCACAAACACCAAACTAACCCAACGGTCTATACATGGTCACGGTGTCGGTTATGGGAATGACTTGTTCAAACGTGATTATATTCAGACTGACTCTGTCTCAATGATTAGAGTGAGCGTGAAAGATCTGTATATGCCATGACATTCATAAATGACTCATAATGTTGAAATTAAAAGCACAAAAACAATCGTGTATTCTGCTGGTGTTCTGTGTCCTAATTTGAAGTGCAACCGAACTGGACGTTGCAATGCATATATCCTCCATCAAACGTAAAGCAGCAAAAACGAACAGATCACACGTGTGACTATACAATAAACGTGAATGTAAGAATCACTGACGACTAGTGAGGATGAATGTGTACAGACCACACACACACACACACACACACACACACACACACACACACACACACACAAACATACACATACACACACATTGGCAGATGCAGTTTCAGTGTTACGACATGGCATTGCCCATTTTGTTTCAAGGCGGCTTGTGGGGATGAATTATGTCCCTTAATGTCATCCATAAAGCTGCAACATATTGTGTCTAAAATGAATAGTTGGGAACACTTAACAGACAAGTAAAATAGGTTTCATTTCTTACACTAAATACTTTACCGGTTTAGTGTGGTATATTCCGAGATCAAGTTTTTATTTCGTTTTCTAAAGATATACAAAACGACCCATTCACCTCAGTCACAGAATTTACATATTTGTTTCGGTTGAACCTATTTTTTGTCCATTTCGACCAGTAGACTATGGATTTAGTTTCTAAAATCTCTTTCATCTCGGAATCCCAGTGGGGTTTATACTTTGTTACGATTGTTCTGACATGTGATGCTTGACAATACAAAGAGCATGAGCAAGCCATTAATGGGTTTATGTCAGACACTGTTTACCATCAGATGTTGTCTCGACATTACAGAATATTTCCAAAGCATGTGAGTCCTGAAATAAAAATGGAGCTGCTATTTTGTCCAGATACGAAATCGTTAATGGATGTTCTGACGAGAGAAACACTGCACAGTAGAGTGTCCCTTTCCGGCCATTACCTGGTATTCAATCCAGCATGTATTCAAATATTAACCACAACATACATGGTACTGTTGTGAACAGGAAAAAGGCATTTAAGTTAATGTGGCAAGTTTCTTAGACACCAGGCCTTTTCCTGACTTGAATAACATGTGACCTTTAGAATAATGACATTTATATAAGATAGAAAATAGACATGTGATTCAAGCTATGATCTTTCCAATGGTCCCGGACTTCCATATGACTGATCTGTGTCAAGATGTCCTAGGGCTGTAGTGGACATTCTAAGGAAATTCCCGCTGTGGTTAAAATGTAATTCACACATCGAAATGCCCCTTAGATGTTCACGCTTCAGCCCCAAAACCAAAAACTATCAATAAGAATTTGATAATCCACATCCCTTTCAATCCTCAGTAGGACTACACAAAACTGAAAGACACGTTAAAGAGACAAGAGTTATGATCATATTACGTATCTAACAACGTTTCTTTCTACAGGGACAAATAAATTTGTTGTATTTATTAATTTTCAAAGATTACTTTGCATCCCTTTCGTACGCAACTGTGCCACACAGATATTTTTCACGGGCGATGCCTTTCAGGATGTCAGAATTTTGAAAATGTCAACAAGTAAAGTCAGGTTGAGAGAGGAGGTTTAAATAAACAAACAAATAAATAAATAAATACGAATGATATGAATATGAATGATATAATAGAGGTTTTATTTTCTTCTTGATAACAGAAATACGACCTATATATAGTGCTGAGGTGACATATGTTCTCACGATTGTCAAGATCCAAAAGGTCAGATGCTATAGGCCCCAGGATAATAGGGCATGCCGGTGGTGCAAAAACCCTCACTCATGTCCCACTGCACCATGCTGATTGCCCTAGAGGACAAAAGAACCCTTATCCTTTCCTCCTTCAAGACACAACGCACATGCGGTTGGTCCCTTCATGGCATAAGAACACTTATTCAGGGTCGCGCCTGTATGTAAGTGTTTTTGAGTTGGAGGCTGAAATTTTCTAAGACATGTGACTGGCACCTCCATGTTAAAGGTTTACAAAGCAGCTTCATTGGGCTCTTTTCGTCAGCTATGAGACCTTTACGTCTTGTCCCCAGAGAGTTGGTGGGCTGGTTCCTGGAGGTTTAACCTGACAAAGCAATGCTTATCCTGACGTTGACACTAATGAGCAGAATGTTTCATTAATCTACACTAGTCGAATCTGCGTCAATATTTGTTAGTTAATCTAGTCTGCATGCGGTTTTATTTACATGACGTCGATTAATCTAACATGTAAGTTTAATTAAGTACATTGTAGTTAATAGAGCATGAAGAAAATTAATCTGCTGTTGGTTCACAAACGGAATCTTTCGTACAAAAAGGCGGTTTTGGCTGAAAGTTTATTGATCACATCTCACACTTAGATTGTTTTGTTTGTCTAATGTTGCCAGTGCATGTGATATGGCATTTCACAACCGAAATGCATGGTATGGTATGGTATGGTATAATATGGTATAAAAACATGGTCAAAATTTGAACCATGGTTAAAGACTTCGTTATTTAGAGAAATATGAAATACATTTATGTTAATGCCCAAGTCAGGAATAGTGTTCAGCCAGTTGAAACAATAGAACGTTCCTGCAGTTCTTAGTTTGGAAATGTGAACCATGAAGATCCGGATACGAGTTGGTCTTCATCATCCCATGTTTGTCTTAAGAGGAAACAGATGGGCTTGGGTGATCAGTCTCTATTTGCGAGCCTGACCACCTGTTCCCGTTAGTCGCCTCTGACGACAAGCAGAGTCCCTTTTTATGGCAGGCATGGGTTGCTGAAGGCCAAATCATTCACTTGAAACTGGACTTTGAACATAAAATCTAAATTTCTGCGCCTTCGAGGCAGTTTAATGGTTATTCGGTACAGAGAGGAAATCGTAAGGATTCACATGGTTTAGATCAACGGTCGCTAGGCGGAATCGCTCCATAAAGTTCCGGCCACACAAAGCATGTGCCACTATTTAGTATTTTCAGAATAACAACTTCCATGGCCTTCCAAATCGCCAGACGTCAACTGCATGGAACATTTATGGCATGAAATTGGCCAACGCGTACGTGAACGTCTACCGGCACCCCAGACATTAACTCAAGTGTCGCAAGCATTGCAAGAAGAATGGGCTAGAATTCCTCATGCTCAACTTCAGAGGCCTCAGTTCATGCCGAGACGAAGAATAACAGTTTTGGGGGTTCAAGAACACAATGCCCAACTAGAAATGGACATCTTGAATCTTTCAGTCTTTTTATAAATTATATATCCTAATAGACATTTGATCTTTTATAATCTGAAATAGGGCTGCAACCTTTCCAGAACTACATATGTTTCCTCACTTTACAATTAGTAAATAAGAGTGGGAACATATATCTATGCGGTTCTTTTCTTGGGAGAGTATATCTGGCACAAGAAACAACCTTCCCGTTCGTTATAAATTACTCTGTGTACACTTTGATAATTATATCACTAACTGTGTATGTGTTATCGGTATTACCTCTGAGTGTTGGTAGACGATTCGGTTAATTAGCCAAGTGGTTAAAGCTTTCCCTCGTCACGCCGTCACTTGGGGTTGGTTCCCCACATGGATGCAATTTGTTGCTATTGTTGGATTATTGCAGAAAGCGGCGTAAAACTAAAATCATTCACCCACTCATACACTCACTCACCCATTAGATGACGTGGTTGTTGTTGTGATGCTCTTACGATACTTTGAGAGGCGATGGAGCGTTATTCGGTGGACTTGTCACGCTTAAGAGTGAATCCGTTCAATACTTTGGTAGTGCTCCTGACAGTGAGTGCAGGGGACAAATATAATTAACGCCCAAGATAATGTGTCATTACCCTCGACATAGGTGTCTCTTTTGATCCATGTTGTCTCTTACTGGTCAGTTTAATGTGAGCAGACCACAGGACTGCATTGATCGGCGCATGCTGATCAAGGACAGGCGTTATTCGGCTGATTAACAGCATTGAGGGCGAACACTCCGCGACACAAATGCCCGGATGTCTTAGTATCAGCTATGTACGGCTTACTGTAGCAATCGATAGGCAGGCTGTTGACTCATTCTGGCAAACGAAAATGAAGACAATTGCTTTTGTTATCCACGAAACTACAGTAATTTACTGTAATCAATTGTTGGGATAAGTATTTCCTATCGTTTGGCCTACCAAATAGCCAAATATTCGTTTGGTGTTTTAACACACGGCACATTGGCAATAATACCATACATGTCGTCTTTTGTTGTTATTCCATACATATTGTTTGCAGTTGTAACACAAAATTACAGTATATCATTTCAAGGTCGTGAGCTACAATTCAAGTGGAGCGGCGATGGATTGGCCTAGGAAGTAAAGCGTTTGCTCGTATACCCGGGGTTGATTCCCCTCATGGGTACAATGAGTGAAGCCAATTGCTGGCATAGCTGGAATATTGCTGGAATATTGCGAAAAGCGGCGTATGTAAAATTGAAATGACTCACGCACAATATTTTATAAGTTGTTTACTGGTCGCGACGGAGCCATGGGCTCATGTACTCTCGAGGTGTGTTTATGTTCCCTGAGCCCTGTGGGAACATAAACAAACCTCGCGGGTGCATTACATGAGCCCATGGTCCCCGAGGGACCAATGAACAACGTATTTATCCCAGCGAACACATGAATTTTAGTTTTGAACAGTTTGATACACTACTGTGTGCAGACGACACAATAGATTTAGAGTGATCTCCCTTCCATCGATTTTCAATCGCAAAACATCGGTAATTTCCGTGCCTGATGCGTGATTCAATGTTATTCGAGACAAAGAAGTACTATCACGAAGCACCAGAAGAGTCCAGAATTCCCAGCGGTGTACATCGAAAATAATACATCGCCTGTAAACCGGGTACATTGAAAATAATAGAATAGCCAATCAGAAAGCGACATTCATGTGAGAGGTAAGATAATATGGATTATTTCTATCATGACATGTCACACATAAATGATAAAAACGACTTGCCACGCAGTGTACTTTTAAACTGACTTTACTTCACAATATTATCGAACTGTATCTGCATGAAACAAGCATGTAATCCTTCCCCTCTGTTTCATGTATTAATTCAGAATATACAGCGATGAACTATTGCTGGTTCTGCTTTCAGCAACAATCAAGTACACTTTGTTGACCACCCCATGGAAAAGATCACCCCATGTATAATAAGATCGCCACATTAATCTAGATCGTAGTAATACAAAGCTGTATTGACCGACGTAATGGGCTATGTGGATTTGTAAATAGGGCAAAACACCGGGAAACATGGTTACGCCCGCCTTGTCATTGATTCCACCCACATGGGCTGCTTTGGCAGAAACCAATTTAATGTCGTTAATATTATGTAATTGTAGAAGAGAGGGAGATGAAGAAGAAGAATGATTAAGGGAAAAAAAAGTAAAAAAGATTGGTTGGTATGGCCTGTTGTTTACTACCACACTCAGCAATCTTCAGCTATATCGGAATAAAGAAAGAAAAAAACTGAACGGCATTAACGGTGATACACAAACACAAAAGCGCAGAAAGTTTATTATGTAATAAAGCTACAAAGCAACAAAGTCTAATACAGATCTTAAAAGCAGTCAAAGTAATGAACCTTTCTAGAAATTAACATTGATATTAAATTTTTATTATCACAGACTTAAAAATGCAGATTATTCCAGGCTATGTACTTAGGATATCCCGTCAGGATGGCTGAGATATTGCCGATGTGACTTAAATATAACTCACTATCTAACCGAGATTATCATTATACTGTAGCATGAATAGAAACGACAATTAGCTCTCTTTAACCATTACTGCAAGCTTAAAATGTGAGAAATGAGATTATGTTTCTAAATATCTATCTTTGGAGCTTACAATGTTTTTGAGGCCAGCTCTAATTGTTCACATTAATGTCTGTGACCTTTCTGTGAATTTGAGGAGGAAGGCACTAAGATATAGCTATGCCACAAGTTTGATGAATGAGGTTGTAATGAGGAGGCTCGTGTGGCATCGTACACCGATGATGATGATGATGATGAGGTTAATAATGTTTGCTGATGATACATTCAATAGGTTTGTCCAAGTCACGTATATTCGTATTCGTCTATGCTTGCAAACGAATGTCGCTGCATCAAACTAGTCCTACAAATACAGTGGAAGCTGTCTAAGTCGGCGCTCATCGGGACTGAAGACCTAATCCAGATTAGACAACGTGCCGGATTGTAGAGCTAATGATAAATGTTCAAGCCACAGACGGGACTGAGATTTTATGCTGGTGTTGGCACCTTGCCGGATTGGACAAATGCCTGTTTTGACAGCTTCCACTGTATTATTAAAAAGAACTTTGAATTTAATACGACAGAGCGACGTGCATTCATTATTTCTTCAGTCCCGACGAGTGCCGATTTAGACAGCTTCCACTGTATGTGTATTTACGCGTATGCCTCCTTATACCGCGTTTCATGATGCTACCCCACAGTTGTCTGCGGTGCCGTGGCATTATTATGGATACCCACTCAAACACAGCATGCGACTCGTGAATGTTTTAGAATTGGTCTTCGCTGACCAATGCTGAGAGGCGACTAATGTGATAAAGTTGACAAGCTTGCAGACGTGGTTCACACATGTCATCATCTCCCAGTTGTGTAGATTGATACTCATCCTGTCAACCATTGGATTGTCTGTTACAGGCTCGAGTATTTACACACCGCCGCCATGTAGGTAGAATCTTGCTGTGCGCGGTGTAAAACCATACTCATTCTCTCACTCACTCAAGCATAGCATACTGACTAGGATTTTTGTTTTGCCTGAAGTCAAGCAGGAACATAACAGGCACCGTACTGTGGAAATAGTAATCCCCATCGTGGATATCGTTTTCAAAAGTAATAAACGCATAATACCGCGTCTCCCAGGAAAGCGCTGCCTAGTCGAACCCACCATGAACTTTCCGGAGAATATGTAGACTCCCCAAAACTGCAGTCTTCTGAGTGACATTACCCAGAGAGACAGAGGGGCTGTGCTCCCGCGGGAGAACCCGGGCACTTTCCTCATCTGCGCCAAGACATCAGGAGGTTCCAATCCTAAGGCACCGAGAACAGAGAGGAGTCTGACACAGTGTACATGGGATGCAGGCAAGACATTTCAAAGGCGAGGTTCGCATACTCAACATGCTTTTCCTGAATCTTGCCAATCACATTGCTGTCAAAAGGGACATAAATTCCATTTCTGTAAATGAATTCATCGGCTTTATAAAATAAGGACAAGATCGGGTTAGTTGAATGGAATTCCTCGAGGTTGTATATGGGTTTATTCCACAGAAGTTTATAAGGCATCATTTTCCACGACTCCCTGGAGATGGTCAAGGTCGTACCATGGATGGCCCACTGAGTCAAAGCCACGACGTGGCGAAGACGGTAGTAGAGACAAGTCAAGTGAAGCCATCATGTATTTTAAGATATGCTGATAGTGCCAAGGAAGGACATCCACTTGCAAGGTGTTTAACGATCTCTGTAAATTCATTACACAGTCGGCTTTTCATTTTATTTTTGTTTCAGAATCACATTTTGGCGATTGCGAATGGGAAGTGACTGGTCCTGAGCAGCTAAAAGCAAAATGCTGACTTGAACCAGGGAAAGGAGTCGGTTGGACTGCAATTCTGCTCCACACATGGTGCAGTGGCTTCTCAGAAAGCTTTTCTACAAGGAACCGACTAGTCGACTCTGGGCTGACTTGGTGAACGACTTCACCTGGTTTACTCCCATCGTATATGTCGTTTGTTTGTTCCTCTTTGGATAGCAATAATAATTACATTCTTTTCAAAATATAATTCAACTGTACGTAAAGGTTTCTCCTTTGCTTTCAGGGGGATCAAAGCATTGAACCTTCACTCTGTATGTCTCTTTGTGAATGATTAATTAAGCCATTGATTCGACGAACATCCTTTATGATTTCTCTGACACGAGTGGTTTAATCTATCCCGTGAACAGTAAGTATCATTTAGCGTTTATACCGCCCCACTGATTATCGTCGTTCTTAATAACCATACATACAAACTGGAAAAATAGGTCCTTGTGAACCAGTGCTTGTAATAACAGGCAGCTAACGTGATTGTGATAGCCAGAACAAACAGGTTCCGTCACTCTTTTGTACCTGCCGGTATTGATCATGTTAACAACAGGTCATCTTTCATTCTCTCCATTCCCACTCACAATCTATTGCCGAGAGCAGCGTAAAACTAAACTCGCTCACTAAACACTTGCATCTTACCTTCTTGTAAATTATTTTACATTAAAGCTATTTTAGTTGATCATTGCATTAAGCCATGTCTATTGGAAGTTGTAAAAATGTCATATCTGATTTATACTGGCTTTTGGGGGCTTGGGTTTTTTTGGTTTTTTTGTTTTGTTTTTTCCATTTTCACATTGACTTCAGTCATGTTGTAATACATATGGGAGAATTCAATTTGAAAACATTGCACAGAATGTATCATGCAGAAGCTAAAACATCATTCAGAAAGCAGACGGTGGCACATCGATCGGTCTTTGAAGACATGGTTGATTATTTAACATAACATAACATAACAGAAGAATATTTTGTTAGTTCGTAATATTTTACAGCCTCTGTTGTAAAACGGAAAGGCAGGCATCTGTTTGCAAAGTATACGAATCACGTTAACTGGATCATTACAATTCTGTCCGAATCCGAGCAATATGTAAAATTTACATCTGTTGTAAAGCCTGTTTTCAAGAATTTGACAAATGGGAGTAACGTTCTTACAATCGTTAAGCAGGCGTGGTACAGTCTTTAAAGAACCCGGCCATATAGCTGGAATATAAAAACTAAAATCACTCACTTTAAAGGACCAGATCAATAGCATCAAACGCCATGATCAATGTACTATAACTTACAGTGTCTGTTATTTGTTGATAAAGATGGTGCAGCAGTTTGTATTGAAACCACTGCAGATTGGTGTCTTTGAAACACGGGAGGTACGGGATATGGTTATATTGTTGCCAGTGTCTTACTCTTAGAGTCTTTTAGTGTTCCTTACGTATTTTTTACTTATTATCTTAACACTTGTTTAATGGGTTGTGACTTTGCTTTCTTGTGCCTACGTGTTTTACCATTTAACTACTATTTTTCTCTGGATTATACGCCATTACCTTAATCTATCTCATATGATCGTCACTGTTACACAAATCTGTCGCAATAATAAGTCATGGTCACACTCTATATGGTTCCAAGACAGAGCACATACGCATTCCAACCACAGAAAGATCCTTCGCCCGATCGCAAAAATGCAAACGGCAAATCTCAAATCATACTCATGTTTAATGGACCAATAATGTACCGAGTTTCAACGATGCTTTTTACGTCAACGAGTGTCTGAACTTTACAAATGTAAGCTGAGACGATACGATGCTGGTTATAATATTCTCATTTTGTTCAAGTCATTGATACTTCAAACTCTATCATTAGATATTAATGCAGCCAGCTAACCACCATAAAATAATACACGTCCATCAAAATTACCATTTTATGGTCTGTGGAATCTGTTTCAGGAGACAATCGAGAGTGATTTTTCTCTGGAGTCGTCGTTTTCAACCTCATTCTAATGACGTCTCTGCTATTGTAGCTCAAAGTACTGTCATCAGTGAGGGATTAGTGCAAGAAGAAGTCCAAAGATATAGCACCGATTCCCATTATCATCCAGCATTATACTTCGATTCCAGTAACAATGGCGTGTGGGTATCGTTTCATTCTTTCAGAGATCGGGATTATAAAAGATTAGTAAAAGAAGGCTCATTTGACAGATCCGTTCATGAGGAGTATCACTGACATTGGCAAGGAAGTGCTTGAAGCTTGCCACTGTTGTCCTTCATTATGATGCTTCTTTGCTGTCCGTGTGTTGGTGTAAATATGTTCTTATTCACAGAAGGATTGAATTGTCCACCAGTTTCACGAACGCTTTTAGCATTTCAAATATTTTTAAATCCTTCACGTGCACACTTAATCCCGACGTGTACGAAGTCTCACAGTGCTTGCAGGATCTGTCACAGTCACTTTGGGGGTCTTATGTAGTGACCATGTCAGACCTGTGCAGCTTCATGTGAAGCTATTAATTATGTCGGATTAAAAGTAAAATACCACATCAGGTATCTATGGTATGATGATGGTGTTGATCTTAACCACTCTAGGTCGCAGTTGACGTATCAATGAATGCTTAAAGTCGACGTGGAAATGGTTATGTTTGACGTAAATCACAACCTCACGTCGAAGGTACACATAGATATAAAAATATAAATAATAATAAAAGTCCATTTATCATGCGCATTGCTCCATGCACAATGCATGCTCGAATCTGATTATTATTACCCCGATTTAACCCAAGCTGCCTGTTAGGCGCTAGAAGGTTAGTGGTTACATGACTTATTCCATCGGGTACCCATTTTCTGCAGGGTGAACAGAGTCAATTTTGAACAAACCCACTTCCCTAAGGTGAGAGCACATGTGTTATGTGCTTCGATGTGAGACAGGACTGAAGTCCTGTAAACTCTTAAGAGTCAAGCTGCCAAACACGGTCACCCATCCAAGGACTGTCCGAGCTGGATGGTGCTTAACTTCAACTGATTCGTGACCGAAGCTTTGTGCACGAAGCCACACTGCACCGATGTGTGACATAATTTGAACTTATACGCCACAGGTCACATCATTATCACATGTAGAAGTACTTATTTACTTGTAACCAGACTATGTCCCGATTTCCAATCCGATGTCCGTCCTTGCAAAATGCTTAACCAAGAATAGAAACTGAAGAACGGCGAGGTACAAAACCCTTTACGACCACTCAAGGTGAGAGTTTGAGCTTGACGTTTCGCATAAACTGCGAGTGCCAGGCATATTCACTGATTCCAAATAATCATCGCATGGTTAACACATGGCAAGATATGTGTACATCCTTAGGGAAATGTAATATTTTGTCATTAACTGATTTATGACACTATGCACATCACGCAAATCTTGATATGGAACGTAGGAGGTTCTGATTTACATTAAACATGAGTGAGTGAGTTTAGTTCTACGCCGCACTCAGCAATATTCCATGGGCCAGCTGTATGGCGGCGGTCTGTAATTCTACCCCGGGACCTTCACGGGTCCATATTAAACATGGCATAAAAAGAATAAAATCGTGACTAACGACAACGATCACCCAAAACATTTTGTTTATGAAATCGCATGACGATATTTAAACGTGCAGAGCCATTTGAACGTCTTGACAAAGTTCATATGTAAGAGCCACAGAGAATGAACAACAATTCAACAATTCTTCAACAATTATCGACGTTGTTTTCTATAGGAATACGTGCGCATCCCTTTACGTGATCTCAACTTCCTCTAATATAACGACTTCGTGACTACTATAAGCCAGCCGAATCCTCTATAGCGTGTCAGTGTCAGCTTGGGTATGTCATCTGCCCACGCAAGCCCTTTTTCTTGTCATGATGAATTGTATTATTTGTATTATATCGTCTGTGTTGCGAAATGTTATAATCATGCAGACTGTACTGAAGACAACCAGTTACCTCATTGTTACATTTCTTTTTTACTTGGCTGGTTGGTTTGGTTGTTGTTCAACGCCGCACTGAGCAATATTCTAGCTACATGGTAACGATCTGTCAATATTCTCGCGTTTGGATAAGACATTCCAGTGATCAGCATCAAAAGCATCGATCTGCGCAGCTGGGATTCGATGTCAAATGTCAACCAAGTCAGTGAGTCTAACGACCCAGTCCCCTTAGTCGCCTTTAACAACAAACATGGGTTAGTGAAGACCAATTTTAACTCTAACCTTCACGAATGACATCTTCCTTTAACTCAAAATTATGTCGGACAAAAGATCGTGTGTTTCCTTAACACCTTCGTTAAATATACATTTGTGGACAGTGAGCGGTAAAAGGTGCTGCAGATCTGCATCCCTTTTCACTTGCCTATAACAGTAGCTTGGAGTCCCAGTAGCCGTTGGTAACATTTATAAGGTCAGCAGTGACCCCAAGCATGTTGGTTGGTTTCCCTAGGGTGGTAAACTGCTGAAATCAACATTAAATATTTTCTGTGACATGAAATAACTTGACAGCAATACTGCTTGAAGCATCGTTGTAATAACCTCACGTCTACAACATACGCCACAGACTGTCATTGGGCAGATGTCATACAGAGCTAACCGTTGTGTGGATAACTGACGTGGGCAATATCTAATCTTTCACACTTTTTCCCTCAGTTCAGACATCAAGTAATGAAAGAAGTGAGTAACCTTAAAATACCTGCCAACTTTCACAAATGGACGACATGAGTTAAGAATGCAGTGAAATCATAATATTAGAGAAATCCTTTCTTGTAAACGCTTAGCAACTCGATGTAATCCAAATGGTATTCTGAGGGGAGTATCAATGTCAGTTGGTAATCATGTTGTTCTCAAAGAGTAACCAATAAACCGGCATCTGTACAAGCAGCTGTATACACAAATTAACGTCATGGGCTTAGACACAACGTTCTCCACACACAACCGACTACCATACAGCATTTTAATAGCACATTTCCAACCTATGTTTCAGGAACATGTTACACCTTAGTCTACAGACACATTAATTATATACACTTCACATCTCCACCGAGCGAGATGATGTTTCATAGACGAATTGAGCACATTGACAAAATGCCATGATTTTTTTCGATTGATCTTATAACCCTAGTCACATCTTTCCCACAGTTTCATTTTAATATATTTTCAAATAAGTGAGGCAAAAGACAAAAGACATCTTCCACAGAGATATGCATGGCGTTAGAACTGGCATGTTTACACTCGTATTTGCTGGTGGTTGCAAATCAAACGAATGAGAGACAGAGTTCAGAAGTGATGCATTTGATTCGTGTATACCCGTGTTATTATGAACATGTTACATCTTACTCTAGAACCGCAGTAGCTTTTCCAAATAGATACATGACATAACTTTTGTAGAGAGCAAGTTGGAGTGCATGACGTCATTCTGGAACTAAAGGTGAAGAGAACTGATGTCTATGTTCAAACTACGTTTGCAAACAGATTTGAAATGAAAACGTTTTTGAAATAAAGACATCCACGGGTTCACCTACAATCTGATTTTGTTCTTTATAGACACAGTGCCTTGACTGAAGTAAACTGGCGTGTTATACGAGGTTATTCACGTGCCAGCAGACTTTTCCGAGAATTAACATAAAAAGAGAACCGCGGGGTGATAACAATTTATGCCGCCAACTGAGAACCTCATTGGGACGTGACAAGCACACGGCGTCACGCTCAACGTATAGTATCACGAGTTGACAGACAGACATTGCTTAGAGCTGGTATGTACTGTACCGTGTGAATTGATTTAGTAATCTCTAAGCCTAGTCGAGTAATCTCACTTTGTATAGAACCCTAACTTTGCATATGGACGTGCTTGGTGTGTTCAACATTTTGTCTGTATCGGCAGCATGTGTTGGGAGGCAGTGAAGACAAAATTTACCCCTCATTATCGGAAGGGCCCATAAACAAATTGGTCCAAGGTACCCCCAGGCTTAGATATAACATCAAATGTCTGATCCGTCAAGGAATGTATTCCTATCGGATCAGAATCATTAATTCGCGCTTATTAGTGTCTGTGACATTTATGTCCACAAGAACATCAATCACTTATATCCTTCAAAGCGATACTAATGCATTAATTACCATCACAGACAATCTATGTGTGTGTGTTTTGGGTTGGGAGGGGGGAGACTGTTTGATTGGAATACTTAAGGATCCATTATTCAAAATATTTACACAGAAATTCGAAATGAGTAATATTGATTAATTGATTATATATCAGCCTCGGCGAGCCTCACCTGTTCCATTGTAGCCGTGCGAATTGTTTACAAACGTAAGATAGCAATTAGGACAATTAGAACATACATGCCTCAGCCACAAGGCTGGCCTGTGAGAATGTGCATTGCGCCTTTTTGTCTGAAACCCAAATCTGGGGGATGTGTGATTTTCTTTATGTACTGAAATATTGTTATTTCATCTAAATGTGTGTCCTATTTGTTTGTATATTGATGCAGGGAAAAGGGACTCATAAAAGTATGGTAACGATTGTTTTAAAACTATTCATACACGTAGTATAGGCAGGATACATTTGAACATCATTCAGTTTTCACCTTTGCAAGGGATAGTATATTTGAACACTGATTTTGACCCCAAACTACGATGATATCCAAAAATTGCTACCTGACGGTCACTGAAAAAGGGCGGAGCATGACTATTATACTTTAACCAAACACCTGTAAAACTGTTTCTTTTTTGTCATAATTTTACCCCCCACCAAATTTGAGTGTAAACATGCCAGTCTTCATGCCACAGAAATTCATGCCATATATATGAAAGTGAATGAATTGCTCATATGTGTCGGACCTAAACGTCGATCGAATTAGGAATGGAGGTTTGTCTGAGGAACACTGGCTGTTCTTAGATGAAACGTCATCTTGCTCGCTGGAGATGTTAAATGTTCTGACAAGTATCATGTTTTACTTCGAAGACAATTGTTTGGTTCCACAAGTCGGTCCCTGACACACACTAGGACAAAATACTCTGACACTGACACTGACGGACTCTTTGTGGCTCTTCGCGATTGCAGTTTACTCCGTGATACTGCTTAAATCGGTATGAGGGCAAAGCTAAGTGTTCTGTGATAATATTTACTATTCACTGTTTGGGGTTTTACGAAACCATCATGCATTTTCAGTGAATCATCATCTAGAGTTGATAGATTCGGGCCCTTATCGATGGCGACTCATTACTCTTGATGATAACCGTTCTCCGTTTCTTCATCAACCTTGGCACTGATAGGTGTTGTGGTGTACTTGTGCCTTTTGGCAGTGTTGAGTTTCTGAATAAAATATTTTCTTTGCATTTATAACAAGTTTGAGCAGATCTTTAAAACTGTTGAATATGTCTTCACCGTGGCACATATATAGGTCTTGTGGTGTAGTGGTACCTTTTGTTACGTTTGGATGTTTTTTTTACAAAAACAATGTTGCGTTGCCATGGCAACACGTTTGCCTTTGACTGAAATTAGTGGTAGAACTGTTTTTTCGGTGCAGAACGTAAAACCCTTTCAATGCACCCCTTCCAGTGTGTACTATATTCACATGATTGCCTGACTCATATCATTGCATCGCATTTGTGTAGATCAATGCTCACGGTGTTGATCACTGTATTGACTGGTCCAGATTGTATCAGCTGGAATATTGCTGAGTGTGTCATAAAACAGTAGTCCTTACAATTATTTTGACCAGGTGCTACAGAGGCATCGGCGTCGGCAGCCTATTGGTTGAAATATTATATGGCCTATTTGCATTTTCTCCACATTAGATTTCATTGTCGTCATGATATGTATTGTTATAAGTCCACCTATGAATATCAGACTCGTTATAGGTCTCACATACGAGTGAGCCAGTGAAACAATCTAGACATCTACAGTCAAACCCCGTTTCGTGAGCAGCAGTTTCATCAATATCCTTTCATTTCTCAATATAATTGTATATAAACCAGATGTATTTATACACCTACAAATGACCACCATAAAGCGTTAGGTCAATATTATTTATGAGGTAAGAAGTAAGCATGTTAAAACACGATACTGTTCCAATACAGCGCACATATTTATCAAATGAACCTCACTCAGCCGCAAACATGGAATCTGAAATTATAGGGCACTCGTGGTTGAAACAGCTATAGTGGATCTTCTTTGATTATTGCTGTTCACTTGATCTGGTCATTGCATTTCACTAACGCGATGTTTATAATAATGTCTCAGTGGTGTGGGGATTTCACAATCACGTCCTGGTATACTTTATGGAATATACTTCAGTTGCTTATCAACAGTGAACCTTGACCTTTGGAACTTAATCTAGTGACTCGTCTGCAGTGTACCTAAAAGGACTGCCATCTACCGGCGATTAATGAAATTACAAGTGCCGATATAGCGGGGCAAGTCCAGTCATCATGTCAACTAGTCCATTGAAATATATCTTAGCACTTCCCAACACTTTTCTGTTCCTGGTTGAAAGTGTGTGAGGGAATATCTTCTGACATCCACGCGTGCCTCTTGCATGAGCAGGGGTGTGGTTTATGCTAAATGTCCCTGGCTTGTAATACGTGGCCAAAAGTGGGCTTTTTGCTGAACATAGATGTTAGCAGTCTTACGTTATTATGCGGGACATTTGCTGCCTCCCCGGACGAAAGAGTGTTCCTATTTAAAGATATGAGAAACTTACAGTAAGTGGCTTTTATGAAGGATTTTTCCAGCTTCTGCTATCTAATTTCATGGTCTGTCAGCCCAATTCATGCTGACACGATTTCGCACATGAAATAACATCAAATAGTAATATGTAGCTTGCTGAACCTGTCCGTCCTTGAGTAGCTGCAAGTCCCCATGGTCCCTAGTCTGGTGATCTACCTTCAGTTCTTGGCGATCTATAGCCAAGTTATATGTTGTACTGTCCAAATAGTGCAAACTTCCTATGCGAGTTTTAAGTTCTAACTGTGATATTCTAGTTGTTTTACTCGTCGACATTTTTTTCAAAATAAACATATATTCCTTTTCTATGTCAAGTATGTTCTCGTCACGATATGGCTGCAGTATTGCCGATGTGGCACTCACTCACCCACATATATAATTCCTTCATATCTTTGATTAGGTCTGATTAGGTTAGTGTTGCGTTGACGGCTAAACAAGAACGACCCAATTCCAATTGGATCAGAAGTACATATTATTGAGCTAATCTCTTCTACTCACCTGTTTATCGCTTTTGATGGCATATTGGAAACCTCTTCTGCTCACCTATTTCTCTTTGGACAAGCCCTTTGGAGAAAGTTACAAGATTTGGGATTATCCAGATAGTACGGGACATCCAGTGATGTACACAGCCTTTCCGTACGTTCATCGGACTTGCCTTGCTACCAGTGTCACTTGTTCTGATGGGATATCACCTGGTTCGAGCAATAACGTCAGCTGTGTCTAAATGTGAGGAATTCCGAAAAGACGGTGACCTTTAAGTGAGACAACTGCTGCCAGACAACCTACAAGGTTCATCTTGCCAATCAAACCATATGACTGAACTGAACAAACCTGTTGGACGGGCATTGAAATGTAGAATATTATTCATATCACGTTTGAGTAAATATTGTTATTTTCATGACCTATTTTCTTGATATCGGAATTACAGTTATTATGATCCAGACACTCATTCCGAAAAGGGCATAGAAGGTAATTTATGTGTCAAATGTGTCCTCACGTATATTGTAAGCACACTGTCTCATAATATACACCTGATGCTCAAGGTTGCAAAGAGTTATCAAAAAATTACTTGGAAGAAATGCCACACAGTTAAGGTCTACAAAACAGACTTGCCACAATATAAACATACCACTCTTTAAAACTTTATCGTTTATCGTTATTATACTTTTAGTTATCAAGATCGGTGAGAGTATGGTTTCTTTCGCATGACAATTTACATACAGATAACAAACGTTTAAATTGAGTAACGTTTTCTATTGATTTTAAAAACAATGAGGGAGTCAGTTTCGTTTTATGCCGCTTTTATCAATATTCCAGCTATTCCATGGCTGTAGACGCGTTCACCACCATACTACGCCACCTACAGGATTAAACAAACAACTAGGGATACTGAAAATGCATTGAAACTATAATCTAATTTTTCTTTGGTATTTCATCGTTGACAAATAGAAACACCATGTGATCTTGCTTTCTCTTAGAGACAGGATATCTTTTCAGTGAACGGACCCTATCTCGACACTTGTCGACACGTGAACATCCGGGGTAGGATAGTCCTTCAGCAAACCCCCATCATCTATCTCACTACCTCTTGTCAACAAAATAATGTTAGCACAGGGCTTAAATTCGAGACCATAAAAGGCGACTATGCTTGTCGTGAGAGGCGACTAACGGGATCAGGTGGTCAGGCTCGCTGACTTGGCTGACACATGTCATCGGTTCCCAATTGAGCAGATCGATGCTCATGTTGTTGATCACTGGATTGTCTGGTCCAGACTCGATTATTTACAGACCGCCGCCATACAGCTGGAATATTGTTGAGTGCGACGTAAAACTAAACTCACCCAATGGACGCTTCTCCCAGGAAACATAACCTCTGTTGTAGGGCAGAACCTCATATCACTGAGTATTGCCTTGTTCAGTATGACCGAAAGCCATTGTGTGATAGTGGCATAAACGAGATACTTTTGAATCAGTCTCAGCAAAAAAATATAATAATGATCTACGCATTGGGATTATATACATTGTTTTAATGATACATATTTTGAACTGAAATACTGATTTCTTTCACATAGCGTTTGAAGAGTTAATATTGAGTGAGTTAATATTAACGTCACACCGGCAATATCTCAGCTATATCGTGACGCAAACATTTCATCTAATAAAAATAAAAAAAAATGTTGAAGAGTAAAACCTGTCTGCGATGGACATTAAAAAATACTACAATATCACATGAATAGACATAAAACTAGCATGAGAAACTAAAACATTTTAAGTAAAGACAATACGATATAAAACAGGGGCTGCAGATCGCCAACAACTGAAGGAAGATCACCATACCAGGGCCCATATGGGTTTACACTACTCTTGCTACCTGCATGGATCCTTGCTGGATTTACACCATCCCCTCAGCTGCTGGCGATTTTGGTGAGCTTAAGCCATATTGAAATAACAGATATACTACGATTGAAAGTATGGTAGAGTTAAACTGACTTTGAATTGGAGAGACTTACGTACCCTCAGTTTTGCAATACTTCAACCCCAATCGAGGGTACAGCCGCTAACAATTTGAGACACTAATCTAAACAAGTCATAAAAATATAAAAGAATGTGAAAATCATAAAAATACACATATCTACATTTCATATTAATCAAAATTCATCCCTAAAATCAATTTCTCCTAATAAACCAATAAATAAACGAGAACTAAAAAGATCCTTAACAGTTTTGATATTGAAACGTTTTGAAGAGACACATCATAGTTGTCGAAAACCAATTCCATTGAATGTTGAACTCTCCTTGCGTTCCTGCTTATTTGTTGTTTCACTTGGTAGCTGAAATATTACATTTCCCACTGAACGGATTCAGGTCAGTTAGAACGGACGCTATGCTGAAACTAAACTATGGATCACTACAGACAACGACGTTCAATCCGTACGATTCTTTCAAGGACAAATAGTGAAAATTGTGACATTTAATACGGTGCAAAGAATATATAGATTTTCGGGTGTGCCCTGCTGTGTTTTCATCAGTGAAATTAAGGTCATGTCAATCTGTTCTTACGTGCACAGTGGGGAAGAGGTTCACGAGATATTTGCTGTCCCTACACTGCACCAAAGAACCTATACCTTTTCCCTCGAATGTCAAAGAATTGAAGATATTTTGTGGATATCAGCATGCTCTCAACAATCGATCTCATGCAACATTATATAAGTCACATTCTTTTATCGAATTTGTTATTACATAATTGGCTTTTTCGTAGTTTCATTAGAGCACCGGTCAATTTCTAATCACAACTCGCTAACAAGACTGACTTTGGTTAGCAGAAGTACGCATGTACGTCCTACGACTTGGTAGCAGGAGAGTTACTGTATCAAACTCCATTAAATAATCAATGTGTCTGAAATGTCTACGTATCACATCTGTGAATACTATCAAGTTTTAAAAGGTACTCGAGACACCGTGGCTGGTATAGGAATATTGTGGTTCGATACTCTTGTATAACTACGTAATATACGCCAATTGACACGCACGTCAAGCTGTATGACTTACATATTCGCTCGTGTGTATAACCAAAGCGAAATGTGAATAATAAGGGGTAATAGAATGACACGTCTTGTACTACTCCGCAACCGTTTAATGACTTAATACATCTTATATGTCTGTTCAGACCAATGTAACGTATCATGAATGCCGATGGCAATTTTCCAGGGGTGCTCAATAACCTGCTGGGAGAGAGGTATTTAAATGATACATTACTCGATATAAGGAACTTCAAGGTATATGCAGAGATGCATGAGGAAACAGTTCGTGATTAATCTTAACTCCCATCTGGTTTCTGCTAAGCATTTCATACAATGTATTGATATATCAGAATCCCGTGGTAATTACTGTAGACATCTGATGCATGCCATCAAATCCCAATTTGTGTATATAGATTCGATTATTTACAGACTGACGTCATGAAGGTGGAATGCTGATGTTTTCGGCAATTAAAAATAAACTCAGTAAACTTGATTCTTTCGTTTCGATTGCTGTCAATCACGCTTCAATATGCTTCGCCGGGTGGCCCTCGAGCACCAAACATTTTTTTCACAACTCTGTACTGAAGCTTATATATTTCTGCTGTATCAGTATGGGCATTGTGATTAAATGCCACGTGACAGGAAAGTAGCGATATTAGTCAGTCGTACAGACCCTGAAGCAAATATATCCAAGAAAGCCCAAGCAAGTCTAGAAAATGTGGGTAAGTCTAGATTTCCTTAGCTTGGAGAAAGTCTCATGGCTTCATTTCTTTTGTATTGTTATTTTGTTTTTACTATGAACTTTGTTTCAGTAAAATATGGTATGCATCACTTTGGCCGCATTCCAAATGTGTTCATTCAATTTAGCGAACTATGTAATATGAATCTCATTTTTATGTGATGTTAGGCTCATCCTTGGATTTGGGACGTCGGGGTAGTCTTGAGGTCATAGCGTTCACTCGTCCTGCCAAAGATTCCCTCGTGGGTATAATGTGTGAAGCCCATTTGTGGTGTCCCCAGTCGTGATATCAATGGAATATTGCGAAAAGCGACGTAAAATTAAACTAAACTAAACTCATACTTGAAAAGGAACAAACATTCTGGAGGGGCTTGTGCAGGTTTCTTTTCTGATACAGTTATATAAACAAAGGTTTCCGATCTGATCTGATTGCAGTGGAGCCGATGGAGTTCGAAGTGATGTATTGTAACATGTTTATGTGGATAAACTAATGGAAAATCATAATTACCAACTTCATACCGAAGCTCGGAACACTGGAAGGAACTGAGGCATGTAGGAGACGTGCCTCTAGAACGTGCGTCTCAAAGTTAGATTACACTGGTTAGGAAATGCCCAACACTCCAGATAATATGACTGTTATCATTTTAGATTTGTAATGCTCAAAGTTATGTCTGATAAATAAAAACAAGTGTAAGCAATGAGTAACTCACGGTTATGGAAATAGTTGCCTGTGGATATTGGTATAAGTATATATGTACATATTAATTCCACAATTTTTCTACCACGTGTTCTTCAGCTTTGCGGCACACAGTGTATATTCGTACACTTCCAGAGTCGCTATACTTTTCTTTTGCGAAATAACACGACTCATGTTTACGGATGTCCTTTTCTAGCAATTACAAGTGAGTGAGTGAGTGAGTGAGTGAGTTAATATTTAACGTCACATCGGCAATATCGCAGCCATATCGTGACAAGAACATTTAATACGGAAATGATATACATGTCTACTATAAAAACCTGTCGACAAAGGACAATAAAACAACTAGAATATCACACTTATCATTAAAACTAGCGAGGAAAGTTAAAACCAATATCACTATATGGCAATACAATATACATACAGGCTATATATCGCAAACAACCGAAGGTAGATCACCACAATAGGGATCATGGTGACAGTACCTTACCTACCTACATGGACCCTAGTTGGATTTACACCATCCCCTCAGCCGCGGGCGATTGTAAGAAATGCTAGCCAAAATTAAAACAACAAGAATACTACGATTAACAACTCGGTAGACTTGAGTTTTCATTGAATGTTTTGGGACTTACGTACCCTCTCAAGAGGACAATAATTTTACAATACTACAACTCCCTTTGAGGATACAGCCAACTTCAAGTACAAACGTCTCTCCCGTGCTATAGACAAGTTTCATAGTGAATCCTGTCAGTGGTGTTCCGGTGATTGCAAAAACGGCGCGGTTAATTATCGACCACGAAAGTGCTTCTTTATTCAAAACATGCGGGGTTTTCTTTCAATAAGTGTTGTCCCTCTTACTGGTCAGCTTTATACCAGAACGCCATTGACCAGCAAACGCTGATCGTGACCAGTCTTTATTTGGCTGATTATAGGTTTGTCGCCTTACACTACGTAACTCGTGTAATTGCCAGTATTTATTGTGAGTGCATTCAGTTTGAATGCCTTTGTGTCAGCTATGTAGCACTTAATAGCTTCTTTCTTTTATTAAATCTGTCAAATGTAAATGAAGACACTTTCTTGTGAGTCATGAAACTTTTGTCACTTCCTATAACTAGTTGCCAGAAAAAGCTCTTCTTACTGTAGAACCTAACAGGGAATAGATGTATTGGTCAAATATTGAATTTGGCCATTAGGATACGTCAGTTTGCAGATAAAGCCCCATATTGCCAAACCACTAGGCGGTGGGGTAGCCTAGTGGTTAAAGCGTTCGCTCGTCACGCCAAAGACCCGCGTTCGATTCCCCACATGGGTACAATGTGTGAAGCCCATTTTCTGGTGTCCCCCGCCGTGATATTGGGGGGGGAATATTGCTAAAAGCGGCAGTGTTTTCCCTGATATATTAATAATTTGATGAAATGCATTCACGGGCCGTTTGATCAGACATAATTTCTTCAACTGCCTGCTTAAGGAGTAAATCATCAGATAACAAAGATAGTTTTGTATATGAGCTCGAGGTATCCTGAAAAACAGGTCATGCCTCTTTGAACACTAAGTTTCATCTGAATGTGTGAAACAGTGAATTTGACATTCAGGGTTGGTCTGAATGTTAGATCAGCATATGGTATCAATAATTTATTTTACTACTAACAGCAATATTTGTTTAGACACTTCCATAGTGAGTGCAAGCGCAAACTCTTATTACTGTCAATACGAGGCAAAGGTATTTTGTCCATGTAAGCCAGTGGTGTGATTATTGCCAAAGCCAGCCATGGGTAGACGTTTCCTTCAGCTAAATAAGAGGTTCTTTTCATCTATTCCTTACATACGGCCCCAACATAATCCATCAGGTATGAAAATCAAATTAAGACAATTAAGATTCTCCTTCGCGCTTTTGCCTCTGAGTAATAAGATAATGATGTTCCAGTTTCTTCCAGAGATTGTTCCTACGGCCAACGTTGCAGCATTGATTCACTCCTTGTAGACGACCCTACATTCAGCACTTCAGAACATCTATCGGAATCTTATGAAGATGGACACACAGATGATTTAATAGGTAATGTGAATTTGAAGCACACCTATGCATAGATACGACTTCTCATCACTAATTTGCCACGTGGCTTATCATTAATCCAGGTGGAATCTTAGGCAGAATATGTCTTCAGTAACAAATATCGGTAGGGGAGCAAAGAACAATAAGTCAGGAAGGACAAAGTCACAGATTCCACTTGCTACTGATTATGTTTGATTTAAGCCGAATCCATCTAACGCCGAAGGTGCAAGATGTTAGGTTAACAGTTCATGTTCGGATTTGAACATATCCATCGTGGATTACAGATGAAACGTAGATGCACTGGGTATCTCATGTAGTAACTTTGGTAATAGTTACAGAACAGATTCGTAAGTGGTTCATAGAAAACACAAACCCATGTCAAAGGCACTCTGACCTTGTTTGTGATAGATAGAAAACATGCATTGTTATGGGTTAGCAAAGTCATTACACGAACCCCCCCCCCCCCCCCCACAATCCACACACACACACACGCACACGCACACACACACACACATAGAGAGAGAGAGAGAGAGAGAGAGAGAAAGAGAGAACCACCCATTTGAGTTGGGGTTGGGAGTTACGTATTCTGGATTGCCCAGGCTTATATCAAACATCAAATGCCAGTAGCAGCCCCTGCTACCTATCTTATTGACATTGGGATACAGGACAAGGCACAAACGAACACCACAGGGTCATAAAATAAAATAATCACTAAAAGAAAGATAACCATCACAAATTGAGCTAAACGAATGGCAGAGAAATGGGTTCGCCATTTGAATGTCTGCCTAATATTCCTATAAAATGTCACAGAGAATGAATGTTCTAGAAACAAGCCTTTTGTCATATTTGACAGTTATTCGATTTTATTGCAGATAAATACGCCCGCATCGCGTTTTCACCATGTGTGACCTCAACGTCCTCCAATGTAACGACTTTGTGACTTCTTTTACTCAGATGAATCCTTCATATCCCTCAATATCAACTTGAGCGTCACCTGCCCACGCAATACTTTTTCATGTTCACGATCCCTTGTATTTGTTGTATTATATCTTCTATATTGCGAAAGGTCATAATCATACAGACTGTAGTGATGACAAATAAATAGGATGCTGACAGGTCCTCATTTCATTTATGTGATGTATACGACTCAAATGTATTCACAGAACATCCTATTCTGTCATCACTACAGTTTTACCAAGTAACAACAGTTACCCTATCACTCTAAGAATCCAGAATCGTGTCCCTTTTTAAAGTTCATATCAGGGTAGTTTGGAATCCCAGTCGTCCTGGTCCTCTCGAGGCTTCACAATCATGGTGGTTGGTTTCGTTGGGATGGTGAACGGAAAAACTGACCCGGCATCAGTACAAGCAGGTGTATACGCACACTAACGTCATATCCTTTGTCACGGTATTAAACCCCTCTCACTTCACCTAACCAAATATCCTACTGGATTATGATAACACATAACCTGTGTTTCGTAAGCATGAAAACGTCATATCCTTTGTCACGGCATTAAAGCCCTCTCACCTCACCTAACCAAATATCCTACTGGATTATGATAGCTCATAACCTGTGTTTCGTTAGCATAAAAATGATTCACGTATGGTGAGAAAAGGCAATATTTGGTTCCATGAGGCAGTCTTTGAGCCACACTGCAACAGAATACTCCATCATAGTACTGATGGAGTCCGAGTCCTCCTTGTCTCTGAATGTAATTTCACACCTTAGCCTAAAAATATATGAATATTTTGTGGAGTCTTAGCTGGGTGTCTTCAATATTCCATCTGATTCAGTAGCAGTTTCAAGGAGGCATTGATCTGATACTCAGTGAAGACAAGATATATCCATGCCTGTCACAGGGGCGGGTAAACAGATTGGCAAGGGCTACCCCTAGGCTTATATCAAACATCAAATGCCAGTAGCAGCCCCTGCTACCTATCTTACTGACATTGGGATACAGGACAAGGCACAAACGAACACCACAGGCTCAACAGACACAGATTTGATTCCTGATATACTGAGGTTTGAAAAGGACGAAGAGCAGATACTTTAATGGTGAGCAATGTCCTTTCTGAAACATTTCGCTTATTATTGATAGAGATGACTATAAAGCATACTTTGGGAAAAGTACACCAGAATATGAACAGAATTCTTTTCAATGATTTGTGAATTGATACATCTTACAAAACAAGTTTTGATTAGTACTAAACACGACATAAAAAAAATAATCACTAAAAGGAAGATAACCATCACAAATTGAGCTAAACGAATGACAGAGAAATGGGTTCGCCATTTGAATGTCTGCCTAATATTTCTACAAAATGTCACAGAGAATGAATGTTCTAGAAACAAGCCTTTTGTCATATTTGACAGTTATTCGATTTTATTGCAGATAAATACGCCCGCATCGCGTTTTCACCATGTGTGACCTCAACGTCCTCCAATGTAACGACTTTGTGACTTCTTTTACTCAGAAAATGATTCACGTATGGTGAGAAAAGGCAATATTTGGTTCCATGAGGCAGTCTTTGAGCCACACTGCAACAAAATACTCCATCATAGTACTGATGGAGTCCGAGTCCATCCGAGTCCAGTTTAGCCTAAAAATATATGAATATTTTGTGGAGTGTTAGCTGGGTGTCTTCAATATTTCATCTGATTCAGTAGCAGTTTCAAGGAGGCATTGATCTGAGACTCAGTGAAGACAAGATATATCCATGCCTGTCACAGGGGCGGGTAAACAGATTGGCAAGGGCTACCCCTAAGCTTATATCAAACATCAAATGTCAGTTGCCTTAAGAAATCGTATTCTTACCTGATCCTCAGTTGCTGCTATGTGGCTGTGATACTCTTGGTGGTCGGGACACCTATCATGGATAACATTCATAATGCACTAATTACTATCACTGACAATCTATCATGGATAACGTTCATAATGCACTAATTACTATCCCTGACAATCTATCATGGATAACGTTCATAATGCACTAATTACTATCACTGACAATTTCTGTGTCGGGAGACTGTGTTCACGTCCTTCCTTTCTCAGAACTGTTTCATTACAGAAGTAGCAATTATCCACCGTATTTCCAAACAAATCCACCGAAGGAAGTTATGCATAAATACATATTGATTATATATCAGCCCCTACAAGTCTCACGAGTTCGAGTTGCTGTGTGAATTGTTAAAAACGTAATTCCAATTGGCACATCAGTGTCTGAAGCTGGGTCATCCGTCGGCCTATGAGAATGCCAGTTGTGCCATAATATCTAAACTTTTCTTACCGTTAGCACTTTCAACCAATAATCATCTTCAAGAACTATTTATTGTACATCCAAATTGATTATCATCTCACCTACAAAAATAAAATGAATTTAGCACTGTGAGATGTGTATGAAGAATTACCCAGGCGCAATTCATTTGAACATATATCAGCAATGAATTTGTCTGTCAATGGAAGTATAGGAGGGGTGGGTGGGTTGTCTCTTTGGTCCTACCTTTATCATTTATGGCAATAAATGAAATGCTGTAACTGTAACTGTAAGAAAGGTGACTCTTGAATTTCAACCGAAAATGATTAGAATTTTGACTAGGGAACACAGAAAATTCATTGATAAAACATCATCTTTTTGGCTTGTGGAGTTGAATGCATAATACTGTCTTGTGAAACGAAAAAAAAACGTATGGTGAGAAAAGGAAAATATTTGTTCCATGAGGCAGTCGTTGAGTCACACTACACCAGAATACTCCATGAAGAGTACTGGCATCACCTGGACACCGAGTTCTCCTTGGCTCTGAAGGTAATTTCGGTATTCTGCTTGAATCACTATGAAGGGATTTTAATCACTCACTGTTCGGCAGTATAAATACATTTCATGATAATCCTTTATCTTGGATAATTATCAGCATTATAGCTGAGGATAATCTATTCTCACTGTATAGTGTGAAATGAATTCTTGAATCCATTGTGTCAATGTTTCGCTGGGAAGAAATCGTTTACGGCAGAAATTTCAATGCATGAAACGTTTGATCCATTTAGTACGATTCCATTTTTTTCAGTCAACCAAAATGAAAATTCCTCCAGAATCAGAACAGGGACAGTGGAAACATTTAGAGGATATATCGATGAAAGGACCTTCTCCGTCAATTCTTCCCATCAGTCAAGTAAATTTCCACAGTGCATCGTGGTAAACGGGTTCAGTAGAACATACCCTGATCCTTCACCTTACCAAAGACGCTAATTAACTTCATGTCAAAGAAGAGAAGATGCCCTCCGCATTTCCACACAATATCGACTACCTATCTCATGCAGCATTATGTAAGCAGCCCCAATCAGCTAGGCTCTCATCCAGTGTTCATGCATCCAAAGAATCTTGTGTGGAATCTGTCAATACACAATTGGCATTTTTGACTTTTTGTCAGATGAACGGTCAGTTTTGAGTGATATATCTTCCGTTTATTATTGCAAATATTATAATATATAATTATATTTATGGTCTCTGGTTCATATACCCATATTAGTACAAATATGAATGCCACAAAAACTATATTTACATGAGATTCATCGATATTTCAGTAATTAGTGAATACCGAATTGTCTATGCAGTTTGTTTAAATGTCATATAGTAGCTAGCGATCTTCAAATTAAAATGACCCGTGAAGGTCCTATGTAGAATAGGCCTTAAGCAACCCATGCTTGCCATAACAGGCGACTAGGCTTGTCGTAAGAGGCGACTAACGGGATCGGGTGGTCAGGCTCGCTGACTTGGTTGACACATGTCATCGGTTTCCAGTTGCGCAGCACGATGGTCATGCTATTGATCACTGGAATGTCCAGACTCGATTGTTTACAGACCGCCGCCATATAGCTGGAATATTGCTGAGTGCGGCGTAACTCATTCACTCACTCAAATTAAAATTAACGACATTTTGTACATTTAAAAGGGCGGTAAGATAGACACCTTGTATGCTCCTCCCTCAGGTAATACTTTCTGATGTACGCCTCTTTGTACCAGTGATATCCCTCGACTACCGGCACGAGTAACACTGCTACAACCAGGCAGACATCAGACCGTATTACCCTAGAGAGAAGCATAACATCAATAACAGCCATCACAATTTTCCTCTGACCCGCAAGGGAATCTACTTCGGTAGATAATACAGGGTAATTGCCCTTTGACGTTTTCAAACCTCAGTCATGTGATTCTTCTGCCAAGTAGGAATAAAAGGACTCTCGTCAACCAAGGACTTGAATAATATTACAATTGGCCAGATGTGAATGAAATTGTGGTCGTCACATCAGATAATCCACATTCTTAAGGCTTGGCACTTATTAACACTCTTGTGTCACAGCGTGAAAACGAGGGAAACATGCACGACATGGGAAGTTGTTTAGACAAGTATAATATTGTATGAGGGCTTGTTTGTTAGCGAATACGTATAAATATAAACTATATAAACCACGGGAGTGTAACAACTGGTCAAAACTAGATTTGTTTCTGGACAGATGATCGGTTACTATTGGGCACCTTTGTTACCCTTCAGGACAAACCACAGGTTTTCTTGTTTACAGATATTAGAACATTCCACTGTATGGTTCCATGCTACCACGTCTTCATACCTGCTATTAGGTATACGGCAAATTTATGCAGCTTTGCTGAATCTATCACAGTCCTTGCGCTGTCGGATGTAGTGTAACAATTACAAAACGTCTGGATGGGTTCCTTTCCACATTAAAGATATCTTCTGATTATTTGTGATTAGGTCACAACGTCATGTCTACAGTATAACTTCAGCCCTCAAAGGAAACTATCTAATTGGATCCCTAGTTTGTTCTACAATCCCTGAGTTGCTGAGACAGCCTTTTTAGTGCAACACTTCCGGAAAATGTTCGAGTTTGTTATACCTTGATTATGCAAATATTTGTTATCGTTCCCAGTCTGGAGATAAAAGTCGACTGGTGAATATTTGGTTTTTGTCCACAAAAAGCACGGCAAATGTATGCTATGCTCCATTCGGGACGTAAACTTAAGACAAATATGCCTGCAATTTGGTTTGGGAAAAAATCCCAAATTGTGATGAAGCCAATATGAATGAATCACCGAATTATAATTGTATCAGTACAATTTAATAGAAGCAGATAATCATAATCATCTGCTATGCATTCGGAAAAGAAAGTAAACTAGTGGCAAATAATAAAGTGTGCATTTGACGACTTGACCAGTTGCCCTTCGTTACTGAGAAACACAACATGATCCTTTACGAAAGATGTTGATATTTCATCTTGGTCATCAGGTGGTATTTGCTGCACATGACTTCAGTTAATGTAGAGTCTGTCCTGCGCATCTGTATGAGTATTCACTATCGCCCGGAAATACATTAAATGTCAGCGTGACAACCCTGCAGTTAAATTCACAATATCAACGCCAGAGAGTACGCTGTAGCGAATGTCTGATAAAACAACATATCATACTTGGGATTTCACTTTCTTAGTACAGTACAAATTCTAGTACTTTTTTGGGTTGAGTCCCATCCGGGACCAGCTGAGCGGGTTAGGCGGCTGACCTTGTTTGCTGGCGATTAGGTGCCTGACTCTGGGTGTGCGGGTTCGAATCCCGGATAGGACTCAACCACAAAAGTACTAGAATTTGTATTTTAATGAAAACGTGAAATCCCAAATATGGCATATGTTGCATTTGACCACTTGCTAAAAGGCATCGTGTAATCATCGTGTGATGAAACAGTATCCATTTGGAGTAGAAAGGCAATAAAGTGATGACAATGATGACTACTGATTGGTGGAAATACGTAACGACACCTGGGACATCAACGATAATTACATCCTGCTCTATCGGTTGTTCTCCATCTGTTTTAATTTATATCAAATGCATTAACACCAACGTGAATATATCACGTGAAGTGACTGCATCACGCATCATGTCGTTTTAAAAACTTCCTGAAATCTAACATCTCGGAAGGACTGTCTGGTAACTTTCTTTTGTTATTGTAGTCATTTCTTAATGCACATGTATATAAAATGTAAGAAAAAATAAACTGAAGTATTGAAAATTAGTCCTTTTAACTGCATACAACCTGTTTAATAGCATGTACTGCAATAATGCAGTTGTCTGAGTAAACAGGTTGGGAATACCGAATACAATCTGAATTTCATATATATGGTTATCATGCTAGTGCCTGTAACCACCTGCGACAAAGACACCTTCCATAATCGCAATACTCCTTTGGTGTCGAATGCCGTCTTGTACCCAACAAGAGTTCCAGAATCTGTGCTTTATTTAGATAATGTAATCCAAATACAACAGAGGTTACATTTGACCTCTTTCAAAATGGCATTGCGTATTTAAAACATTGCTTGTACAGACAGAGGTTACTCTCTCACTGGACCCACTTACCTGGACACTCCTCCAAAGACGCACGAACGCTGTCGTGGAGGTTCACGACACTGAGTACTCTTTTGTCCTTCGTGGCAAAAGGTGGCGCCGTGATACTGGCATAGACGAGATATATGAATCAGTATGTAGGTTTAAGACAACGTGTATATTACAGCCCTACGCTAAGCTTTATACACATTTTCTTGAGGAATCCTTATTTCGAATAATCTACATCAGATATACAAAAGTAACATGCACATTTCGTTTTGAAGTGTTGCATCATAGTTGTGATAACCCATTTCACCGAATGTCGCAATCACTTTGCTTTTCAAATTAACGATTCTTTGAGTTGGTGCACGGAACATTGGCTTTTCGGCTTTTCAGATCAGTAATAGTGAAAGAACGGATGGTAAATCTGAAACTAATGATCGCTATGAAATCGTCAAGTTCGTTTAGTACGTTCTAATGATTAAACAGACTAAAATTTCACCATAGTAAGAATAGTTGTACCTGACATGATTAAAGAATATGTTGGTGAAAAGGTTTGCCCTCTGAACTCATTATAAGAATGTTCAACCGTTCACTGTACCCAAGGCACTATATCGATTTTTTCGAGACTGAAGATGCTCTTCGGATTTCAACATGTCTCATTTAGCTTATAAAAGCCATATCCATCAGATACGATCTCATCCAATGTTCTCCCTTGCAAACAGTCTTGCAACTGAAGGACTCTGTTATTACAGTATTTGCGGGTTTCTTTTGGTCGTTTCGCATTCGCTAGCATCACTCTTAAATGCCCTAAGTAGATATGTGTTTCCCGTGATATATAATCGTGGGAGTAGAGCATTACTCATACCATCATGTTCCATAACTAATCAATATGTTTGACATATATGGATGTTATTTGTGACACCCTGTCAAGTCTGTCATATACTCATGTATAATTATGCTTTAAATCTTTGAAGGGCATATAAAAGTGGAAAGTATAAGAAAAGCCAGATTCATGGATGTCAACATTTGTCTTGTGGATATAACACACTTCCCATCCTATGTTCTCCTCCCCCTTGTTTGTATTGTATTGTGCATACTGGCCTCCACACTATTTTATGTATTCTCATTATTATACTATACTTATTACTATTATTGCTATGTTATTAAGCGTATCACTGGCCTCCTCATGTTGTTTTTTCGGAATTCGTAACTCCTTTACTCCATCAGTACCATGTTATTTCAATGCATCACTGGCCTCCTCATGTTGTTGTTTCGGAATTCTTAACTCCTTTACTCCATCAATACCATGTTATTATAATACATCACTGACCTCCTTATATTGTTTTTTCGGAATTCTTAACTCCTTTACCCCATCAGTACCATGTTATTTTAATGCATCACTGGCCTCCTCAAGTCGTTTTAGTGTATCATTGGCCTATCTTATTTGTGTTACACTCCATCAAGCCAATTGCCATGTTGTTTCAGTACACTTCCGGACTGTCTGTATTATATCGTTTAGTCTACAACACTGTTACACATGTTCTCTTTGTAGCGCCTCTGTATATATAAGCACCACCTCCCCTCCTTGGTACTCCCTACTATTCACCCCATGAAGCAGCAAGCATACGCTCCGAAACGTTGCGCCATCCATAATAAAAAACTTGACATTCGTAAATCTGGCTTTTCTTAATTATGGTTTATGCTGTTAAAACTTCATGCCATTACTTATGGAATGCGGGAATTCATCTGTTTGTACAGCTGCGTCCTGAACGTTTGTGGAATCGTCAGATATCACTGGGTAAACATATGTTTCAAGAAACAAATAAACTAAAGGTTGGCAATAACGACCTATTCATATAATACAATCAGTAACATGTTGGCCCACATTTTCCAGCTACTACTGTTGTTACCAATTTGGCATGTTACGGTACAGATTGTCAAAAGTAGATTTTGGTAAAATATACCACCGTTTTGAAGGGATGTCCACTGCTCATAGCTTGATGTCGGCGAGTCTCTGATGACTGTTTTTAAAAATGATGTGCCACACCGATTCACTGTTCATATCCGGAGAATTCCCGTGCCATGGTAGAACCTAGATGTTGGCAGCTGTCGAATAATGAAGTCTTTTTCACGGAATGTGAGACAACGACCAAGAATATCTATGTCGTTGATTATAGTGTGTTGATATCGAACACACCCGGGTCATTTGCAGATATCACTCCATAAACATAAACATTATTTCAAGCCATCATTTCTTGAATTTTTATCCACTGTAATCATATGCCCTTAAGGTTCCTAATCGTCTTCATTTCTATGGAAAACGGCCAAGCATGAAAATGTCAGGTGAATGTGTAAATATATTTTTCAAAGAAAATAATGACTGCATATTATGCTTCTTTTAACAGATATCTGTAACATCCAAACATACATTTTGTACACATTAGTGTGCAATGATATACTGTAACACACATTAGTGTGCAATGATATACTGTAACACACATTAGTGTGCAATGATATACTGTAACACACATTAGTGTGCAATGATATACTGTAACACACATTAGTGTGCAATGGTATACTGTAACACTTGACATTTAAAACCTATGTATTATCATAGTTAAACCTTTCCGAAAGTCATTGTGAGAATGTTACGGGGTGATTTTGTGGCAATAAACTAACTATATATTTGAAGAATATCTAGTCCCAATATTTGTTATTTGAATATTAGTACTAACGTAATACATGTATCTCCATGCAACAGCTACTTGGATCACACATTCTAAAAGTGACTACTATAAAAGGCAACGTTTCATTTCATATTATGACATCTACAGACTTTTGTGACTCAGCTGTAGTCTGTAGTATTTGCCGATTTGGCACGCACATGCTATTAGCCCAATCAGTAAATTGTGGTTTAACCAAAATCGAATCGTTATAGAGGTTACTGTGGTTTAACCAAAATCAAATCGTTATAGAGGTTATCTGGAAGACAGATTGTATATCACTCTCCATCCGCCTGGTGACTCAGTGCCCGTTAGATCCGTATCGAGACCAATGTTAGAGACGGCGTTAGTCTATAACAGTATTCCAGAGGGAGTCAAAATCGGTGGGAGACCAGTAGCTTGTTGTGAGACTTATTACAGAAATGTGTTATTCGATAAAAGGATGTTCAGAGGTTTTGTAAGAGTGATGTACCATTTCAATGTAAATTGTCACGACCAAGATGAAGTCGTCATAAATAGGGGAGATTTTGCTTCAGCGAAATAACATGACGTACTGGAGTACGTAGATGCCTTACACTCACAATGCCTCCCAAACGTGTGCACGTCTCTGCTAGCGATAACACATCGGTAGTACTCCTTAGAGATATGTAAATCACGTCCAAGGTACCGTTTCATTCCACAAAGCATACATACACTTTTCAGGCTGTTGCCTCTTACGGGTCAGTCTCACGTCAGCTGTATAGACTGACGAATGTACCCCATGGTGAGGCGATGTTCCTCCAATTATAAAACATGGTGAGGCTTATTTGCTGCAATTACAAACCACCGATTGCGAAGAATTTGAGCATCCTATTAAGCTCACCTCATTGTTAAAATGCACTTCTTGACAGTGGTTGTTTAGTCGTATCATTTTAGAAATAGGCCATATGTCCATTTCTATCAAAGCCTTTTTGCGCTGCAGAGGCCCCAGATGAAACAAATGTTTTGAAATTTGTTCGTGGAAAGACATAGACTCAATGACACAGACTGTTCGCTATTTGTGTTGGAGTGGAGGAATCAGCGAAACATAGTGTGATTTCTTCCTACTGCCTCACCATAAATGACAATGATGAAGATTAAGTCCCATTAATTTATATAAGGAAGATTATTTCAGTTGGAAATAAGACAAAAGGTATATCGATGTCTCGTCCATGGCATGACTTTGAATTCGGAGTGAGTCGTGTCAGTACTTCAGCAGATGAAATACTGTTGAGTGAGTTCACGAGAGAAGACACGTTAACGCCCAAGATACGTTTTTATTCCATTGAATTGAGGTGTCTCATTCAGAGAATAACAGTTCCACATCAACAGAAGAGACAACTGCTCTGAGCGGCAAACGCACACCACAAGCAGGCGTTATTGGACTAATTGAAAGCATTGATGGCGAACACTCTGCCGCAAGTGTAATTATGTGGATGATAAATGACGACAGTGCTGAAATTGGGATGTTCAAGAGATAGTTATTTAGAGATGGCAGTAGCATGGATGCTAAAGCTGTCTGCAGCAACAGAACTGAAATTTAACTCGTTCACTGTTAAAACAAACTGGAACAATTTATCGTTTTGGTTGTCAGACAATGGGAATCAGGCCATAGAAACGTTACTCTAGAAAATGTGTTGTGAATGTTGTACTGAACACTGATCTAGGACATCCTACGTGATTTCTTAGTAAGGACAAACCTATCCTTTGAGTAGCACTTGCCTCAATATCTTTCATTTCGAAAATGTCATTCTCTGTAAACCAGATTAATCCACTGACAAAAGATCATCATTAACCCATTCTTGTCGTTAGAACCATCGGATGAGATCGTTTGGTCAGTGGTACAGATATGGTAACAAGTATATATGATTAACACTTGGTCGCACAATCAAAAAGTAAATCTCAAATTGCAAGGCACTCACGTTCATTACAACAATAATGCATTTTCTTTAAGTCCAACTGTTCACTCGAATGAGCGTTTGACCTTCACAGGGGTAACCACCATGTAATGCTGGCAATATTGTCTTTAAATTGATGGAAATTTGGAAGTTTCTTCTTGGAGACTTCAGGCAACATATAATAGTTAACTCCCTCCACAATCTTCCCATTAGTTGCTATGGAATCTGCTTTCTGGGATAACCGGGACTGATCATTCTACAAGGTTCAAAATAGCAGTTTGTATCTTCAGTCTGGTGACTGGTGTTTTGGATTATTTTCTGTGGCCATTTCGTTTGATTCGTGATCTGTTCACCTCCTTTATTGTCGGTACACCTATGTTATCTTTATAATGACATCTTTCATTTATATCATTATAGGTTCAACTTCAATTTATCATAATGCAGCGCGACTGTTATTACAATATTGCCACTGAGTGGATGATGTGCTCTATGGTACATTCTCCTGTGTATTCAACTGTTTCTGTGCTCATATCATAGCTGTCTTTTTCAGTAAGTGTTGTCTCGTACTGGTCAACTTTATGCCAGGAGAACGGTTTAACACTCAAAAGCGCCACACCAACCATGGGCAGTTTACATATGGGTGATGAAAGAATTGTGGGCGGACACTCTGGACATCCTGCAATTATATAATGAGGACAGTGCCAAATTAGGGAGATTTAAGTGTTATCACTGTACAGTTTGCTATAGAAATATATAATTAGACGCTTGACTAAAACAAACGAAATGAAGAAGCTTTGTTTTGTAATTAATGAAACTGTAATAAAAAATAATTGCCAAAAAAACTGTTTCAATTGTTGTAGTAACAAACAGGGAATAGATACTTTGTTCAAGTACTGAATTTGGCTATCAACATTCGTAATTATATGCCAAATGATAAAACAGAATTTCTTTAACTCATTAGATGATGAAAATGCTTTTAACACAGTGTGTTCACAAAAAGAGGTTTGATGCACTTTGAACACTTTCCCCTGAATGTGTGAAACTGTGAATTTGACACTGAAGGAGGATATTAACTTTAGTCACCAATAGCGAGTTTTCTATAAATCATTTTATTATTAATACACATAATCATTTGGACACTTGAATCTAGTATAGAAGAAGCACAGTCCGGTTTCCCTTATATGACATGTGTATGCATAGAGACGATTTCTCATCGAAACTTTGACATCAAACTTTTCTCTAATCCAGGCAGGATTTCAGGGAAGAATATGTCCTTAGAACCATGCACTGGTTGGGGAAAACATGCAAATAACAAGACAGAATGTAGGGGACGAAGAAAGGCACAGATTCGATTCGTTACTAACTATGCTTGATTTAAGTTCATACCACTTCACGTTGAAAGTACATAGAGAATATTATGCGGGGTGTCATTACATATGAAATATACGAAACGAGTGCCCTTCCTATCTGACCAAGCGAAAGTGAGATCAGATACCATAGGAAGGTCGCGGGTTTCATACGATTCGTATGTAATGAGCTCGAGTGAGGTATTTTATTTATTACGCACGTCTAACATGCATTTAATTGGCAAACTCGCGTATTTTCCAAACCGAAACCGGTTTCCCAAAGAGGTTGCGGAAGAATTGTGTACTGTAGAAGACTTTTAGCAATGACGTCATTACCTGTGCTTCCTTGGTAACCAATGCCACGATACATGTCAGTTGGCGTCGCGTCGAACAACCTCCCACATTAAAGTACTCAAAAGAACCCCGGTTTTTTTGGTTTGCAGTTACTTCACTCAGCTAACATCAACAGTGAAAACGTTACGATTATGTTTTTTAACGGATATAATGCCTCATTTCGACTCACAACATGACGTAACTGAGAGGTCCTGTTAGGTCAGGTTATATAATCGTTAGAATCTCAGGTCAAGTCGTTACGACACAGGTCCAAACGATATGACGCTAGTGTGACGTACGAGGGTAGTTTGCACCTACACATACGTTGACCACGTGGGCAATAAATAGTTACATTTTTGGTCCAGATTGGAACGCCTCCGTCAGAGATTACAGATGAAACGTAGAGGCACTGGGTAGCTTATGTAGTAGCTTTGATAGTAGTTACAGAATCGATTTGTACGTGGTTCATATGAGTCAGTTTCACGTCAGCTGTATAGACTGACGAATGTACCCCATGGTGAGGCGATGTTCCTCCAATTATAAAACATGGTGAGGCGATGTTCCTCCAATTATAAAACAATGATGGCAGAGAAAATGTGAATCCTGCAAAGCTCACCTCATTGGGGAAATGTACTTTTTGAAAGTGTAATTATGTGGACGATGAATGACGACAGTGATACTGGTATCTTCAAAAGATAGTATGGTAGTACGATGGATGCTAAAGCTCTGCAGCAACAGAACTGAAATTTAACTCGTTCACTGTTAAAACAAACTGAAACAATGTGTAGTTGTGGTTGTCAGACAATGGGAATCAGACCATAGAAACGTTCCTCTAGAACATATGTTGTGAATGTTGTACTGAACACTGATCTAGGACATCCTACGTGATTCTTTCGTTATAAGAACAAACCTATCCTTTGAGTAGCACTTGCATTAATACCTTTATTTCGAAAATGTCATTCTCTGTAAACCAGATTTATCCACTGACAAAAGATCATCATGAACCCATTCTTGTCGTTAGAGCCATCAGATGAGAACGTTTGGTCAGTGGTACAGATATAGTAACAAGTATAAATGATTAACATTTATCATTTGGTCGCACAACTGAAACGAGTAAATCTAAACTTGCAAGGCACTCGCGTTCATTACAACAATAATGTATTTTGTTTAAGCCTTGCTGTTCACTCGAATGAGCGTTTGACCTTCACAGGGGTAGCCACATTGTAATGCTGGTAATAATCTCTAAAATGTTCTTGGGATTTTGAAGTCTCATCATGGGGAATAGTTAATATGGTCAATTGTCCACACTACAAAATAGTTAATATGGTCAATCATCCTCAGTAGACGATCAAGAGTGATTTTTCGAGCTCGTGATGTTTTGTGACCTCAACACAGTGACTCGTTTGCCGAGTGTAGTTAAAAGGACTGTCGCAAGCCGTGTGAGTATATATTTAATACTGATGTAGATTGTCACTTTATGACACTCCACGTTTCTGTATGACGACGGAAAAAAACAGATTAGGCAAAGGTAGGTCCTCTGACAGGACGGTTCTTATGTTTTGCTCTTCCAGGAATCACTATTCGTCCACTATGTATTGAACAAAATAAATAAATAAATAAATAAATAAATAAATAAATAAATAAATAAATAAATAAATAAATAAATAAATAAATAAATAAATAAATACTCGTACCTGTGTTTCTCGTGATTAAGAATAACAGTAGCGATTTAATTTGTCTATGGAATACAATTTAAAATACTGCACAAACTATTATTGGGTCAATTGAAACAATGGCTTGTCACTAGGAAGGCCCACGCGCACGTGTCATCCACTGTGGTATATAACGAATACAACTACAACAATGCCCGTCTTCTTTTACAGTCATACCGTTCTTGTTTGTTGGATAATTCATGCTAACAGTTCCGTTGCTATATGTGTTGACTTACAGTAGTAGACGTAAAAAGATGAGACTAAATAGGGTCTCCCCCCAAGATATCTTCATTGACAGGTGCAGGTGTGAGTGTTTGTGGCGGAATCTTCTGACGAGGGCCCTTCCTGATTAACAACGTTAGCCAACACGACGATCTAACTGCAGCTGAACATGGATGTCTCAGACAGAGTATAGTGACGCCGGCTCGACGGTCATTTATATCAGCCAACACGACTCAGTCTATTGGATGAATGGCATATTATATAGACAAACTGCGGCTTTATTGAAATCAAAGGAGAATTTCGCATTTCTGATCATCTTTGGGCTGAATGGAGAAGGGAAAGGGAGAAGGGGAGATAAGAACATATACGTTCCCACTGAGAACGAGTTACGGTGAAGAAAAACGTGTTGTTATTTCGTTGTCCATCCTGATCAGGTGGTATTTGCTGTCCATTTATGTTTATGAAGGGTCTGTTGTGGATATCTATCTGAACACTGACGCGCTACAAGTGCCACTAAATATCACCAGGAACTAACTTGAATGTCAGCATGGAAACCCTGTGGTGCACCCCCTTTCTCAAAAGGCTGTATCCGCCGCTGGTTAACATTCACAACGTCATCGTAGGAGATTAATTAGCCCCAAATACCTGCTAAAACAGAAAGAAGAAAGACCAGGAGTATACCTGCATCTTGTCTGAATGAGATATTTAATCTTTCCAGAGATGTAGTCAATCAAGATACGAAGCAAATTCCAAAGTATTTCTGAGTAGTTCCGTTTGAACCAATATGCCACCTCCATAAGAACAGAAATAAACACAAATATACTTGCCCTGTTCTGGCAACAAAGCTATCAGTCATGTTGTCGCGGTATTATATGGTTATTTTAGTAGCACGTGGCTGTCTCGCGTACGCACACACGCACACACGCGTGCCAATACTATTAGGTTTAAACCACGTCAAACCCATCAATCACCTCACCTAACGCCTGTAACCTTATTTGATTGTGGCGATGCTATGCCTAAACTGACAACGTTAACACCAGTCAAAAAGACGTTCTGAACAATTTTACCATTAATTGAATTCAAAATCGGAAACTTCAGAGAACACATAGCATTCGATTCGATTTTCATCAAGATGGAAATCAAATTATAGTTATAACGATATTGTCAAAATGTTAAAGCAACACATTCATTTTCAAAACACAGTCTGAACATCTGAATCTGAATTCAGGAAACATCTGAATTCAGGAAACGTGGTAATCTTTCTTGTATCAAACTGTCGCCTCCAATGATTGCAGTGCAGTTTTTAACAGAAAAACAAAAAGCAAAACAACAACACGCATTTCACAGTGAAATAATCCAAGAACTAAAACTTGAAATCTCATCTTGACGTGAATTTTACGGTGAAATGGGGCAAAGATATAACTCTCACACAATAGTCAACACATCAACACAAGACATCATGCCCTTGTATTCCATTTTAGAACACATTACAAATAGCCCCAAAGCAAATGAAAACAAAACAACGTAAGACATCCAATTTTGTTTTCATTTAGAAGAAAAACATCACGTTCTTTGCATGCAATGGCTGTTCACTAGTGACACTTTTTGATATTTGCTTTTGTCTCCTTTCCCGTTACATACCATCCCGTCCCCAAATATATATACAGAGTCCCTCCTATACAATTACTCATACACCACCCTGTCCCCACGGATCTTATACATAACTATTTCAAATACACTAGCCATCTCGCTTGACCTATCTCGCAAGCTTAGAATATCATTGTGACGTGCCAGGTTAATGATGTCACGCTCAAAACACAGTGTGGTATTAGATACAGACTTTGTGGCCATATAGGAAGACTGCGGGTCAGTGAGAGAGTTGAAAGTTGAAAACACCCTACACGCATAGCGCAACTGCTCATCATCTGACCCAAGTGCGTTAATATTTTAGATTGTATTCTGTCCATCGCCGCGGTGTGTACGTGGAGGCGATGTCCTTTAAGGTAGGCTCTTCTGTCTATCTATCTATCTATCTATCTAGATAGATAGATAGATAGATAGATAGATAGATGGATAGATATAGATAGATGTTTATATATATAATATAGCTAGTAATATAATAGAGCTCAGGTCATTTGAAGTTCAACAACGTTGGGCAAGGAGAGTACTTGAATGAGTTTGGCATCTTGACTTCTGAGAGTTTCACCACAACGAAGAACATCTGATCAATGTGGTCTTACCTTTGGCAAGGGAGTTTATTCAAAACGGCCTGTGTTCACCCAGCACAAAATGGGTACCCGTTGAAATAAGTCAAGTGACTATATGGAACCTTCGAACGACTCCCAGGCAGCTTGGGTTATCTGGATTGAGTGAGTTTAGGTTTACGCCGCACACAGCAATATTCCAGCTTAATGGCGGTGGTTTCTGTTCAATATTGGCAAACTACATTTTTACCTCGCATCCTCCTCTATTGTTAAACTGTTTTAGATTTGATTACTAGCTATAAATAGATATCTGTGACATACTAGTGGTTTTACTGTTCATCCTCAACAGGGTTTTACTTTCCAATTTTCTTGATATAGAATATAATTATTACTCGTTCTCGTCACGATATGGTTGTAATATTGCCAATGTGACTATAAATATTAACTCACTCACTCATTCTGTTGAGTAGTAATGCTGTGACCGTGGTGCCAGCGTGGATTGAGCGTAATATAAATGGACTAATCCTAATTATAACTACTTTTATATGATCCAGTCGATGTGCTTGTCGAATGACGCTTGTCGAGAGCACCACTAATTCATTTAAGGATTTAAGGAACAGCACTTATCATCCATAGCGTTCAATAGCAAAATCCGCCTTCCAAATTGATGATAACACACCAGTTATATATCACCCTGCCATTTGTTACAAATGTCCGATCCTGAAAGCAACGACATCATATAATCCAGTTGTCAGTCAACTCAAATGTCACATGTAAGACGTTATTAGGCATTTCTGTTGGAGTTATATTGATGTAGGATTTGGGCAATACGACAAAGGCAAAGATAGGAACGAGTGTATCAATAAATACGTATATTTAAGCACAATGAGACAAACTACAAACAAGACATTGCAACGATGGTATGCATAACGATATTACTAGTTACAGAAATGCTGCAAGGTTAAGGTGCGAAGTACAAATATGATCCAAGAATCAAGCTGTTGTTCATACTGTATTGTCCATACAATGATATTAGTGTTAACTTTCTACGCTAGTTTTAATGTTAATTGTGATATTCTAGATGTTTTGCTGTGCTTTGTTGACACGTTTTTATAACACACATATATTCCATTTCAGTGTTAAATGGTTCCGTCACGATATGGTCGAAATGTTGCCGATGTGACGTTAAATATTAACTCACTCACTCACTCCAAGAATCACATATATCACCCTGCCATCATAACTGGGCGTATATTTCTGTGGCATGACACAGTTAGGGGGATACATGTTTCTCTCTGTTCTCCTTCCTGGTGAGAAACTAATTGAAGAAACTGTATCAAAGTAAGGATCTGATTTTTCACTGGCACTGATCTCGACTCATCGTTGAAATCAAGATCCATAATGTTGTCACTGAACATTTGAGATGTCCTGGGAAATAATATTTAGAAACGATCTTTCATTTATTAAAACAGTCATAAAGTCGACCAAGGATAGGATACCCTAAAATCCGATGGCTTCAGCAGGGTAGTTCTCCAAAGAAACATGTCGTGGGACAGCACCTCAAGTCGTTGAATATTTGTGACCGCAGGTGTCTGTGATTCTGGCATGTATGAGACATGAGAATCAGTACGAAGGTATACGTAATCTCAGATGATGGGCATAAGTACACTCCAGGCTTTGACATTATACACATTGTATTGATAAACCCATGTCTGAAATAAAACTACGACAGAAACACAGACATAGCTTTACACTTCATTCTGACGCGACCCGTAAAGGTCCGGGGTCCAGCGACTAACGGGACCCGGTGGTCAGGCTCGCAGACCTATCATCGGTTCCCAATTGCGCAGATCTATGCTCATGCTGATGATCACTGGATTGTCTGACTCGATTATTTTCGGCCCGTCGCTATATAGCTGGAATATTGCAAAGTGCGGCGTAAAACTCACTCACTCACTAAACTGACGCATCATAGTTGTGAATAACCCATTTCTTTGAATATTGCAATCATTTTGTATTGCAATTTAGTGATGGTTGAATTTGGTGGACACAAAGTGTTCCGGAAAATAACTCTCAGTCCATTTAGTAGAATTCGTTCATTGACACAGAATGAAATTCTACCTCAACGAGAATCGTGACACTTTAAGATGGTTAATGAATATGCTGATGAAAGGGTTCATTCTTTCCGTCTATTATAGTGAAGTTGAAGCCACGCCAACCTGTTCTTTGATGCACTGTCAGAGAAAAAGGTTCAACCAGGGATACACTGAGCCTTCGCTACCACAATGAAGTTTGCAGGAATATTGCTGAATGCGGAGAAAAACTAAACTCACTCACTCACTCACCAAGGAAGTTATTGCTGTTTTCTAGAGTGTCAAGAAACTGAAGACGTTTTCAGGAGTTCAACATTATACCCATCAGTAATCAGATACAAACAACCATCATCAGATACATTCTTATCCAGTGTTCATGCATACAAATAGACTTGTTTGTAGCATTTTGTCTTAGTTTTCATCAGAGAAAGGGTCAGTTTTGAATTACAACTCGTTAGCACCACTGATTTTTTAATGACACAAGTAGAGATTTCCTTCCCGTGATTTAACTGCGTGGGAGTAGTGCATTACAGTTACTAGCACGTTCCATACACAATCAGGCCCCGATTTTTCGAAACAAACTTTAGTCTGAGTTTTGACTTTAGTTCAAGTTTTTGCTCAAATTTGAGAAAATGCAGGAAAATGCAGGTGGTTCTATGCCCATTTGACTTGTATTCAGTCCAATATAACAGACGTCGAAGGACGATGACAATGTTCCAGTGGATGACTGATAACGTGTTGTGATAGAGTTATTACAGATATGTTTTTTCTCGACATTAGGAGCCTTTTACCGGGTTTGTAGACAGAAGTGCATAAGGAAACAGTCAGTGATAAATCTCCCCCTGAGCATTTCAAACAATGTATTGCTAAGTCCATAGGGATATGGCTTGTCAGAACCCGTGGAGATGTTACCATAGTAACGCATGCCATCAAATTTGCATGGCCGACACTAATGATGTCAATCATTACATTGTCGGATCTGACTTGTTTACTTACAGAACGCCTTCACGTCTGTGTGTAACATTTAACAACAACAGCAGCACCATCACAACTCACAAGAGGCCGTTCAGATCGGTACTATTCCTTGGGTACCCCACACAGATTTGAATTACAACCTTTACCACACAGATTTAAATATTAGTTATACTGCTGTGTTTTGTTTTCATGTCCGAAGCTTGAGCGAGGTTGGGGGCTTTTTTTCCCCCAAAATTTGAATGAATACATGAATGTGTTATAGACTAATAGGCTGAAGAAACGCATTGCGTGCAAATTACCGTTCCTGCAATTACAGACACTGCCATAAAATCCGCCTAAACACATTTTGTGGAATTTCCAAGAACGGGTAAACCTTGGATTACCATGCTAGCTCGAGACCGCTTCATCCGGAAAATATACCTGCAGAACAGATTCATCACGGCGACTCCAGCGGCGGTGACAGCAAACTAACCGTACTGCGACGACTGCGTATGGCTGGCAGCAGAGCTCACCGTCGTGAAATGGCCTTTACTCGTCAACGCAGGTTACAGTGAACATCAACATATTGCTCTGGCAAGCACGTTCTCCAGATGTGAATCAGATAGAGCATCTCTGGGACCATTATGATAGACAGTTAAGACAATGGCAATCTCCACCATCATATCGACAGCAGCTAGAAGAAGGATCTCTTGAATCTGTGGCACGGAATTCCTGCTGTCGTCATCCGGTCACTAACGTCACCCATGAGGAGACGAGTTTGGGTACATATCGAAGTGACCGTCACACACGCTACTAAGGCTTGGGCAACTCCATGATGTGGCTTGAACATATCTTGTGAATGATCTGTGATTGGATAACATATCTTGTGAATGATCTGTGATTGGGTAACATATCTTGTGAATGATCTGATTGGGTAACATATCTTGTGAATGATCTGTGATTGGATAACATATCTTGTGAATGATCTGTGATTGGATAACATATCTTGTGAATGATCTGTGATTGGATAACATATCTTGTGAATGATCTGTGATTGGGTAACATATCTTGTGAATGATCTGTGATTGGGTAACATATCTTGTGAATGATCTGTGATTGGATAACATATCTTGTGAATGATCTGTGATTGGATAACATATCTTGTGAATGATCTGTGATTGGATAGCATATCTTGTGAATGATCTGTGATTGGATAACATATCTTGTGAATGATCTGTGATTGGATAACATATCTTGTGAATGATCTGTGATTGGATAACATATCTTGTGAATGATCTGTGATTGGGTAACATATCTTGTGAATGATCTGTGATTGGATAACATATCTTGTGAATGATCTGTGATTGGGTAACATTTCATTTTGACCCCATACCTCTTGTGCTTGATTCAATGACAAGTTTCTGGGGATGTGTATTGGCAAATACAATGTATCATATATGATCTGATGTCCTCTTAAATAACCGCGATACGTGGGTGATACGTTTCTTTTGCCCATGGTTTATAAATGCTAATTTTCATACCACGGAGATCATTGAGTTCAACTCATTGGGAAAGGATTAAACATTCTGTAGAAAATGTAGTTGTCCTGCCGTTTCACATCACCATTGGCTACATACCTTTGTCGTTTGTTTGTTGTTTAACGCCACATTCAGTATTATTGCAGCTAAGAGGCGACAGTCTGTATATAATCGACACAGGACCAGATAATTCAGTGATGATGAGAATGAACCGGGATACGATCCGCGATGGCATGTGTCAACCACGTCAGCGGGAATAACCACCCTAGCCTCTTTTGGACCTCCAGGGGTACATTTTTCGTGAAAGTGAATTGTGGTGACTGAGTGAGTTTGGTTTTACGCCGCACTCAGTAATATTCCAACTATATGACGGAGGTCTGTAAATAGTCGGATCTGGACCACACAGTCCAGTGATCAACATCACGAGCATCGATCTGCGCAGTTGGGATACGATGACATGTGTCAACCCAGTCAGCGAGCCTTACCACTCGATCCCGAAGAGCAATTCGGGCAGTCAAACATTGAGCAATGACAGCAAGAAAATCAGTAATTTGGAACTCATCCGATTATCAAGTGTCTCACTACTCTAATATAGAGCTAATATAAGGTCTGTATTGTTTTGAATCAGAAAATGAGTTTTAAGTATCCGTGCGTCACTCCATGTGCCGGGGCACGAACTCCCACACATGTAAACTGTGTCAAAACAATCCTTGTTTTTTTCAGATCGGTGAATATGTTATTAAGGCAAAGAATTGTATCAGACGTTTCCTAACATGGACTTCAGAAATACCTTTTGCAAATATATATATTTGTGAAACTGTGATTTTGTTGATGTTGTCTGTCAGCAAAAGACTACATGTTCTAGTCACCGCCCTATTGCTGCTCAGCTGAATGTTCTATAAAAATTCTGTAAACAAACGTTTTCGCATTTTCTCTTTATAATGACGTATTTCATGTAAATCACGTTTCTCTTATATTTTCCATAACAGTAAGTAAGTAATAATTGTAGGAATGAGTGGAAGTGACTTTGTTGACTTTTCCAAAGGAGATATGTTGCCATGGCACTAGTTTCGTTTTTATAAAAGAATGAGAAACAAGTTTTTTCATGTGGTTTCAAGAGGAGGTCTTCTTAACCTCGCAACAATTATTTTTTGTAGACTCACATGACACATGTTTATGGATGTTGTTTTCTCGCGATGCTTCACAAGTACAAAAGTCTCCTTTGTTGTCATGTTTGGGAAAAAGTCCTTGAGTAATAGGAAGTGTCCATGGCTTTGAGAGCATGTTATTAGCTCCCAAGAAAATGTTTCATTTACCCACAACATAGGTGCCTCTTTCAGGCAATGCTGTCTCTCACTGGTAAGCTTCATGTCACCGGAATACAGGGAGACATTGATCAGCGCACGCCGACCACTGCCAATCGTTATCTGACTGATTAAAGCTCGTGCAATTGCCCGGGCGAATACTGAGGGCAGCACCGACATTGTGATGTCTAAGTGTAGGCTATGTGCAGGTTGATATGGCAATCGATAATAAGGCTCTTCACTTATTCAGACAAATGAAAATGAAGATACTTCCTTTTGTAATCCTTATGTTCGATGAGCTATCAGAGAAGTACCTTATGGAGAATACACACATAGGCCAAATATGGAATGTGGCTATCAGCAGACGCAGTATTGGAAATATTGCCAAATGTTACTTTAGATTGTTTTCTTTTTCTCTAATACATTAATTATGTGGCAGAATACATACATTGTCGGTTTGGTGAGGGATGATTTCTTTGACCGTGTAGTTAATGAGAAACTGTATACATACATAAAAATCTGATGACAAAGATGTCATGCATTATCATTCTTACCTCACACATAAACACACTGACTGGCTGTTATTTTCTGTTTATATATCTTCTTTTCATAAATCTTCTGTTTTATATATGCACCCCGAGAGGTACCACGCTGCCAGTAGCACCCCATTCGATACTTCGTGGTAATGCTTGTTTATCTCGAATAACATCACGCATGATGCATGGAAATTACCGTTGGTTTGCGAATGCAAATCCACGGGAGATAACTCTAAAAATGTTTTCATGCGAAATCTAGCGATTGCTAAGAAGAGATTTGATTTGACAAAACGTTCATGAGTGCAGATTGTTCAGCTTGACCTGTAATTTACATACTAGAAACAACAAATATGGGAACACCCAAAAGTTTGATCGCCATACATAAAGTTAAACTTGGTGACGTCATTTATGCTGTAATGCAACTTTTTGTAACTGAAGTTTTAAACGATACGTTAGAACATACACTGAAGCAACTGATTCAATATTTATTGAGCTTGAGAGATAACAAACATTGTAAAAAAAAACAACAAAAAACACCAACACCAACAACAACAACAACAAAACACAACAAGAACAAGAACAAAGGAACCTGAAACACAGCAGCATCCTGTTTGATTCAAACGCTCAATCACAGCAAGACTACTGCATGCGGGAGACAGGCTTTTCGTGAAACTTGTGGCAATGTTTGTTTCAAAGGAAGCTACAGACAGCACTGAAGCCTCACAACGTGTTCGCCATGTTGCATGGTTACAGGATTGTAAATCCTTACGAACTGTTGCTCGCCGTCTTCAGGTGTCTCCCCCTGTCATTCACAGACGGAAGGACAGGTTTCAAGCCACAAGTAGAATGCAGGACACACCTCGCTCTGGAAGGCCCATAAAAAGTCAAGGGCAGGTGGCAGATGTGTTGTGCTCCCAGCCCTTCGAAACAGATTTACAACTGCCAGTGCCAAGTTGCCACAAGCTGCTTAGGAAATATGTCTTCCGTGTGTACTAGGCTCTTGTGTTTGAATCAAGAATGGTGCTGATATGCTTCAGAACCGTTGTTAAAAGTGTCCATGAAGCACACCATACTTGCACTTACCTTACCTTACGTCCAAGTGTACTATATATGACAAACAAATGTTAGGGTGTCCCCATACTCTTTGTTGGTATAGTTTACTTGCAAAAGCAGCCAAAAGGATTGCCATGGTGGAGTCGTTCATCAATAATTATGGTCAAAGTTTACTTTCTGCTGTAAGAAGACTTATAGTCGGTTTGGCTCAAAGCAGACCGATGAAGTACAATGTAACTTGAAAAATAATATGCCTAACATACTCAATGAAACTCTGACCAATCATTATACCAGCTGTGTGAGGTTTTGGCAGAATGTTTGTCCTCATAATAAGACAGTTGTTTAACACACTATCATTAATATATTAGCACTGTCCACTGTTTATTACGATAAAGGCACGGCCAGGTGTTCGAGAAGCACGTGCATAAGTAAGTTATTTATTCATTAACCTGTGCTGTGCTGTCTCCATGCTTTCTCGCACACCTGGCTGTCCCTTTCTCCTCCCTCGTAATGAACAAGGATCTGTGTCAATATTTTAATGATAGTTTGTTAAACAACTTTATTTTAAGGAAAAACATTCTGCAAAAGCAAAAACCTCACAGAGTTGGTATGATGTTCCGACTATGATCAAGGTTTCACTGAGTATGCCATGCTTACTAGCTTTCAAGCTAGACTGCAATTGATCGGTCCGCTTTTGAGCCAAACGGACTATAGTGTTTAACGTAGCCCTGAAAATTCGGGTTAGAACTGGTCTTCAACAACCCTTGCTGGCCTTACATTACACTCTATGGGGGTGTAGCTTAATGGTCAATCTCAGCTGACCCGTGAAGGACCCGGGGTAGAATAGGCCATCAGCAACCTATGCTTGCCACAAAAAGCAACTGTGCTTGTCATACAGGCGACTAACAGGATCGGGTGGCCAGACTGGCTGACACATGTTATCGTAACCTAATTGCGTAGATCGATGAACATGCAGCAGATCATTTGATTGTCTGATCCAGACTCGATTCGCCATACACACGCCATCCAGCTGGAAAATTGTTATGTTAAACACCAAACTGAACAAGACAACAGAACTGTCTGATGTAGTATGGGACATCACTTGTTAACAAGTTAATGACATTCTTTGAATCAGGTGATTCATCTTATTCCAGACCCGGGTAGAATAGGCTTTCAGCAACCAATGCTTGCTATACAAGGCGACTATGTTTGTCGTAAGAGGAGACTAACGGGATCGGGTGGTCAGACTCGTTGACTTGGTTGACACATGTCATCGTATCCCAACTGCGCAGATCGATGCTCATAATGTTGATCGCTGGAGTGTCTGGTCCAGACTCGATTATTTACAGACCGCCGCCATGTAGTTGGAATATTGCTGACTGCGGCGTAAAACTAAACTCATTCACTCACTCCTCTTATTCCTAATCAACCTGACGTTCTCGGAACTTATACGGAACCTTCTGCAGTATCCACCCCTCAGACATTCCGTAGTGTTAACATGGTTAAACACTCAATAGACTAGACTTGCTGTTAGTCAGTCCTATATGTATAATGCCAGGCAGGAATGTAACAAGCACCGTTTTGTGGCATGAAATAGGAGTGGTTCACCTCCTATCGCCATGCAGATGCTGTATCATCCAGACCACCGAGGCAGTCGCTTTTAGGAGGACAGTAATACTGAATGCGAAAGTGCAGTGTTCGCTATATTGTATCTTAGTGTGATGTAACCTGTGGTAGTTTGCGGCAACAGTTTTTCCCTCCATGTTTTATGGCGTGTTATGACTCCACAGACTCTTTAACATAGAACATGATATTTCTAGTCTAACAATGAGCTTAAAGCATGGAGCCTTCACACAGTATGTAATATGTGCATCATCTGTTAGACAGTTAACCTGAATGACACCCAACATTATTTCTCTGAAATGATGTGGTCGGTCTATCCATTTAGTATGAACCATTTGCATTGATTCTCGTCCATTCCTTATTGCCATTCTATATAGCCAGATAAACAACTGGTCGCCATAAACCCTTGCTTGTCATAACATGCGGCTAATGGTCTGGTAATTCCAGTTATCACCGAGTGATGGCAATCTACAGAAGGGACACTAGGGAAGATGATAATCACTCTTGGACATCTACCAGAACATATTCCACCGTGATGATGGTGCTAACCACTTCAGGTCGTACATGTAGTATTAACATAAAGCCAAAGATTCGACTCATTCGATTCTTAGTTTACCCTTATGGCATCTTACGCATTGTTAGAAACAACCAGTTACCTGTTTACAAATGAAAGCATAGAAGCACCGAGCAGCTTTGATATTAGGTGCAAATAGGTAAGGGGATGCTTTCTGCGTGGTCATTATGAACTACAAACGCATGTCAAAGACATCGTGACCCTGTTTCTGGTGTCTACGAAAACAAAACGTGTTGCCATTGTCAACCACTGAACTTCTGCGTCAATGTCCATGCCATTGCGAACCATTATAGATGCTGTGTGAACTTGACTGTTTTTGATATGGTTTACAATGAACGCCAGAAACACATACAGATCTGTCGGTTAGTATTCTTGCTAGAAGGATATCCTGACCAAACGCTAATCTGATGACCGGCATCTTTGACACAGCGTACTTCAGAGAAAGCTGTGATCGGGACATGCTCTCTGAGTGCATGACACCGAACGCACCGAAAGATTTATCTCACGATGTCATAACAAACATACGTAACATACCCTTATAGAGAGAATCTCCACTTTTTTGAAGCTTCTTGTTTCTTCATTAACACGTTGTGATCGAGATGTACATCGATAACGGTGAATAAATATTTTGGGAAAGTCAGAATGTCAACAGAATTATTAGAGACTGATTCTTGAAACTGCATCTGGCGATAAAGGAACTCGCTGTAAGGTCTGTTTGTTTTGACTAATGAGGTTGCAATTCATACTGAACACGACAAATAAACAGTATTACTTGATCAAAGAAAATAATTGTTCTAAACAAATGACATGGTGATATACAAATGTGGTTTACCCCTTGAAGGTGTCTACAAAGTCCCTATATAATCGCCATAGATAATAAATGTCCTGGAAATAAGCCTTTTGTCATCTTAGACAGTTATCCTACTTTTCCGGATGTACGTGCACATCACGATTGTCCTTGCACGTGATTACAACTTCCTTAGATGTTAAATCTTCGTGACTACCTTAAGCCAACTGAAGATTTATGTCACTATCAGAGTGTTCAATGTCATCTTGAGTATGTACCTGCCCACGCACCCTCAGCGTTCAATTAGTTGTACTAATTGTATTTATAGATTATGTATTGTGAAGCGCACGAATGTCTGTTCAAGTCACAACAACAAATACATATATCACCACCATTGACACTTTCCATTGTTATCGATGAATACTACGCACATGTGTTGCGGAACATCCGACGCTCTCACATTACTAAGCTTCTCCGGTTACATTGTCAGACAAATAGTCTGGAGGTTTGTAACATCTTTCTGTGGGCATCTATAGGCAGAGTCGCAGCTCTTGGAACACATTTGCGACCCATTTCAAGCATCCGTTTACATTGTTTAAATCAGAATGTACTGCAGGAGGCATACAATATAATATACTGAACTGCAAAAGAAACGCAACTCGGTTTCCTTTGTCAGGTTTGTCAAGAGAATACATAAACATGAACGCTTACTTTTCGACATGTTGCTTTTGTTGTTCAGTATATTATTACAAGAGGTATTGCATCTTTCATGATGATGTCAGTATGCAAATTGAAAAGTAGCGGTTGCCTCTAAATATCCTCCGGAACTAAATAAAAAGTCAGCACCAAAGTATATTCAGTGTGGAATACCTGTGGCAATACGGAGCCAAAGACATGTGACGGAAATGCATTGTTGAAGTCTTGGAATAACTTAACCGAACCTTTGCTTCCAATATCTTGTGGTTGTTCTTTAGTATAGTAAAACTAAATTTTCCGCCGATCCAGCAGGAAGGACTTGTCTTGAAGAACGAACTGCGGCAATTAGTTCGTCTAGCAAAATACCAAGCAACTCCCATAAGTCAATAATGTTAAAATACTTAGTGGATAAAAGTTCGCTTTTCGCCAGTATACCATCTTTATAAAAGTAGAGGTACATGTCTGAACTCAGCTCATCTATCACGTCTTTAATCACGGTTTAAACCTAAAACTGCCTCGATTACACAACAAGGACAGAACAGGAGGCCAGTATCTTTCGTATACTGGCAACTTTAGCGTGTATATTGGCGCCCCACTTTCAAATACTGGCGTCCTATTACTGATCCTGTCGTAATGCAGACATCAGAACACTTATATCCCCATTATTGAAATACAGGAACAAAAACTCAGTGTTTTCATCCATTTATTACATGTCAAATATCACTCTGGCACCATCACGTTCCACGACAATGTGTACAGATTTAGCAGCAGTATAAAGGGGAACACTATGCATGGGCTTTACACTTTGTGCCTTTGCGGGGAATCGAACCCGTGTCGCAGGCACTATAACCATTAGGCTAACTCACATATTAATTACGTATATGGGCTGTGAGGTAACTTAGTGGTTATACTGTCTGCGGCGCGGGTTCGATTCCCGAGTCATCACAACCCACTGATCTGCAGTCAAGTTGTACATACATTGCATACACTTTTTTTAATTTAAGATTTTTTAAGTCTTTATTTACTGACCTCAACGACATGTACTTTTCTGTGAGGTGGACAACGGGCCCATTCATATAAAAAACGGTTTTAAGCAACACGCGAACACGACACCCACAAGGCATTCTCCTCCTGTGGTGTGGATATGTCAATTTGCCTAGCCTTCTGCGCCTGCCAGACCAGCCTGTGCCAGAGATTACATGGTTCTTAAACCCCTAAAGTCGAAATCGGTGGTTAGGTTTACATCGACCACTTTGGCGCAAGAATTTCTGCACCGAAATACTAGTAACAACCTCATGAATTCTGTTGCCCTTGTATTGGCCTCCCCTTTGTTGTACGAATCGACGGACGAGATCGGGTGGTCAGGCTCGCTGACATGGTTGACACAGGTCATCGGTTCCCAGTTGCACAGATCGATTCTCGTGTTGTTGATCACTGGATTGTCTAGACTCGATTATTTACAGACCGCAGGCATATAGTTGGAATACTGTCGAGGGTGGCGTAAAACTAAACTCATTCACTCCTTTGAGTCCTTACCTCTGTGAAAGACTCAGCGTCCTATTCAGATCTTCAGATATACTTAATATTTTTCCTGCCTGACTGGGATTCACACCTATCCCTTTCATATTGCCAGGAATCTAAAATCCGCACTGCTCACTGCTTTTCTTTTGTGGGCTTTTATTTTTTGCGAGAGTTTCCTAGCTTTGATGTTCAGAAACTGAGAGGCTTGCCAAAACGATTGGTATTTTGGGGGTCACACTTTCTCTTTCTGTTTGTTAAGAAGCAAGCATCAGTTCATCATCTGCTCAACTTTTCATTTGGTCAAATTCCGGGATCCCGTACTAGGTTTTGCGACTTACGGAGCAAATCCTCATCAGAAGAACAATTCCCCACTGCATCTTCATAATTTCTGTCACCCTTCAGATTGATATGAAAAATGACTCTCGAATTCAAAAGCTTCGGTAGTTTGAGTAACAGAAGACTATGCACAAGCATCCCCATTCGCCTGACAAGGTTTGTTTTGTATGCCTCAAATACGCTGCCTCGTGCACAGTAGAGTGTGTTCGTAATGAATCAATCTATCGTGCAGACCGTGCTACCCAGATGCAGGACGCCAATATCAATATGGCTGTGTTCGGATGCAAGGGTTCGGACTCAACCAGCCGCGCGAATATTGGTGAGTGTATTCCTTACATATTGAGGCTATAAAAACCAGGCTCAAAGCACTGAGTCAATACATTCAGATATCTGTCGATGTTTGTAAATAATAGCGTCTGGGTCAGAAAATCCAGTGATCCAATTGTAACCCGGACCTTCATGGGTCACACATATATTAATTATATTAACTTGAGCTCCAAGTTAAAAACTTCTTCACCACACCCAACCATGTACCCAAGTGGATGTTGATGGCACAACTTCAAAACGTCACACTTGCTTCACTATCACGGCAAGGTTTTGCCTAATATAGGATCTTTTGGAAATCACTGGCAATTAGTGCCCTTTCAAAGATAAAACGAATTTAGGGTCTTTTTAAGGTGAAAATGTCAAGCCTGTGTCAACTCTGATAGAAGTAAATGAACCTTGTTGTCTATTCATGAAATGTGGTCGCAGTGATAGTTCATGAATATGCCGTTACAGAATTCTGACTCCTCCTAATTAGGAGTGGAAATAGAAGGATGTGTTTGTCCAGTTTCAACGTGGCCAGCAAATAAAACCAAGGCATCGTGATTAGGCATAGAGACCATATCAATATACCATACGATGACTGTCTCGTAGGATTATGACTTAGAGAAAGAACTACGAGCAGCGTGCAATAATATTTCCAGAGTGAATATATGTAATACGTCCTGATGCTCCACAAGAAAAGTCACTTACGTCCGAGGCTAGACTTTGTATGTGGCCATTCTGTGCAGGCACTATATTCTGTCTGTGTCAGTACATGTCTTTGGAAGCAATGTTCTAAGACCCCGTGTAGACTATATTTACCCATCACTGTCGCAAGCGCGAGTAAACAAATTGGCCCAAGTTACCCTCAGGCTTAAATCAAACATCAAATGTCTGATCTGTTAAGAGCTGTATTCCCACCTGATCAGAACCATCACTGCCCGCTGATTACTGGTGGTGACATTCCGGTTGACCAGGGCATCAATCATTTATAACTTGCAAAGTGATACTATTTCATTAATGACTGCCCTGGACAGTGTCTGTGTCTGGGGACACTGTTCACACAATTCTGTCGACATGACTATTCCATCACAAAGGCATAAACTGCCCATCGTATTCCCGAACTGTACCCGCCAATGGCCGCCGGTTGGTTACATATTGGACTACGTCAACATCATCGTATTAGGCAGGCTGTGTAAATTTTAAACTATATACCAATCTGGACATCTAGGCGTTGACCCTAAGGTGTTTTAATCCCTTTGCCCCCAAAAGCACATGGCTGATCCACGAGAAAAACCGAATATGCGGCAATAACTCCACATGCCTATTAAACAATTGGCCTGTGATGCAGGTCAATACGTCATGTTGTGAACCTTTCCGTCAAAGTTAACAAAACGATTAACAATACGATATCAGACATAAAGTAGTCACTGGAACACTGCAGTCCACAACACACCTAAGACACAAATACATCACTTCCGTTAGTTTCTTTTCAGTCACCATAGCAAACTGAGCGTGCGTTTTCTCTGAGATGCCAGTTTTACACACAGATCGGAATTGTGGAGATGCCTACTTCTCTCCGTTTTTGGTGCATGGTAATTTACGAAACAATTTCAGTTACTGTAGAAAAGTAAGGACAAAGGTGGGTTTAGATTCAGTCGAGCTATCAACCAATAGGACGCACTGACATGAGAGACGGCAATGACATCTAGGCTCTATGAGTCGGTCCTCAGGTCACACTTGAATAACAAATGCTGTCATTGTATTAATCTGCCGGAACACGCAATCTGCCTCGACGTTTACTGACTGAAGGTTACCAAGATATAATATAGTAGAAATACGGTGTCTAACGCATCGTTTTTGAAGAGTGGCATTATAGTTGTGACATAAAACATCTTATTGAACACTGCCATGACACTGACAAATCTGTTTGCATTTCAAGAGGAGGCTTGTTTAATTTGGTAGTCTGTTTATTGATTATCCGTTGAAATAGGTTTGGACAATAACGATCAAAGTACCAATGATGGGGTTTAAACCACGGATCAATAACAAAAAAGTTCGATCTCTTTTACACGATTTGAAATAGTTTAAAGCAAAACAGAATGGAATTCTACGACAATGATAATTGTGACACCTAGGGCGCCTAAGCAAATAGCGATGAAAGGAAAGGGGACGTGCTCCATCTGTCCAATTAATCAGTGACGTAAAGAGCATGCAAACCAATTGTGATATATTTTCAGCTGGAGATATATTAACCCTCCGCTTCATCCAAGACTCTGTTTCACTCCCGTTCCAAGGGACTGAAGATGCGTTCTGTATGCCAACTTTGTATTGACTTACTTATTCAGGAAAGTCAAAATAGTTTAAACCATTGCTTCACAACATCGGAGGAAGCAGGTTCATCAGGAGGTGTCTTATCTGAACCCCAGAATGGGTTGCTTTCCTAATTCCAACATGACATTTGACTACCTGACCCATGTACAACCGCTGTCATCAGAAAGGGTCTCACAGAACGTTCTCGCATCTTAGAAATCGTGTAAATAATCTATAACTGGCTGATTTGTCTTTTCGTCAGAGGAGCGGTCAGTGTGGAATGACAGATCGTTTGCTCCATTGATTATCGTCTAAAGCTTGTGCTGGAGTCTATTCCTCTGGTTTCACTGTGCGGGGTAATGCATTACTGTTCCTATCACGTTCCATAATTGATCAATGTCGTTGAAATGTCCATACGTTACTTGTGACATCTCGTCAATCCTTATAAACTAATCGAAACACTGACTATTATGGGATCTTTCTGATCAACTACCATTATAATTATATTTGCATTTGTAGGCAAAATGGTTATGTCAGAACATTTTGGAAATGCGGAAATGTTATCTATACCAAGGGTGTAGTATTCCCGACTTAAAACGCATATTGCATTTGCTGACTCAGTAAACATTCAGTGTTGGAACGTGTCTATCAGCTGTAGCCTCTAGGAAATTTAACACGCACGCAGATGGATCTCATTTCGCCTCTGAACCCTCTACTGACCCAAAGTGCATTAGGTTTCTGTTCAGGCCAGTGTTACAGACGATGTAGGCGAATGCCACTTACATCATGGCGTGATGAAATTGGTCAGAAAGCAACAACTCGAATTATTCCTTAAATGTGATTCTCAGTTAAAGGATAATCCGAATTTCGTTGGGAAACCGTTACATTCTGCTAATTTAGGGTTATGACAACCAATTTGATGTCGTAATGTCTCCTTGGCCTAGATTATAGTCCATGGGCTTATATAACTGACCTTGTCCTACGTGGTCAGTCATCATTAAATCGTGTGCTACAGGCCCAGATGACAAGCAATACAACTCATCTTTGTTCTCAGTATGAAATGGATTTATGAAGGATGCAAAAGCCTTGACTACTAATTGTACATCTTCATGAGACTTCTACTTATGCAATGGTCTTGTCTCTTTCTGATCTGTTGTTTCAGATGAGATCATATCCACCATATTCAAGTTTGTTTCCACGTAGCTTGCTCTGGTATGTCTGGTCATTGCCAATCGATAGTATGCAGGATAATTTCTGCTGTATCCTATGATCCCTCCAGACGTTTACCCGTGAAGGTCCCGGGGTAGAATAGGCCTTCTGCAACTCACGCTTGCCATAAAAGGCGATTGTGCTTGTCGTGAGAGGCGACTAACGGGATTGGGTGGTCAGGCTCGCTGACCTGGTTGACACATGTCATCGGTTCCCAATTGCACAGATCTATGCTCATGTTGTTCATCACTGGATTGTCTGGTCCAGACTCGATTATTTACAGACCACCGCCATATAGCTGGAATATTACTGAGTGTGGCGTAAAATAAAACTCACTCACGTTTTAGCGTGTCTGTTGATAGTCTGTTCGATTGTAATGTCAACAGTATTTCTTGATGCGGGGACATCTGATCTGCACACACTGAATCCATTTTTCTCAATAGCTCTTCAGCTCCAGGATAGAGATTGAAGATCGTCATCAAGTACACAGCAATATATCTTGCATAACTGAAGTGATCATAGGCAAAGAACAGTGGACAAAGTATTTGAAGACTCTCGTTAGTATTACGCTACGGGCCCAACGTTTCAATACTTGCTTTCGTCCAAATGTTTCAAATGTTTCGGGACTTACGTACCGTCTTAGACCAAAAGAATTGTCACCAATTACCTTTCTGGTCGAAAACAAAACAAAGGCAAATTATAGTACAATCAGCTGTTTCATTGTAAAATGCAATCATATATCAGCAGTATTTCATGGATAACAAGAAGAAAAACGACGACGTTGGTGAACTAATGACACATAAAGGACACATGGGTGCATTATCCCGTATTCTGTCACCAATGCAGAATCGACTGGGAGTTGTTGCAACTTTCTTGGCAGCACATAATGTTCAATAACGGGTGTGGCATACCGCAGCAGTGATGCAGATCTTACCCCGCGTCGAACTGAGTAGTCGAGTCTTCTTACGTCTTGATTAGGAGTCCGACACCAGCTGCCAAAGCGTTCCTGCTCAATGGTTGATTTTGGCGTTTTCGAATACGACGTCCCAGTTGGTCCCAAAGTGCTCAGTTAGGTGCAGATCTTGAAGAGCTGGAACCTGGTTTTGTCACTGAAGAACACTCTACCGCTGCTGCCAGTGTGGCACAGTCCTGGTCAATCTTAATCTGGCACCTCAGTGTTGGCACGTCAACGTCATGCCTTTGGAAGGTCGATAGGCACCGAGGCCATGATGGTGGTGTCGCTTGGCCACGGACTGTCTGCTCACTGGATGTCCAAGGCTGTTTGCACTCGATGACGTCATGGTGACGTATCGGGTCCACAGGTGAAACACTTGTAAATACCGATGTTGTTGCGTCGTGACCTTCGGTCTACCACTCTTTGCTCAGTCTGTAGTACTGCCAGTCTGTCGTATACGTGTGACAAGCCTGACGATTGTTGGTTTACATCCCATAGCCCTTGCCACATGCGACCCGTGAAGGTACGGGGTAGAATAGGCTTCAGCAACCCATGCTTGTCATACACGGCGACTATGATTGTCGTAAGTGGCGACCAAAGGGATCGGGTGGTCAAGCTCGTTGACACATGTCATCGGTTCCCAACTGCGCAGATCGATGCTCATGCTGCTTATCACTGGACTGTGTGGTCCAGACTCGATTACTTGATCACCGTCATATAGCTGGAATATTGCTGAGTGTGGCGTAAAACTAAGCACACCCACTCTCTCCTAGCCACATGCTCTAGTGTTGCTTCCACTTGTAGCATGCTGATTTCTCTCTCCTCCTGCTGTGCTGTTAAACGAGGCATGTTCCTGGTTGCCAATCGATCAACATGATGTAAGAGAATAAATACCTAAGTTTATACCTAAGTTTAACACGGGTAACCATGTGCACAGTTTCCATTTAATACGAATAAATTTTCTTTTTTTCATACAATACCACATGCAAGTGCTAGTGTTCACTGGGAATAGACATGCCGTGTTCCCGATCTCTTTATGTTTGGAAATGACTTAAATAAGACTAAGTTGCAACTGTTTCCTACTTTTATTTCTAACACAACTCATTGACCATTTCTCGACAGAGTTGATATGTCTTCTCTCTGTTCCAATCATTTCAGATTTGTGTCGACTTTTCCATATTTCTGAGCAACTGTTATTTTCTTTTATTAAGGCTTAAAGGATTCTCAGCTGACTAACGTTGCTGACAGTTTAAACCGTTATCTAGCACGTCAGTGCAACTGCATTGTTGCCGTCCTGTTTCATAGAAATAACGACAAACCAGACCATCTCCTATGGCCTCAAGATACGTTCCCCTTCATTACGACACGATTATTTTAGTTGAAATATACTACCCACACACGTATCGATGTCCTTTTCTCGCCTTACTTCATGAGCAATACAACACACATATTTTTTGCCGTTTCCATGTTTGAAAGGGGGCCCTTTGAGTACACCAGTAGTGCCAACGGCTGTAAGTGCATGAGACAAATGTAATTACCGCCCAGGATAGTGTTTCATTATTCCAGACATAGGTGTCTATTTCAATCAGTGTTGTCTCTTACTGCTCAACTGTATGTCAACAGAACAAGGGGTAACATCGATCTGCGCTACTGTTATGTGTCATTCAGAGGGTTCAAAGGCGTTGAAGGGGAAAACTCCGTAGCTGCCCGGGAGCATAATAATGTCAGTGTACGTTTTAGTTATGTACCTAAGGTTCCTGAAGCCTTAGACACTTGTTCTTTCATGACGAGCTAATTTCGCTTGTCATTGATATTAGAGAAACCACCACCATGAGTTTTAACGAATCGTCCAAAAACAACGATTCCTATGTATCAATGTTCCTGTTACGCGTGATTTAACTTGCAGTTTCCTCATACGTTTCTTAAATGTTGTTTAAACAGTAACAGAAATGAAAAAAAAACTGACTTGGTATTGAGGGGTTTAGATAAGAGCTCATCTCCAGGAGGTGTCCATTTGCTTTATTCTTAATCAAATACAAAGTATGCTGCATTATGGACAAACCTGCAGAAAATAAGAACATTTTGCTTTCATGTCATCAGAATGCAAACGTAATTGTCCACTGAAACAGACACTTCATCAGGCAAACCAGAGAAGTTTGCTTCTGCGATGTCACTAGGAGTAGAGTAGTTGCACTGTAGGAAGAGGTGACTTAAAGCTCTGTAAATACCACTGCCGTACAGTAGAAGAGCACATCAATCACAGTTGCACAAAGATGTAGACAAGTCACGCAAGGGCTAATGCTACTTTTTCAAAATAGGGTGAAAGACCTTCTTCCGGGTACTTTGGCATGCTGTGTATTCAGTACTGACTCTTTAGCGCGAGATTACTGTGAAACGTATGTCCTCCATATAACATTACTTCTGGAAGATGAAGAAAGCAACAGAGAAGGAAGCAACAGAACGAGACCAAAGAAGACAAAGATGAAAGAGTGCGACGAAATGGTTAATATACAGATGAAATATAAATAAGACAACGTTTGAGGCAACTGAGGAAAATACAAAGTTAAACGAGAAGGCCGTGAGATGATTTTGGACGTGAAGCTGATTTCAAGAGCATGACGATGATCATACCTGTGTCTGTCGGAGACTTGCTTCAATTAGGAGACAAACATACTGTGTTGGGAAATCAGAGGTGCATAACGAAATTATAATAGCTCTAAATCTGATTTAAAACCGAACGCGTAGAAATGTGCCTTGTTATGTGTAAAATTGTTTTGTTTTGAACAGAAAATGCATCGGTGATCAGTATAACACAGAGTGTCTTTAAATTAGGGATTGATTCATAGAAAACTTTTTCAGATTAATAGAAAGATTTTTATCAAAACTTCAGATGCCTAAAGGCTCCCGATCCAGTATGGCGATCATACAGGATCGCAGTTGTTTTGTGACAAGATCAGGAAAAGAAACCTGTGTCAAAGGTATTTATCACCGTGGCAGAGACGAATTTAAGAAACCATGTGAGTAACAATTTCATATACGGTATTTTTCACTAAACGCATTTCATGATTATCACGATAGACTCAATTTTGATTATTGGACCACATTTTCTAATGGTGGGGCCAACATGCAGCTTCCGAAACAAGTCGTGGTTGCATCACTGTAACGTAACATGCGTTACTATTATAGAAAGGCCTGCTATATGAATTGTCCCCTTGTCAAACTCAGTTAGAACTGGTCTTCATTAAGCTATATGTTTGTCGGAGGAGGCGATTAACGGATCGGGTGGTCAAGCTCGCTGACTTAGTTGACAGATGTCATCGGTTCCCAGTTGCGCAGATCGATGCTCATAATGTTAATCACAGGATCGTCTGGTCCAGACACGATTATTAACAGACTGCTACCATATAGCTGTAACCCTTGCACTCACCTATTTCCATGTGCATATTTTACGTTATATGACATTTCTTGGATCCTTTTGAGTGTTCCTTATGAGAAATAAGAAGGCTAAAGGACAATTCATGTGTGTGATTTTTTTCAAAAACCTTAGTCATGTCCAGTTATATGACGCCGGTATGTAAATAATTGAATCTGGACCAAACAATCCAGTGAAAAACAGCATGAGTGTACACAATTAGCTTACGATGACGTGCCAACAAAGCCAGCGAACCTGTCACAGAAGATCAGTCCTCATCCGGATCCTTGGGGTTTAGGAGGATACAGTGCGTACAGAGGAGACATTATTAAAACACGAGAGCAAATCAGGACTGGAGCCAGCTATGACGAATATTATGTACACCAACTGGACACAACTGTACACAAGAAAGTAGAATGGATGATAGTGGTTTAGCTTTAATCGATTTTACAATATGACCAATGATAACTATATTTATAAACTTCAGTCACAAGGCCAGTCAGTTTAGTTTTACGCCGCACTCAGAAATATTCCAGCTATAAGGCGTCGGTCTATAAATAATCGAGTCTTGACCAGACAGTCAAGTGATCAACATTATGAGCATCAATCTGCGCAACTATTAATCGATGACATGTGCCAACCAAGTCAGCGAGCCTGACCACCCGATCCCGCGGGTCGCCTTTTACAAGCATAGTCACCTCTTATGACGAGCATGAGTTGCTGAAGACCTATTCTACCCCGGACCTTCACGGCTACTTCAAAAGGTGAATGCCTATAGCGTTAACAATCGGATTGTTATTTCCCGGATAACGCAAACTGTCTGTGTGGCGCTAGAAGATAATTGTCCGATGATTTATCCACCGGGTACCCATTTCATGCTGGTGAGGAGATGTAATTTTGAACAAACTTACTTAAGGTAAGACCACGACTTCGTTGTGAGGCTGGACTCGATTCCTAGAAACACCCAGGAGTAAAGCCGCCAAAACGGTTACCCATCTAAGGACTCTCCGAGCCCATGTTTGCGTAACTTCAACGGATTTGTGATCCTCGCTCTGTGCACGTGACCACACATTTAGCAGATTTTGAAACACTATGCGTTTAAATCTGCGTCTTTATTTTCTGAACTCGTTATTAATTTAGCATACGATATCCGCGATGTGATGCTACATTGCCTGAAATTGTCGGTTACACCACCAAAGAATCCCACTTCTGGATTCCGAAAAATGCCGAATTTTGCTTTTTGGCGTTGGCAGATATCAACGCCAGAAAAGGGGATGGAAAGAAACTGGTTTTAATTGCAGCAAGAATAGGAAAAGGGGGATATTTGAATAACTATTCTCCCATGAATAAAATACTAGCTTCTGATGAGGTATTCAGAAAAATCAGACGGCATCAATTCTGGATTGATGGTCATTTGATTTTAAGGCCACTTGACCGTGCACTACCAAATCTTGCGAGACCAACTTCCGTTTGACCACAATGACTACATTACGTCATTAATTAATGGAGGAGATTTGAACATATTGAAACGTATCCTGCAGGCTTACGAAGTTGCTACTAACCATGAGGACGGCCTTGGCGTCTGGTGTGGGTGCGTTCTAGGCACAAAACGGCTTCCCTTCTGAACCGCAGCAAGTTCGAATGAAAACAAAACCTGCATATATGAGTTGTTCTTTACGCGATATTTATTTATTTATTTTGTGGGTGATAGACAAGTTCTTTATAGCTATAGATGGGACGTGTCGGTGTAGACACTAGAACCATTGTCAAACAAATCACACGCATAATTATGTACAAGGTGAATGCAAGAATGACCGCTTGTTGAGTTTATAAAGTTGAACAGGTTGGTGACATTTACTACGGCAGGGTTGATTCCCACAATGTACAAACTAAACGCAGTGGTTCTCCATGGAATCATAAATGTTATTAAATCATAAATATATCATAAAGGTCAGCCGGAATCGGAAAGTATAATGAACTAAATTCATAAATTTAGTCATACAGACGTGAGATACTTTTGAGAGCATTTCGGTGACCATATCTCGGTCTATTATTGTCCAGGATATAAAATTTAATATCAAAGGTCTTTGTGACGCATAAGCATGTCTCAACTAAGATGCATAGCGCTCACATACACGGACATGGAAATTAATTTTCATCCTTTCGCGATCCCGTCACGATTATTATATACAATGTGTACTTTTATGAAGGACATCTTGTAGTAATACCAACAAATACACCCTATTTTCACCATCATGTGTATCCAATTCCGCAGTTCGATATTAATGCACGCAAGTTGTGTGTCAAATGTTTTGAGTTATTATAGTTTTCGATCAGTTATGCTTTTTCAGAATGTGTTTAAATTATAAATTTATAGAAAAATCGAGATTTCTTTTGACAGAAAATGCTGTCTGATTATAACCAATATTATTTTCAGAATGCTGTTGACCAAATGTACAATTTATTGTGATGGTCATTTGACCAACCAGTTAAACATGATTTTGACAGGCATTTCCAAGATGGCCTCATATTTTTCATTTTCTTCTATGGATTTAAGAAAGAAACTTCTAAGACAGAATGTGTTCTTTTCAGACAGTTTCATTTACTGATTTTTTTCTTCCGTGCTGTATTCACACATTCCGTTACGTCCTTTACATTTCTATTATAAAATGTAATTGGCGTAATGTAAATTTTCATGAAAAGTTAAATGTCTCCAAAGGAATATTATTTAAATTTTCATTCAAGTTTACTGATACTTTTACTTGTTTAAATGCGTCTTTTTGATGAGAAAAAAACATACGTAGGCGAATTCTGAATATTTCCTGACTAAAAACCTTCTTATCAGCATTGTAAGACATGAATTTCAATACTACATCGGTATCGGCTTTTGGCGTAGACTATTCCAGGAAGAGGCAGCTGAAAAATCTGAGGTCGTAGTCTCCCAATACTGATTTGGTTTGACACTATTTTCAGTTAGTATGATGTCTTGGGCTCATAAAAAGGCCTGTAAAACTCTTAGATTGTGGTATCAGGTTTGTTTTTTTTCATGGGCCATATTATGTGGTAGGGGTTTGTGAGCATTTCCTGACATTTTGTCTGCTGCCCGACAACATTTCAAGTTAATCATGGATAGTTTTACTTCTATCAATCTGATCACGTTCATTTTGACATTTGTGTATTGGTAAATGATGGATAACTTTTTTTACATATTTTTGCTTTTGAATGTAACCAAAATGGCTGCCATTGTGGCCGCCATCTTGAATTGTCGTGTGTTGCCTTCTCGGCAATTAAACTTACATAAAAATTAGCACCGAATGTGTCTATTTATATCCAATGTTGATACTTTTGATGTTTTTGACACATGTCTCTTCTTGAGTGGCGGCTTGGCCACAAAACAAGTAATTTTGTATGGTCATGTCGTGGTAATATAATAATATATTCAGCTTATATAATATACAGCTTTTTCTTGGAGACAGGGGATTTTAGCGATTCTCCGACTTTTCATGGAAATGTGTGGTGGTGATTTATTTATTATTTATAGTTTACATTATTCTTGCAACTAGAATCAGTTGTTTTTGTTTCCTGTGTACATCTAGAGTGACAGCATGTTATATGGAATCATTTCATATTATCCAGAATTCAAAAACGCTGCCACGATGGCCGTCACTGAAGTTTTACTACTTATACATAGCAGAGGACTAAATTTGTACTTATCTATAAAACAAACAATTCATTTGGTGTCACATGTTTAACACAGTATAGGAAAAAAAATAATGTTATGGTTAATAAGAGCTTCACATTCCTAAAATATTGGATGAAATGACATTACCCACAATGTTAGAAAACTATGCTTCACGGTCGATAAGCTTACAATGAACTCTTGTCTTGACTTTCTTTCATATCATTTGTTACATCATGTCAGAATTGGAGTCATCTACAAGCCAAAGCTGTTTGGGCAACAGTCACCTGCCATACAAAAAGACATGTCTCTGAGCACAATAAATCAGATCATCTGCATTGACATAGATCTCTCTGCTGGCATACTGACTTTATTGCATTTACTCTATGTCAGTTCAACCAATCCACGTGGAGCAGAATCTCTCGACTTCAGAACACCAGAAAAAGGAGAAACTGACAAACACAAATGCTCCAACCATGGTCAAGTGGTGAAGGATTGATTGGCTGCAGATACAGTTTCCAAACATACACTTGGTAGTTTACTGTTAGTGGGAGCTTTTCATTTAATATCTTGTCTCATCTAGAGACATCACTGGATTGTTTGGAACAAACATTGAACAAAACGTCTGTGCTATGTGATCTGGTAATGTTGATAGGCTTTTGTACTGTAAGATCTGGTTTTTAGATATTTTAATACGCCCGTGTACTGATGTATTTTCGTTTTCATGTTGGACTTGTTTTTTGATGTGTTTCTGTGTTGGCAGTGTTTAGCAGTGCATGGCAAAAACAAGCACTCCTATACGGCGATAAAGTCGGGCACATCCGATTTCCATGGGCAAAAACAGTTCTTCTCGAGTTTTTCACAACTTTCAAAAACAAAACAACAAAACAAACAAGCACAATTGGACCAGCTGTGCGGATTACGTTTTTTAATGTCATCATTCCCAGCATGGAACAGTACCAACTCCTCGAACACAAACACCAAAATTGTTGCCGCAGAATGTGTGTCTAAATTGACCTTGTTGAAATTAGAGATTTGAACAAGGTCAAAAGCAACTGAAGCCCGACACGTAAAACCAGAGATAAGAAACGTTTTTGAGAAACAAACCTCTGGAACCGCGTTCCCTCAGCGTATGCAACGCTACCTATGCTACTGGAGGGTTTACAGTAGTAGACACGCACAATACATTGTCACAAAATGCACGAACAGTAAAACATCCACATCCACATCCACATCCACATCCACATCCTGCTCCAGAAGAATCCTTGATCCACTTCTGTCCATGAAATGTCTTCTTGGCAGTCGTCCTGCCTCTGGGGCACTTCAGGGTCCATTTCTTCCCCCAGGACGTTGGCATGCACGCTCCTGATAAGTAATAGTTATTACCATAGTTTCCGAGTTGTATCGGCAGGTATCAGGACGGTTTTGTTCATGGGGCCCATCCGAGGCGAAGCCGAGGACGGGCCCCATGAACAAAACCGTCCTGATACATGCCAATGCAACGAGGAAACTGTGGTAATAAGTGACTTACATCTCATTAATACCGAGTGAAAACAATATATACCTTTATTAATTCTCAAAACATTGTTAATTTCCACAACCTTATTTGGGCCCCTGCAGCTTTAGTGAATGAAATCTGTAGTACTACGAAAGTTTTCGTAAGTCATTTGATTGGCTCATCCAAAATGCACGAGCATGGCGTTCCTCCACCTGCAATATCCAGGTATAAAAGCAAAACACGTGTTATACTTTATTCAGCCATGGAGTTCGATAAGGATGGAGACGAGTTGTTGTCTCAAATTGACTTTGAGGATAGAGAAGACTTTAAACTTACCTCTAGTCAAGAGCGACGACGCTTTGGTGAACCAGTGACCAGTGAATTTATCGAAGCTTTGCATCAAAATCGGATTCCTCAAAATACACAGCGGAATACATATACGACTCGTGGGCGAAAAACAGAAACATACCAAGAGCTCAACAAGGGACAGCTGCAAGTGAGCGGTATGTATTTGTACCTCCTCTCTCTGCAGAAATTCCCGCAGACGCCCTCGACTTCTGGAGGTTGGTTTATTTGTGAAATTAAACGACAAGATGGAACCGTGTATCCCGCACTGTCGGTCAAAAATATTTGTATCGGTATATGGCGCTACTTGCGTGACGTGTGCAAGAGACCACATCTAAACTTCATGGATGTGAATAACCACGAATTCTGTAACTTTCGTGCCACTCTTGATTTGGTCTGATGAAGCAAATCAATCAAAAGGGTATTGGATTGTCTTCACGCAAAGCAGCGCCTGTCACACCTTTAGAGGAAGAGATGTTGTGGGCCAAGGGCACATTTTCTTCTGAGACTTCTAGTGGTTTGCTTCATACAGTTCACTTCTACAACTACAAAGTTTTTGGATTAAGGGCGGCCGATGAACATGCCAATCTGGAAGTGAGTCAATTTGAGGTTGGCCGGTATTCCGTTGGAGAATACGTGCGATTCATTGGGCGTGTCACGAAAAATAATCAGGGCGGGCTGAAGCAATGCGGAAAGATTCAGTTCACGTGAGTATTTACCTTACATGTATACTGAGAAAGGAACACATGTTCTGTCTCAAATGTGTCTTTTAGTTACTTCCATTCGACTTTGAGGCAATAAAAGCAGAGTTTCATGGTCGAATGGCATCAGTAATCGAAGCGCATGGCATCCCAGATGACCTGGTTATTAACTGGGATCAAACAGGCCTTTCTCTCATGCCTGGGGGTGATTGGACTATGGAAGAAAGAGGATCGAAACAGGTTACGATATCTGGAATGGGGGACAAACGACAAATCACAGCACTTCTAGCCATGACCAAATCAGGACAACTACTGCCTCCTCAACTGATTTACGCTGGGAAAACAGATCGCTGCCACCCCACCGTCAACTTTCCTGCAGATTGGGACATCACCCATACTGGCACGCACTGGAGCGAAGAGGAAGGATTTAATCCAAAGCGGATTCCGCCAAGCTGGACTTTTGGACTAATTCACTAGTAGCAGGTGACCTGACATTTATAATTTACAAGTCGTGTGTATCGTGTGAATCGGAGACACTGAAAATGAATCAACTATTTAATTTGTTTTTATGTATCTGTTTGTTGAATGAATGAAGTGTACTTGTAGTCAAATTACTAGCAATATAAAACGAAAACTCAAGGCTCTTTGTTTTTATTTCACAATTTATCATAATTATTCGCGGAGGTTTTATTTTCGCGGATAATTTTTTTGCGCGAAATGCGCGAAAATTACCCCCCGCGAATAATAATGATTTTACAGTATTATTTCGAACCTTCAAGAGTGTTTCGACGTATAAACCCTAGAACTGGGCACATTTAGACCACAAAAGGTAGTCTACGTGAAAAACTCATTAGAAAATATTTAATAGGTGAAAACATTTTCGTTTCGACAGTAAATGTATCAATCACATCCGATGTTTGAAGTATGTTTATACGATTTTAGTCGCCAGGAGTGAATATATCAAGTGTTTGTTTCAGGGATATCAAGCAATACGCCCAAACTGACAACCCACGATGTTTTGTGGGACTGCTCAAGACCTACTTGGCAGCAATATCGGCCGACGGTCCCTTCTACAGGCGACCTCTGGCAGCTAAGGACGGAAAACTGCGATATTCACAACAGAAAGTTGGGATACACACATTGCAGAAAATGTTCAAAACCATGTGCGAGGAGGCAGGTCTACATGGAAGATTTACTGGCCCCTCCGGAAAGGTATGATTCATTAGATTTCATGACTATTTAGTTCATGAAACTCTTGTACTCTATAAAAAAGTTAAGAAACATCCCTAAATCCAGTTCTGAAATGCTAAGTAGATCATAATATGAATTTTAAGTTTTTGATATTGAACACTGTGATGGTCATTAATCGTTTTTTCTTGTAGTACACAAACATGAAACCATTCAGCTAACTCCGCAAACTGAAAGTGTTTTTGGTGTGCCAATAAAACATGTATGTTTTATAAAGCCAAATGGTAATTTCTTTCATCAGGTCACATTAGCGACAACCCTTTTCAACGCCAAAGTAGACGAGCAGCTCATCATGGCGAGAACAGGCCACAGAAGCAATGCTGTGAGGGTTTACAAGCGCGCCTCGGACGAAATCAACAAGGAAATATCTGACAAACTCCAACCACCGCCACCTAAGAAGCCAGAAGGAAAACAAGCTGATGTCCCTGTCGACGATGCCGATGCCAACCACGGCAACCAGAAGAGAGATTCAAAAAGTGTTGTTATCAAATGTGAAAAACCAGACGGGACATCCTTTGAAATCGTATTCTAAATAGCACTGAATAAACGAATAAATCGTCTTGACTTTTCTGTTTGTTAGGAAGTTATGGTCGTTGACTGATTCAAGATGTTTTCAATTCAGTTTGTACAGATATATTTGGCAGTGTTAAAATAAAATAATTGTTTCAACATCTTGATGAGGTCACGATATAGCTTATTGAAGATTTTCAAAAGTGTCCTTGTATCTGATATCAGAACACGTTTGAAGAAAGTGTCCTGATATCGATAATTAGCAGGACACTTTCGTGAATGGTTGCCTCTGGAAACGAGGTGTTAGTGGGATGTAATAAAGGTAAACATATTTTACATCATTGGTACCGTGTGTATTAATGCAAAATATATGCCTCCCCGAGAAAAAAAGCTCAAACATGAAACTCAAGGTGTGACTTAGCAGTAGGCGTCATTACAAACAAGGAGGCATTTTATTTTTTCTCGTTTTTTTATCGTTTGGAAAGACACAATTGCTTCTGTGGGCGACGGTTCTAATAAAGCTAAATAGTATTCTACCTCATTTATGCTTCCCACACATATTACGACTGCATGGGTGTTGTTTGTACACCGATTTTAGCAATATACCAGCTACATCACAGTGAGCAACAACAAATATATGCTTCACACATCATTCCCATATGGGAAATCGAATTAGAGTTGTTTGGAACGTCATGAGCGAACGCTTTAACCATTCGGTTATTCGACGATCCCCATAGATTTAAATGCAAAACAAATATGTCGGGGCGTGAAAACAAAATTTAATCTAAATATTAAATTGAAATATTGAAATACTTTACCAGCAGGGGGCCGCGCAGTCGGCCACTACACTGACTCTCAAAGGGACCATCCGGGACTTGCTTTGTCTCGAGCTACCTGTTGAAGGACGGAATGGTGGGTTAACACTAAGTTATGCCACCTACAGATAGCATCGTACAGGGCATGCACGAAGGGGTCCCTATCTACACTACCACCTAAATCTACCAGTCAAGTGCAGTCAGCATTGGGCCTATCGGGGATGCTGAAAAGACTGGGGCCACAGAGTGTGCCAACCCTACACTAGCTAGGGTGCGCTAACAACCATCCTCACTGTACAATCAGACCCTAGCACCGAACCTACTCCATGTACAGTCGGCGAGGGGCTACGCAGAGAGCGGACGTACGATGGAGCCACCATGAGACAAAAGTTCATCCCATCGGTCCCTCGGAAAGCCAGTGAGTAAGAGTTCCGCCCGTAAATTAGTGCAAGCGCCAGTGACGGGATCTGTACACACAAGAAATGCAATCAGTCCAAATATTACAGTGACAAATACAATTCACTGACAACATTTCTTATGAAAAGAGTTTCAGAAATTACCTTTGAAATTTTCAGTATGGTTGACATTGGTGTGGATATACCCCAGGCCAACCAGTCCGTCGTAACCCTTCCAGCAGTCCGTAATGATTATGAGTACCCCTAACCACATTGTCCGTTATAATCCTCTCCAACGTCTGTCGGTCACGTTTGTCCACTGGCACTAAAAACAACTTCCTAGTTTCTCTACAAATTCCACCCAAAACCCACTGACCCTCTACTACTCTACCCCGATGATACTTGCGTTTACCAAACTTACTCTCATCAATTTCTATAGTCATGCCAGGACCCCCTATCATGTTCGAACTTTCCCTTTCCACAACTGAAGAGCAAACCTCTCGACAGTACATGAAATAGTCCGATATAGTTTCTCTAGATGTTTTCAGGACTTTCCCATCCTTATCACAATCAATACTAGTCTCTCTGATTGTGTCTGTGTAGCTCATCTTATGAGCGAAACAGTAAGTGATGAGAATGGTCTTAGCCAACGACAAATTGGACCCAGAAAACCATGTACCCCTCCGTGCAGGAATCTGATTATTATTAGATTTTTTGCATAACTTCTTGTTACATTGAAACCTGAACACATCGTTTTTACCTTTCCTGTTAATACCATATGTGTGGGTAAGTATTTGGTTACAGTTAGGGCAGTGAGCTTGTGCTGGTAAAACACCGTAGCGTTTACAAAATTCAATAGTGCTCTCAGGGGTGCGCAAGTTAGCCGATAAGGTAAACAAATTAATGGGGACGGTAGCTCTGACCGTAGGATCAGAAACTGAGGACTGGTTACGTGCAGCTGTAGTGGGTGAGGAGGATGGTGCCGGGGGTGAAAGGGTATTGGAAGGAGGAGTGGCCGGTGTAGGGGGGAGTTAGGTGCCGGGTTTTGGCCTTGCATTCCCTGGGGGGGGGGGGGGAAGGACTTGGGGACTGTGATGCAAGGAAACGAGCGGGACGTTTTATGGTGCGTTTAGGTCGGGAAGGTGTATTATTAGAAACAGGAGATGGAGGGGGTGTTGGTGAATTAGATGATGAACGAGCATGCGTTAGTAAGTAAGACAAACCAGTGCTCGAAACGTTACTTACAGAAGAGACCTGGCCGTCAGACGTATGTCCCTCAGTCATAACGTCGGGAGAAAAATGGAAAAAATCACGTGAGTCATCGTGTGAATCGTCTCTCAGTCTACGCTGACCTGGATGATGTCACCAGAGGAGATGAGGTCTAGTAAAGGATCAGGAAAAGATTGGTCGGTAGACGGAGTTTTAGGTAGATTGGGTGGGAATTGGTCATCGGACGACATTTTTTCAGCAGACAGGAAAGCAAATGAAAGAAAGAGTCGAAGTTGGGTTTTTTTTGTTTTTTTTATTATCCATTCAACTCAGTAGACAGTTACACAAATAAATGATGCAACAGCACAAGTACACAATAAGACAAAAGTTCATATGGATAAAAGTTATACATACTGGATATATGTCAGCAGTGGTGACCATTTTCTGTCAAATGGTAACATTTTATTATTCTTAGTAGCAATAAACTTTTCAGTTTTGAAAATATCACCCAGTATTTTTAGAAATGCATCCAGTGATAACTTGGTGTTTTTAATACTTGATACATGAATGTATTTTTTACCAGCAAGAAGTATATGGTTCATTAAGTCAGTATTAGTTCCACCAATTAAGACTGTATATTTTGTCAGGGTAAATGTTTCTGTTGTTTTATTGTCAATATATTCTTTCAGTTTCAACCAGAATGTTTTCACACATTCACATTCCCAATAAATATGTATCAAATTTTCAGACACTAAGTTACAAAAAGAGCAAAGTTCATCATCAACTAATTTCATTTTCAGTAATTCTCTTTTTTTTTGTATATAATATTATGAATAAATTTCAATTGAAAGTCAATCAATTTAGTATCTTTTGTGCATCTTCTATAATCTTTAAAAATATATTCCCATGGGATGACAGTATCAAAGAGTTGTTGCCATTTTTCACATGTAGAAGGGAAATTTTCAGTACATATAAGCTTATCATAGAAATATCTTGACCTCTTTGGTGCTGCAAGTAAACATATCAGTGGTGTGCTGAGATAGTGATTATGAACAATCAATTGATTATTTCTAATAGTATCTTTCCATTTTCTTGGTATATTTGAAAGAACCTGGTAGTAATCAAGAACTGTGCCTTTGATTTTGTAAGTTTTCTTAAGTTCATTAAATGACAAAATACCTTGATCATTACACAAGTCTCTTATAGAGTGAATACCCTTAAAATACCAATGTCTTATAATAAAATTACTATTTTGGAATCGATGGTTGAACCAAAGGGGTTCAGATAAGATTTGATTAATATCTGTAAAATCAGTTTTATGTTTTCTATCAAATATTCCCCATGCTGCAACGCATCTTTCCTATAGGGATTAATTATTTTCACATAATTTTCAATGTTGGCTCCAAGCAGAAATATATCCTTGAATGGAAAGGTACTAGGGCTAGTGTTTTTATTTTGGAGATATTTATTTAATACTGACAGTTTTAATGAGTTAATGAATACCTCTACATTAACCATTCTGAGTCCCCCTTCTTCATATTTTCTAATAAGTGTTGTTCGCTTTATCTTATCGCGCTTATCATTCCAGATGAATTTATGAAATATATTGTTTAATTGAATATATGCACTAATGATGAGAGTGCTAAAGTTTTAATAACCGTTATTTTCCCTATTAATGTCAAATTTCTTTTTCTCCAATTCCCTAGAGTTCTATTAATAATTTCTAGTCTTTTTCTTGTATTAATGACCCAAAGGTTATTCAAGTTAGGATTAAGCTTTATTCCTAGTACATCAAAATCCCCACTGTGCCAATCAATTTTAAGATCTTGACATAACATCATGTTACTACCTGCCATTGAGCCTATCCATATTGCTTTAGTCTTCTCTACGTTTATTCTTAAACCAGACATTTTGTAGAAATTATTTAGGGTGTCAGTTGCTATGCTTAAACTTTCTTCACATCCATCAAGAAATAATTCAGTATCATCTGCATATTGTCCAATTTTATGTTCAGTATTATTCAAAGTCATTCCTTTTATTGCACTGTTGTTACGGATCATTATTCCTAAAATTTCTGCCACTAAAAGGAATATGTAGGGAGAGACCGGGTCGCCTTGTCTACAGCCCCTTTCATTGTGAAAAAACTGAGATAGATGACAATTTTGTATAACACAAGATGTAGGATTATTGATTAATATTTTGATCCATTTTTCCATATTAGGTCCAAAGCCAAATTTTCCTATTATTAGAATTATAAATTCTTTAGAGACAGTGTCAAAAGCTTTTTCAAAGTCAGTAAGTAACAACAGTCCCTTTTACCCTGTAATTTTGCTTCAAACATAATATCATATAACAGTCTAATGTTCTCACTAATACATCTTCCAGGGATAAACCCTGTCTGAGTTTCATGAATTAGTGTATTCAAAGTTTTTTAATTCTATTGGCTATACATGTACTGAGTATTTTATACACAGAATTTAGTAGGGAAATTGGGTGCCAGTTTTTTTAACAACTGTCTATTTTTGTTAGCTTTGGGAATGCATGTGATGACGCCTCTTTTGATTGTTGGACCTAACATATTTTGCCTGAATGTTTCTGATATATATCTACAAACCCAAATATGGAGATCTTTCCAGAAAAATTTAAAGAATTCTATTGGGAAACCATCTATTCCTGGGCTATTGTTATTTTTCATTGATTTAACAGCTTGTGTTATCTCATCTAATGTAATGTCAACATCAAGAGTTTCAGCTTCAACAGTTGTTAGTTTTGGTGTAATAATATCATTGAATATCTCAATATATTTACTTGCTATTGTACCACCTGATGCGTATAAATTTTCATAAAATTTTCTCTGCTCATATAAAATAGCCTTACCATCTGATATTACTTCACCTTTATCATTAATGACACTATTCATAAGCTTACTGGTATAATTTCTGTTTTCGAGATGACAGAAATATTTGGTTGTTTTTTCTCCTTCCTCGTACCACTGAATTCTATTTCTTATTTGTATACCTCTTATTTCAGCTTCTTTTAATTTTTCAAATTCTAGTTTACATTTGGATAGTTCAGCAAGTTTAGTTTCACACACTGTTTGGAAATTTTCTCTGATTTCTTCTTCCATTGCAGAGATTGTTTCTTCTAAATTTTTCATTTTTTCAGTTTTGATTTTTTTAGGTAGGAAGAGAATGATATTGTTTTCCCCCTCACTTTCATCAAAAATGTTTCTAAAAACAATGTGTCACTTATTTTAAGTTGTAATTTTGAGTCCTCAGTATGACTTAGTTCATCCTCAGTGCAGTTACAGTATTCTAATTTTGTTTCAAAAAGCATGTCCTTGACCATATTTACATAATCTTGATTATATAGTAATGATGTATTTAATTTCCAGTATCCACCACCCCGTTCCTTATGAAGTTCACTGGAAAAGGACATAGTAATTGCCGAATGATCAGATTTGTATCCTGGAAGTATGGAACAGTCACTTGTCATGTTTGCTAAATCTTGTGAAACTAAAAAGAAACCAAGTCTGGACTGTTGTTTCGGTGTTTTTTCCACCATGTGTACTTTTTTACATCATAATTTCTCTCCCTCCAAATGTCTATCAAATCATACTTTTCTATATTATCTAACAATACCTTTCTTGCTTTTGGATTATTAATATGTTTATAATTTTCAAAGTCAATGGAAAGAGCCGAAGTTACTGTCACTGCTCAATATATAACCTCAAGGCACGTGAAACATCTGCTTCGACAAATAATGCAACCAAGCATACTATTTTAAAAAACATGGAAAGAACACGATGAACACGAAGTTACCGTGACATAATGTGGGTCACCGACAACATGCTACTAACTCAACAGAGAACTGCACAACAAATTTGTAAACAAAATTAGTTTTTATGATAGTAGTATGTGACGTCACACTTGGCGTGTTGCTACACATAAGATCGGAAAACACCTGCTGTCAACTACTTCTTCATAGCCGTGATCACACGACCGGAAGATAAGGGGAACCGGAAGCGGACAAGACCTACAGGACATCGGATGGAATCCCAGGTGAGTCGTGTCAATTCGCACAAAAGTTCAGATAATAAGTGGTTGAATGTAGGGTTAGGAGAATAGAGAAGAGTTGAGGTGGGTCGAGGAGGCGAGAAGTACAGACGACGCCATTTTATGCGAATGCTATCAACCTCACCCCCCACCCCCACTTTTTTAATTTTACCCCCAAACTTCTAAACCCCCATTAAACGCTTTAACACCCCCCCACCCCCCACGAAAAAAAAATATATATATACCAGCGCCCCTTTTTCTAATATTACTCCGGGAAATAAATCCCCGGGAGCGCGTTTCTTACAGGTACGGGCGGAACTCTTTCAAAGCCAGTGTACTCAAGTCCAGGTGGAAGGGTTTAGAGGGACGCAACACCAAATCCAACATGTGCCAGGGTTCCTGCGTCTGAATGCAATGAGGCATGCATAAGCATCAGGAATCACATTTCTCGTGTATGTAGATTGGTTTAACAACAATGAGTAAGTGTGGCTTGATGCCCCTTTGGCAATATTCCAAGGACGGGCCTCAGAAGTGGGCGTGAGACATAGTATTTAGTGAGGACTCGAACACTAGCACTGAACGTGGCGTGCTAACACTTGAACAACAAGGCTACACTATCACTCCATTTACATGCAGACACCAGTATCAACCTTTTCCCATCTATACCTAAATGGCTATATACTATGAGAGAATGAGTGTGCACTGTATGTAAAACAAACATTCATGAATACACATATTTTCTTCCAAACAGATTTGGAAACACCTGCCTGTCTTGTCCTCTGTCGCCCTTCCGAAGAATAATTGAAGTCGTCCTACCTCTACAGGATCTCAATACTTTCTGTCCCAACGACGAATATTTCACATCACTGTGAGTCGGTGCTCAGACCCCAAGCGGGTTTCAGTCACTCGCTTCGGTCTCTCACTTAAGCGTGCAGCTGGAAACGACAAAAGACAAACCAGCCACCTTACGCAACCTAATCTCAGTCGCCGAACCCGAAACAAAGGGTTAAAGCTATTGAAAACTCCTCAATCACAAGTGTTTGCACAGAGAAGTCATCTCAACATCGGACACCACCATATTTGTACAGGAGACACCGCCATCACATTCACCAATACATGACGCACCACCACCGGGATTACATGGGTACATCACAACATCCACCCATGCAGGGGGCACCACCACCACATGCACCACTACATATAGACACCACAGCCACCGACACAACAAGGGACGCAACACAGCCACCACTGATTACGACACAACAAACGATCGTAATTTCCAATCACTTTCTTTATTTGTATTACAAGGCGGTATGAACTTAGAAGTTGGTGAGGTAATACAAGACGCTATTATGGATGACAACTTCTTTGATTCTTTTAACATGACGTTTCAAGGCTAATTCTTGCCCCTTCGTCATCCACCTGACGAATCTATGATCGTTTGTTAAACAACTTTTATCCTAACTTGAATACAATTCTAAGACTTAAATTTTCAATTGGCAAGATAAAATTACGTGAATTTGAAGTATTAATTTCACTATGTCTGGTTTACTTTTTGTGTAAAGTGAGAAGTCATCTCAACATCGGACACCACCATATTTGTACAGGAGACACCGCCATCACATTCACCAATACATGACGCACCACCACCGGGATTACATGGGTACATCACAACATCCACCCATGCAGGGGGCACCACCACCACATGCACCACTACATATAGACACCACAGCCACCGACACAACAAGGGACGCAACACAGCCACCACTGATTACGACACAACTACATCCACCACTACACCACTGAAACACGCAAACTACATCTATTAATGTATGCATGTCATCATCAAGATGTGGTGCCACGGTGGACACTGAAGTGTTTTAGCCCATTATGTTTAGTGGTGGGTTTGTTCATGCTTTCCTTGTGCAAACTAGTTCTAAAGATGTGTTGTGATGCGACATGCATCCTGGAAAGACAAAGTAGGATCATACCTTTTGAATGAATTAAATCTCTCGATATGGATGAATTTGACGGTTAAGGAAATATGCATTTGAAACAACAATATTGACACCTAGGTGATTTCAAAAGTACATATGTTATACTCCCAGTTTTGCGATATTAAAAAAACAACAACAATATAACTTTAAACACATGAAATGTTTTATTGATAACAGTACTTCTTTTTTATTCTTTATACCACTTTTCAGAACCACTTCTTCAGAGCTAATTCTTGCTCCTGGTCAGCTATTTTGTCCAGGTGATAAGATATTATATTTACCAGCCACTGTTTAGAATACCTCTTGGCTACATTTTCAGTTACATGTACTTTTGCTGAATCAGCTGTCACGTAGATACAAGTCACGGTGTGGATGCATCTTCCAGTCATCGTACATTGTAGGTGAAACATTTGTGGATTTAGATCTGGTTTTACATAATCGTAGATTGTACATGTGTTTATTAAGATTTGCATCTAAATGATCGTAGATTGTACTTTTATGGATTAAATCTGGTTTTGAATAATCGTACATTGCCTAAGCCTGTATTAAGATCTGGTTGCAGACAAAAGAACATATAAATTGATACATGTTTTATATAATTGTATCAAATTCCAAATTATTCCCTTAAAATTTAAAGATATTGTGAAATTCCGATGTCTTAATGACCTTTATTGTGTCTTATTTCAGGGAAGGGCTAAACGTGACTTCACTAAACGTGAGAATCCTTGAGAATGGCTTTAAAACATTTAAAAACATTTTGGGGGATCGAACCTACACTAATTGTCAAAACGCTTCACCCACTCACTCACTCAGCTATTCTGGACGTTGGGATTTGATGGCTGCGTTGTATGCGTATATAATCTGGAACATTCTCTGACATTGTCAAGTGTTTTAACCACACTTCATATAATCCGAACCTTTAAAAGGATATATACTCTTCAAAATAAGTAGGGGAACCTGAACTTTCAATTTGGACAGGAACTGTAAACGTTAACGAACGTTTCAAGGACAGACATCTTATGAACACACCACCATTTCCCTCTATTACCACCCCTAAACACATCGCATGATATGCACGTGCACAACGCAGTAGCCCCCATACACGTCCCATTCTTGATTCTGACGTTTTCTTCGAGAAGGTCGAGAAATCAATTATTGATTGACTTCGATGAATCTCCTAAATATGTTTAATCGTAAATAAAAAAATTAAGATCCCTTACTTTAGTTAAGAGTATATTAAGTACTACGTGGCAGATAGTATGTCCTACGTAGGAGATACTAAGTCCAACGTCCTAAACATTGTGCTTAGGAGATATTAAGTCCTACGTGGGAGATAGTATGTCCTACGTAGGAGATAGTGACACCAAAAAACTTTTTCACCGTGGCCCTAATACGCTTCCGTAAAGAATGGAACACAATACCTGGACATAAAATTCAATGATTTGACTTTGCCACAGTCAGTCAGGAGGGGTACTAGGGATGTTATTGCAGCTGATGGCAGTTACGCCAGATATTGGCATTGTGCTTTGCTGTTGATACTGATGTAACTGCTTGACAACTGCAAGTCACAATCTTGAAAATGACGTTAACGTCATATAAATGTGCTTTCAAACAATAAAAATATGATTTATTTCTGACACGTTTTCTCCTAGGAACAAACTACAGTGTTTCGTTAGTTTTTCGTTTTGTAGAATTGCAATTAAATTATTCAAGGGTTATTTTTAACGAGATAGTATCGCGAACTGAGCTTTTGGTAAGGTTCGTGCTATAGGTAACGGCGACATATGGATACAAATTATGGTGTTGCGATGCTGTGTGGGTATGCTACGTGGGTATGCTATTTGGGTATGAGTGGGTGTGGTTTTAAGCCGCTTTTAGCAACGGTCCAACAATATCACGACAGGGAGCAACAGAAATGGGCATCACACCCATGTGTAGAATCGACCCCGGGTCTTCGGCGAAACAAGCGAACGTTTTAACCACCGTGCTACCGCCCCGTCACACATTAATAGCTCTGTAAGCATTTATATGTGAAAGACACTGTGTGAACCTTTTTTCTCATGTTAGCACACAAACAAGCCCCCACACACAAACATACACAAATATGATATAGGGAAATAGCTCTTTTATCTTGTTTTCTAAAACGAAGGACCTCTGGCATCACATAAAAAAATACATAGATATTTAACATGGGCTACGGTGGTAGCATCCTGTTGCTCAGTACGCTGACGACAGGCAGGAATCTGCTTCCCTTGGTTGGATGTCTATATGCACGTGGCAGAAATGAAATCATTATCACGTTCACCCACATGTGCCAGGATGTGCTTATAACGATAAGAAATCGTCCATGCCTGCAAAGCTTGAAATTGTACACGGATTGGTGATGCTCTTCTCAGTCAACACACAACACGTACAGAATGTCATGTTTCGCAGTGAGCCCTCACTGAACACGAATGTTAAACGATCGGGAGATGTATGTTGCTGAACTTAATACAGCAATATCTGCTTGGTTTATGTCTCACATGTGAGAATGGGTGAGTGAGTCACATGTGGGAATGGGTGAGTGAGTGAAAGTGTCACGTATTAAAGGACCCTAGAAGAATTTCTGATTCGTTTAGCAAATACACCTCCGATTTCAGAAATGTAAATGCAGATGTTGCGAAAAAGGTCTTACAGCAAAGTACACTGCACTCTAGTTGTTTTAAGTAAATCGTTCAAGTATATAATGACTTCAATAAAAAATAACATCGAACAAAGTTCATGTAAGAATTAATGTAAAATACAAAGATGGTCGTATTTACCAAAACAGTATTATGGAAATCGACACAACATATTTATGAACACTAACCTGACAATTTGTTCACACCATGACCATCATAGATGTCATTCGATAAAATGAATCTGTCAAGCCACCAAGTCTGGCTTTTGATGTTGTTAATCCACCCTTCAGATAAGCCTGAATTACTTGAGATCGATCCTAACAGTGATTTACAGATTCTTAGGGAACTAAAAGTATGAAACACATTTTTAACGCATGTAATATCGGTACCTGCAACGTGTAGAGGTGCACTGTCCAGTACAGTTCATCAAGACTAACATCTCTAAAACACTTTTCCGTCACCATATTAAGCCGTTTTCACCTAGTCCCTTCACTCCCTGGCATGCGGTCATCGATATACCCCGTCAGTAACACGGAATCTAATTTACGTTTAGTCACCAGAGGATTGAGAATGATATACGATCTGTCTTCAAGTGACCTCTATACGTCTGTTCGATTTTCACGGCAGCTGAAAATAACGATTCAACATTTAATGCTTACTGGGTGAATACTGTACGCGTCACTTAGATAAAATTGCTAGGTGTCCACCTCGGCTGGCTAAGCCATTTCATGTTCATATTTCTGTCTAGAGTGTTCTTAAAATAGCAACAGCGTCTCGAAAACTTCACAAAGCCTGAAGGAATGTCACCAATCACAATTGACATTTCACTGCAATGACTACTTATGACGTGGTCGCAAAATCAGAGGAAGGACATCGGTACTTGTGTGATTACAGAATCAATGCCCTTAACGATTTGTCATTCAGGCCCGACCTTTCCTCTGACGAGATGACAAAAGCTCTGATAATGTTGTAACAGATTCCACACAAGAACGGTCCGATGCACGAACACTTGCCGAGACCGTATCTGCAGAGGTCGGTTTACATAATGCTTGATGAGGCAGATAGTCAATACCATGTTCAAAGGGGTAAAAATCTTTAGTTCATTGACACTGAAAGAAAAGACTCTCGCGATATAAGGCAACGAATCTCCTGAAGAACCTAGCTCTGAAGAAGTTGTTTAAATGGTATTTACGTTGCTGATTATCACTTAGATTTGTGTTAAAGGGATTGGATATTTTAGGATTGATCCGTCGGTTCAAGTTTGGCATCCGAGCTTTGAACTTTTCTGGCCTGAACTATTTCAACGGATAATATATAAATAGACTATCAAAATACACAGGCCTTAGCTTGACATATTTGTCACTGGCAATGTTCAGTGATATTTGTTTTAATGTGACTCATCAAAAAGACGCAATAGACTCCGAATTTCAGCTCAGTATTGATTTCACGGAAACGTCAGTAAATAAGCTACCAGTTGTATCTGAAATGCAGTAATGTAAACACTTGTTCTTTCACTAAACAGACATTCAAATGTCATATGGCAGTGTCGCAAAGTTACCTTTGACTGCAAAGGGCAAGGGATCCATGGAGAACCTGTGTTCAGAATTGATCTTCAGTAACCCATGCGTGTTGTTAGAGGCGTCTGACAGGATCAGGTGGTAAGATTTGCAGACTTGATCGTATATGTCGTCGTTCCCCAATTGCCTACACTGATGCTCATCATGTTGATCATTGGATTGTCTGGAAGACTCGATTTAATTTTGTGGTTTTGCTTTATATTAATTTTCTAATACCCCGAATACACACAGCTCAATAGAAAATATTAGTTTGTCAACACGTCTGCTGTTGAAGAGTAAAGAAACTAAATATTATTGTTTTAGTTAATGATATATACACGACCATTTGTTATAATTTCATTTTCATATGTTAAAGTCCTAAATCATTTTTTCCATATTTTAGACCTCTGTATCATAGTGGCTGTGAGAAATACATACATAACTGCTGCATCCATCAACATGCTAACATATAGCCTCTGCAGATTTGTTTGAAAATATCATCTTGGGTAATTGTTACTTCCGTTATGATGAAGTGGTGTATATATTACAGTCAGATTGTGAAATCAGTCATTTCCCCATATAGGTCTTACGTCTACCTCTCGGCCCGAAGAAGTTACAAGTCGACGTGAATCAGAACAAGACCTGCTTGATCTCACAACACCAGCTGACACAACGCCTGAAGCGGAACCGATCTTCATCTGAATCGGAACAAGCTGATCTGACACGGGACAACGCTGACCTGGTCAAGCGACAGCAGCCTGTATTCTCACATCATTTCAGTCATTTCGTGAGGTAACTAGAGCTCTAAATCAGCCATTTCATGAAATGACTTGTGATCTTAGTCATTTCGCGAAATGGCGCACACTCTTATTCATTCCACGAAATGACTCATTTCACAATCTGACTGTAACATATACAAAGAGACTGACTAGTGTCCCTTGTAACACAGAGAGAATGTGAAAGTAATTAGTGCACTAATATCATAGTGAGTGATATAAATGATTGATGTCCTGGTCAACCCCACAGAAATAATATTTGTATGAAAGCAAGTCGTTGAAGTAATCTTAAGAGCAATTATGAATACATGTGACACATCGCCAGATATTTGATATCAAACTGAGGGGTAATTTTGTGTACATTATTCGCCCACGAGTCAGTGAAGGATATGTAAGGTCCGCCATTTCATTTGTGTACAGCTTCTTGTACACTTATAACCCGGAGTGCTGCCAGTGTGATAATGCAAGCCCACACACACCCCATCCTCCACGTTGGCCAGTCATTGTTGGTAACCAAAAGGACGTTTGGCCTTATATTCCTGGAGTAGACGTACTTGAAACAACAATTAATTCAATTGTTTCGTTGTTTCTAGATTACGCGGTGCAACATCATCAAGCATTTTACGTTTTTTTTCATCCACCTCGTATTACAATAATTATGATACCGTCACTTGGAAAACGAATACACTCTGACGTATCTGCAGTTAGAAATAAATTTGAGAGTAGTAGCAGAGCGACCAGCAACATTTTATCACCTCCTTTATTGCAGTGAGTGAAGCAAAGGGTGGATCTAACCTCAACAAAACTGAACTTATCTGAAGCAAAGGAGAAACCACACAGGATACCCATTGATGGATCTGGTGAAGCAGTCACAGGTGCCACCGTCACTGGACCAAGGATTATATCAATTAGACATCTGTGAATCAGTTTAGTATTACGCCGCACTCAGCAGTATTCCAGCTATATGGCGGCGGTCTGTAAATAATCGTGTTTGGATCAGACAATCCAGTGATCAACAAAATGAGCATCGATCTGCGTATGTGGGAACCGATGACATTTGTCAACCACGTCAGTGAGCCTGATGTCGTTAGTTGCCTCTTACAACAATCACAGTTGCCCTTTTCATGGCAAGCATGGGTGTCTGAAGACCTTTTCTTCCCCGGATCTTCTTGGGTCATTGAGACAACAGTTTTGTTCAACCAACTCAAAGGTCCTGTTGACAGCACTAGAATATACCTGTGAGCAAGCCAAACATATATTTTTAAACTCACTTAGTCCATAAATATCTATAAATCAAACATACACTTTTAACCGAATTACTTGATTTATTCAGTGACCCTGGTATCGACCAGTACGACACCATTTGTTGTCGAGCAATATTGGAATCGTTTGGAACATAATGACTGCTGCTAAAGGAAAACAACATGTCTGTGACACCGCTTCCGATGCCATACATACTTTACAAACCAGACATTTTTTGCTGCATTCGAGATCTAATGCACAAGAAATGGGATAACCAGCTGCAGGTTGGTATGAATAAATTACATGCAATTAAACCAACTCCCTTTTATAACTACTTCATAGTACTAATCAATCCAATTCCAATTAGGTCAGTAAACAACGAAGTCGTATTGGTCATTCATGATATACACAGTCATGGATATTTCCCGAAAGGAAGAATCCTCCATTCTGCAATCCTTGTAATAACTGTAAAACATATTTGATTTGATATCACAAAAGGATACCCATTTCAAAGCTTAGACAGTAAATGGTTGTTTAAATAATTCCTCATATATTTGTTGACTCTATCAACAAGAATAGACTTGACTGTAAGTTGGCTGTATCTTCACTGGGGTTATGCTATTATCTTCTTCAGAGGGTACCCAAGTCCCGACGCATTCAAAGATAATATCTCCCTGTCACGTTAAGCTAGTCATATATATCGTGTGTCGCTGTAACGTATGACTAGATTTGTCTGTAATCGGTAGCATTTGAATGAATGGTGAACATCAAGCTGGGGATCATGCAGGTAGCAACATTACTTCCTGTACCAAGTGTTTCTAGTATTGTGGTCTATCCCGCTATGCTGTGTGCCGTGTATAGAAATACCGCGACTTCGTTAGTGTTGCTGTGATATTCTTGTTATGTTATTTGTTGACAGTAATGTATATCGTGTAAGTATGTTTTACATAAATATATAGCCTTCTTAGTAAGATATGGATGAATATATTTTCATTTAAACCCATTCACTGAAAATCAAATCTCCATGAGCATTGATGATGGGAAGGCTCCTGTTAAAGGGCCTTAGAAATCAGGGGTCCAGCTACCATTATGAAAAATGCCCTAGCTTACACGTTATTATAGATGGGTAAGCCGTCGATGATATGCAAACATAAAGTATTGTGAAATGTCGGACTCATAAAAAAAGTGACTTAGTACACGCCTTGAAATGCAACTTTACTAGCATGCTGGTACATTGTTCTCAAGTTATTTGTCATGCTCTCCGAGTCTATAACCTCTGCGACTCGTGAAGGTCCCGGGGTAGAACAGGCCTTCAGCAACCCATGCTTGCCATAACAGGCGACTGTGTTTGTCGTTAGAGGTGACTAACGGGATCGGGTGGTGAGGCTCGCCGACTTGGTTGACACATGTCATCGGTTCCCAGTTGCGCAGGTCGATGCTCATGTTGTTGTTGATCAGTGGATTGTCTGGTCCAGCCTCGATTATTTACAGACCGCCGCCATATAGCTGGAATATTGCTGAGTGTAGCGTAAAACTAAACTCACTCACTCACTCACTATAACCTCTGCATGGAGTTTCCACAACTGTTACTCGCTCCTGTTTATTGGTTTAATTAAAGCAGGGGTTTAATTATTTTAGCAAAAGCCAAGTGACTGTAAGAAAGCAACTTTTCATGACTAACTGACTTGCCCTGGGCGTCGGGCGATGGGACTTTTTAACCCCTGATAACCGTCTGATATAGTCATCTATTTTCATCGATTCATATCTATGCTTACATACCTTCATTTCCAGTAGATTCACCAAACGGATTCTCTTCTGTGTAGAATCTAGATGACTTATTGTTGGGCGAGGACGTTTTGTAGTCTTCTTGAGAGACTAAGTCCCAAAACTTTTAATGTAAATTTTAATTTTTTAACATTTTTAATCGTAGTATTTTGTCATTTGTATGGCTAATTCTCTGCATAAAATCTGACATTTTATTGTTGCAATATTACCTAGGTGACGATTAATATTAACTTCACACACTGAACCGCTCAGCTGCCCTGTGTCATTTACATTTGTTCCTGTGTTCATGAGTGGCATTGGTGGCTCGTCAGTTTGCAAATAGATGGACATGGCAGACCCTACATTAACTAAAGTGGACATGTGCAGGAAAGACCTCCTGATGGTCTTGGTAAACATCAAAATAACTACACGTTTTAAAAGTGTCAGGTTTGGTGTGGTGTTCGTGCACGTCAGATATGGCCACGTGTTCATCACACGTTCTAAATAACGACAGGAATAGGTTTTAATGGAGGTTCCTTATTTGACATCACGGAGACATATCTCCTGCGATGACAGATGAGAAACACGTTTCCCTGCTCTTATCGAACGCATGCATGACTGGAAATACAAAATTGGAAGTTCTTTTCCTCATTTAAGCCTTTGTTTATCTGTGTAATCCATCACCAGTCTCCTGGAAGGCACAGTGGGTGGTCCTCTGACTGTGAAACACAGACATGTTCCATGAGAAAATTGAACAAGGACACGTTAAGATACGGGTTATAACTGATCTTCAGTAAGCCGTGTTTGTTATAAGAGGCGACTAACTGGATCGGGTGGTCAGCTTTATTGACACTGAGTGACACACACGTCATCGTGTACCAGCTGCGTAGATCGATGCTCCTGCCGCTGATCCCATTATTTACTGACCGCCGCTTTAACCTGAAGCTGTGCAACCCACCCTCACCCAGTTATTCAAATCTACCCTGCTATCTGGCCTGTATACTATCAATCTGATCAAGATCCGTGAAGGTCCCAGTGTAGAAGAGGCCTTCAGCAACCCATGCTTGCCATAAAAGGTGACACTGCTTGTAAGAAGAGGCGACTAACGGGATCGGGTGGTCAGGCTTGCTGACTTGGTTGACACATGTCATCGATTCCCAATCGATGCCAATGTTGCCATATACCTGGAATATTGCTGAGTGTGGCGTAAAACTAAACTCCCTAACTGAACTGACCAGAATACTCCTGTGCTGAAATTATTCCAGAAAGAGATCAGTGGTTCGTGCATCACTAGGGAAGATACCACGTGGTGTTCTGATGGTAATGCTAGTACATCTACAATAGCACAAGATGACTTGCAACTTTATTTCCTCTACTTACCTCTTTCTGACAATTTCAAATACGTACCTTCCTTGTGGCATACTCTCGAAAACTAAACACACCATCAGCAGTGTTCTGTTTATAAGGGGGAACTACACGCCAAAGCTGGGCATGCTCGTTGCCTTGGTTGATGCACGTGGTCGTATATCACTAGCTCAGAACGTTGTATCAGTCACTATACTCGCGTAAGTGTGTCTACCTTTAACCGTCATATTGTCTTTGGCCTTAATCACATACGCTGTTGCCGACGAGGAACTGACTGATCCAAGATGCCGCCAACAGAGTCAGGAGAAGGCGATAGGGACTGGTTGAGTCGGGAATGAAATATTCACTGGCTAACCATGCTCGAGTACAGGATTTCCAGACCCTATCCAGCAGGACTCTGTCAGACATGCACAAAAATACAAGTGAGTGAGAGAGTTTAGTTTTACGCCGCATCAGCAATATTCCAGCTATATGGCGGCGGTCTGTAAATAATCGAGTCTGGACCAGACAATCCACTGGTCAACAGCATGAGCATCGATCTGTACAAATGGGAACCGTACCTTTATCATTACTGTGATAATAGACTTCTTATCCTCTGGCATTAAACGATTGCCTAACACTTCAGTCTTTATTCCGCACCATGTCCCTTCAAAATAGCCCCAATGATCTAGACGAGAGTGATGAGACTGGATACGGCATAGTGCCTCCAATTGAAAAAAGTTTTTTTGAGACTGCAGCGAGGGCATGTCCTGGAACCCCTAACAGAAAATGTTTCGATCCGTCAAACTTCGGTCGATGTATATTAGCACGGCTAAAATGCACTATGACAAAATCAGTCCTATCTCACAAAGTACGTACGATACACTTGCTGCTTTTACCCACGGTTTGTGAAAGTGAAAGAGTAAAAGATATTACGTAACACGTCCATAGAAATCACAGGAAATGGACTCTACTGAATATCTGGCTGACATTTTGTTTTTCATTTACAAATCTCAGAGAAGAATCAGAAATGTATTTTGTAGTCAGAGGGAAATTATGTGAACGGGTGTAATGAGATCAGCATAGAAACATGATATACATAAGGAAATCGACAGGGACCGAGATATAAGTTCACTGCAACCGAGAATTCGTCTAAAACATCGGATATATTCTCATAAACGGAAAAGACGGGGAAATTTATGATGTTCACTCACAGCACAGGACACATTATTGGGATTTTTGTTATCAGGTTCACCAAAGCGTGTGATGGATGAGAATGTTTTTTACAACGTTTTTATTCATGTGACAGAATTTCTGACAACTTCTATGTGGCCGTTGATATATGTAATCTCAAAGGAAATCTGCAAACTCTAAAGGATTAACAAAGTGCTGTATGTAACAGTCTGGGGAAATACAGAAAATCCTTTCAATGAGAAATATCTACTTTCATCTCCTCGTGAAAATCTATACTTATAACGCATTTAACACCGACATCAGCACATCTCTAATGGCCAGTCCACTCACTAGAGGGATGAAGAGAAATCCATCTTTGTGTCAGCCTCTCTAACGTTTGTTCTTCAGCCAACCATTGCTCAGGCCAAATGTACTAATCCACTCGTATACTTTTATCCACGGCTTACACCTAGTTGTAAACCAGACATGGGTTTGACAAGGGTCCCCCATATGGGAACTGAAACTTAATTATAGAGGTGAAGAGAGGATACTTGAATCATACAGGGATAATCCCACTGTGGTAGTGAAACAAATCTAGGCTTAAGATAAGGCCAGCTCTCATAATGGATAGTATCAGTTTTTTTTATGTACTTCAAGTTCAGTGGTACTAATTACCCTTGCATTTGTTTGGAATGCCATTCTAACTGTTACATGTTTGGACTCACGACTCCTTGTTCTTGATACCTAGTAGTGACATGCTTTTCCTGAATTTGCCAAAGAAAACCATGGACGCCATCTGGATTCGTACCTGACTATACTAATGAATATCCTCTTCTAGCAAAGCGACATGCAGTGATTATATTGAACTATCAAAATTTGTAATCATAAAATATAAGGGCTTGTGAAATATAGATGACAATACTAGATATTAGAATGAAGATCTGTGCAAATGCAAGTCTTATTCAACAACAAAACCAATGCAATAGTTTCCACATCCTGCACTATGTTGTTCTACAAGCTTTTGCTGGGTGTCATTTCTGATGTTGACACTTCCAAGAAAGGTTGGTTAATCTCCTTGGGCCATTATTTTTGTCGGGGTAATGGCAGCGAGTGAGTGAGTGAGCTATAAAGTAACGTCACATCGTCAATATTTCAGCCATATTGTGACGAGAACAAACATGATTATAAAGAGTATGTATATATTATAAAACCCGTCGTCAAAGTACGGTAAAATAACTAGAGTATCACAGTTCAAATTTAAAACTAGCATATGAAGTTAAAACTAACAGCACAATTTGGACAAGGCATAATATAGAAATAGGTTATAGATCGCCAACAGCTGTAGGTAGCAGCGACAACGAAAGAGTACAGGTTTGGTAGATACAAAACCAGACTCAGTGAAATCTGACTCCAGGATCGAATCAAATCGCGGCAAATCTACATCAAGTATTTGGAGAACGGACATACAATCTGATGTTGTGTCGTCCACTGCATGTTGCTAACAGACCCTGATTCTGCACACAACGTCAAAAACCGGATAGTTGCCGGTTCATCGGTCACATTCCACTTCTCAGAGGCGGGAGTAAATTCACTGTGACTTTTGTGGAACCCTGAATATACAGAACTATCAGGGCAGCATACTGCGTCTGTCCGTTCTCCTGATTGTTCAGTGCTTTGTGTTTCAAGACAAGACTCATGCTCACGAGGCACGGACTGTCAATGCCCAGTTTTTGCAGTGTTTTAGCAGCATGCCAATATGCCGCTTTGCTGACCAAAACATCTTCTGTCATACTTAGTTGCACGTTGAAAGTCTCAAAACGTCGACACTACAAACGAATATCTCTAATTAACCTCGGTTATATTTAGTTACCTTATTTTGAGTATCCTCTACAGTGTTAAAAGTATAATTATGTACATTAGAACTATAGCTGTGTTTGATTTGTATATTATCATATGTATAAAATAAACAGATAACATATATTTGTAATATAAATGTAATGGATGTTGAACAGCATGAATTTTACATATATTTTCCCTATTATTTTCGGTTCCTAAACAGAATGACCAAAGAGTGAGTGAGTTTAGTTTTACGCCACACTACATGGCGGCGGTCTGTAAATAATCGAGTCTGGGCCAGACAACCCAGTGATCAACGGCATGAGCATCTGTCTGCGCAATTGGAAACCGATGACATGTGTCAACCAAGTCAGCGTACCTGACCACCCGATCCCGTTAGTCGCCTCTTACGACAAGCATAGTTGTTTTTATGGCAAGAATGGTTTGTTGAAATCCTATTCTACCCCGGGTAGACCTTCACGGGTCGAATGACCAAAGAGTAAGCGCCAACTGCCCCTAATGCCTGTTCTGCCAACAAACCGAATTTTTATTGCAAAACATCAACCAAAAGAAGCCGCTTACAAATATCAGCACATTGCTAAAGCGATCGATGCATACTAAACTCGTAGTGTTGAACAAAAGCAACAGAAATATTTGTATGCTTTTTATGTGATCATCATTTATGTGACGCATCACTCACCGAAGTGCTAAGTGTATGACGGTCGGCTCCAAGTGAGGGAGTCCTGACCAGACCGAGTGAGTGAGTGTGAGTTAGTTTTACACCGCATTCAGCAATATCCCAGCTATATGGCGGCGGTCTGTAAATAATCGAGTATGGACCAGACAATCCAGTGATCAACAACATCGCCTTTTATGACAATCATGGGTTGCTGAAGGCCCATTCTACCCCAGGACCATCACTGGTATTGACCAGAGGGACCACTGGGTTCAATAGCATCGATCTTTACAATTAGGATTTGATCACATGCATCAACGGAGTCAGCAGACGACCAGCATAGGCTTCTGGAGATAACTTTCTGTATATACACGTATATATATATATATATATATATACACGTATACTACAAGAGGTAAAATGTAAAGACATATCTGCACAGCATGAGACAGTAGAAACGCAGATCTTCAGGATGGAATCGGTTGTCAAGGCAATGTTGACTCGTGCATCATTGTCGAAGACATTCACATTTATCGTAAAACACATGATTCTCACAATAATTCCCCTCAACACCTCACAAACGCTTCATCACGCTTTCATCATCTCCGTGAATACAACTGGCAAGCTACATTGTCTGTAGCATTGGTTTGAATAGCAAATAAATGGACATTAAACCTCCAGAGGATGAGGGGTGATATACGATATGACTTCCTGCTACCATTTATATATCTGGTCGACTTTGGCCACGACTGAACTACAAATATTCGTGCCAACTCAGCAATTCCAATGAGCTACATATAGATACAATTCCCGGATGCTGACAAAACCATTTTCAAGGAGAAGTGTAAATATGTAACATAACTCATGTTATGTTCTCATAATAGCAACAATGTCTCCTATAGTTAATACGACCGGAGTGAGTGAATGAGTGGGTGCATTAATAGTTAACGTCACATAGGCAATATTTCAGCCATGTCGTGACGAGAACATTAAATCTGAAATGGAATATATGGTTTTATATATATAAAGCTGGTGAGGAAGTTAAAACTAATATCACTAATTGGACAATAAAATATAGAAGCTGGGTATAGATCGCCAACAACAGAAGGTAGATCACCAGACTAGGGACAATGCGACTGGAAGGGATGTCACACAACAAACTGATTATAGATCGCCAACAACAGAAGGTAGATCACCAGACTAGAGACAGTACGGCTGGAAGGGATGTCACATAACAAACTGGCTATAGATCGCCAACAACAGAAGGTAGATCACCAGACTAGGGACAATGCGACTGGAAGGGATGTCACACAACAAACTGGCTATAGATCGCCAACAACAGATGGTAGATCACCAGACTAGGGACAGTACGACTGGAAGGGATGTCACATAACAAAAGTTTAATGACAAATACACATATTTCTTGGTCACTACGGATACTGATAGAAACACTCCTGCAGTAGTACTCCGCACGTAAATCACAAAGGGGCAATTCTTGCGTTATGAAAGAATCAATGACGCTAAACGCTTGAGATTCTAAACTGACCGACGCTCTGGCGGACTGACACAACATGTCAATAACATCATCACAAACTCCTTACAAGACCGACGCTGTTTGATGAGCTCGGTACTCAATACCTCATGAAATTCAGAAAACATCTTTGTTCCATAACACCGAGGCATACATGATCTTAAAAGTACAACAACACAGTGTGTCTTTTAGAACCGGTTACACACTGTCCACTGTCGAAATGGTTCGAATGGTCTCTATATTAACACTAGATCTAGATTTAGATCTAGATTAGATTAGAACATTTGAAGTTTAATCACCTTCAACATCCATGCTTTATTCATGACAAATCTGAAAGATTTACTGTAAGATAAAACTCATGAAGTTACTTACCAAACTGTACAAGTATATAGTCGTTCAAACGAAGTCTTACCATGAGAATGAATCAAATACTTAAGTGTTGCAAGATGCACATTTTACACAGACGTTTTCATAATATTCTTACTATCTCGTACAAGTCAGTATGACCATGACACCTTATGTTTGAACGGACAAGATTAACCCGACCCTACCTTGTGAGATATGTGCTGGGTGACAGACGGAGTGCACAAGAAGGTCCATTTGATGAGAGGGTACACTGTCGGAAGTCTATTTTGGAGCCAAACAAATGTCACACAGTATTCTTTATATATCTAAAAAGTTCAGTAAACGATAACCTCCTTTCCATTTCCAGTACAATTTAATTTTCAGTTGTTGTCATATTCTGACTATTTTGTCAGATATCCCTTCCATCACGAACTTTGTGAGATAACTCCTGGGTTTTCTTAACTAAGAATGATAACATTTTACTTAGCAATTCATATCTTCAAAACTTTCGAAAACGTAAATGATTCATAATACGTTTTTGTAATGTTGGAAGGACTATCAGACTGTCGATAGTGAGGGGCTTTGATGTTGACTCTTGATATTTCAACCTGTCATCGATGGATTGTCAGCGTGTCATAGAATAATGTATTACCTCCTAGGGTGAAAATATCGGGGTTCATGTTTTCATAAGATGCCCAGGGCAAAATATTACACTCACGTGGTGACGTGACGTCATGAACAATGGTATTGTGTCACATCCGGGGACGTCATCATTTATCAAAAACAAAGATATTACGAACAAAAATGTTGTAGTAATTGGAGATGTTTTAAAATCAATATATATCTAGTACGAGGAAGGAGGGGGAATAGCCCTCGTCGAAAACCTCTCTGTTACGTGTATGAGGTAAACTGCTGGCCAACATTACGACATTCAATCATGTTTCATGCTGGCTATCAATGAAATCAATGGTTTCAAATAAGATAATTTTCAGGCCTGAAGTACATAGACGTGTGTTGTTTTGGGTCAAATCCAGTATGTCACCTTGCAGAGCATCTGCAAAATGCAGCTGAGTGTATTCCGCTCCATTAAATTTAATTTATATCAATGTTAAAATCAGTAAATTGAAAACGTAAAATCCTGTTATCGAAGGACAGTAAAACATCAGGCTATCACACATATGAACATAAAACTAGCACTGAAACCTAAAACATTGTAATTAGAGAGGGGAATACGATACAAAACACGGGCTATAGACCGCCAACAACTGAAGGTAGATCACCATATTAGGACCCAAACGGATGCCTCAGTAGTACTGATACGTGTGCGTGTGCGTGTGCGTGTGCGTGTGCGTGTGCGTGTGCGTGTCTATTACATATAGCCTTAATACATATACCAGAAATAGTATTTTCCGCGCAGGGATCATACCAGTAATAACCATGTTGATTGAAGGTCGCCACATATTTTAACAGTTCACATAAAATGGCAAATAGGAAATGTTCTTATGTCTCTTATGTGGATTGGATGGTTTGATCAATTCTCGCTACAGGTCAGTACTTGACATAGCTTCAGTCCTGGATATCCGGATAGCAATTACGTTTGTAAGAATTCAAACAGCATCTTCAACCCGTTGAAACTTTTGCAGGTGGATATATAATCAACATGAATCATAGTCTCCGTCGGCCGGATTTATTTGGAAATAAGGTGGATAATTGCTGCTCCTGTATTGAATTCGCTTCGTGGAGAGGACGGCGGAAACGGTGTCCCGCGACACGCTGATTGTCTGCAAAAGTGATAATCGCATTAGTATCGCTTTACCAGTTATACATGACATATGCCCCAATCACTACTTAGGACGGGCAGTATTTGATGGAATTGAGGGTTATAATCAGGTTGGTACGTATCTCTTAATATTTGACGAACGTGGGGGTAACTTTGATCCACTTTTCTTCTCGCACTTCGGGCAGTATTGGGCTAGATTTGTCTGAGAACACACTTCTCGCTTCACAGCTCGGAAACGCACCATGGCGACAGACGGCTCTGGTGAGGTGATCAGTTATTTGTAGTTTGCTTGAATCATATTGTGCTAACCATGATTGCCACATACCTAAGTTAACAAAACCGAAGAATAAGTTAGTTTTAAACTAAATTCCTTCCCTTAATCTATAATTACACCCCGATAACTATACAGAACTAAACTAATTATCAATGTATCAATCCAACTATCCAACTAGCTGCACTACATCTAATATTACTGAAGTTACACTAACAATACTACTACTAACGATGCTAATATCCTAATACACACACTAATACAGGTAATACCTATGTATACCTTGAACACTAAGGACATGAAATAAACAACATTGGCGAAAATTGCCGCTCTACGGTCTTTCACATATATAACTCTTTTTCATGAGAATATCAGTGCACTTTATGACGTCATGTGTTTTGATGTGGTACCTCTCACAATCAGGCGATGGTTTCCTGGACAGAGGTCCTCCCGTACCCCTCTCCTTTTACATAGTAAATTTTCTATTTTTCGTAGTAAATTCTAATCACGTCATATCACCTGAATGCAATTCCTCATCTGGTAATAATCAGAGTTTTAACAGGTTTCTGTAATTGTATCTGACCCGTGGAGGTCCCGGGGTAGAATAGGTCCTCAGCAACCCATGCTTGCCATAAAAGGCGACTATGCTTGTCGTAAGAGGCGACTAACGGGATGGTCAGGCTCGCTGACTTGGTTGACACATGTCATTGGTTCCCAGTTGCGCAGATTGATGCTCATGTTGTTGATCACTGGATTGTCTGGTCCAGACTCTATTATTTACAGACCGCCGCCATATAGCTGGAATATTGCTGAATGCGACGTACAACTAAACTCACTCACTCACTCACTCAAAGTAATATGAGCTAATTACGTAAACAAAATCATCTGTGATCCTGGCAATGATGATGATGATTTAGAGATTTTACGTGCGTTCTTCTACATAATACGTATTTCGCACAAGGTGTGTTTCTGTCTCCTGTGTGTACAGACTAATATTATGACAATATTTATTCAGAACCGTATGCTCATTGACATCTTTGGTGTAGAAGACATCTAGAAAATGAATTGTTGTTCCAGTTTTATAGTGAGTGAGTGAGTTCAGTTCTACACTGCTCTCGGCAATATTCCAGCCACGTGGCGGCGTATTGTTAATAATTGAGTCTGCACCGCACAATCCAATGATCAACAGCATGAGCATCGATCTGCGCAATTGGGAACCGATGATGTGTGTCAACCAAGTCAGCGTGCGTGCCTACCCGATCCCGTTAGTCGCCTCTAAAGACAAGCACAGTCGCCTTTTATGGCAAGCATAGATTGCTGAAGGCCTGTTGTACCCCGGACCTTCACTGGTCGCTATTGAAGTATTCTTAAGTTCACTTCTCAATGGTATGGCAGCGTTGTTTATATAGAAAAAACAACAACCAGGCACATGATATGTTCCTTCTACAGGACTGTAATAGCACCAGCAAAAATGTGTCACTGTTTCTGTGGTCCATCTGATTGAAATCACCCACGTTCGGACGAAATGTGAACATGGAGCATGAAGCTGGAAAGAAGAAATCAGAAAATCGTTCAGTGATTGTGTTCGTGGGGAGTACCTCCATTATACGATTACCAGCACACATTTGACCGAACAAAAGTACACATAACGAAGCAAGACCCTGTAACTCTTTGTCAAGCTTTAACCACTAATTACACGACAGAAGCTATACACACTGACCACTTCCTGGCTAATGCCCAAGGTTCTCGTGCATTATATATCAGTCACAAGGCTTCCTGTACCTGTCCCTTCAACCAATTCAACAATACTTGAAAGAAATACATCATTAAGAAGTGCCAAGCCTGTTTGGACCAATGTATTACACGAAATGATGATCGCTGTCACATTCAGAGACTTGTAGTTACCCTCACTCTTCATTGATGACAATCCATGTAGCCAATCTTAGCTGAAGAGTCACTACAATGAGACACTTCAAACTGACAACTCCGGAGAAAAAACACTCTGGATTATATACCAAGACTGTGGATAATACAAAGTTGTTCATTTAAGCCACAGCACACTTGGCAACGGAGGTGGATCTGATGTTGCGCGCCTAGGGCTTCCGTACAAATAACTTTCACGTCAGTAAACTTATTACACGACCCCTAACTCTAGGCTCACTGTGCAAAAACATTACTAGACTGAGGTTGAAAATGACAACCTAGAAAACTATCCTCTCGATAATTCACCAAACCAAATTGCACAGTACAGGGAAATGTACGAATATTTGATGCTAGGCTGCGTGCAGTTATTGCAGTTCCGAAGAACATGAGACTATGTAATGCCAAATACTAGGACAGTATGGACAGAAAACAGTTGCAGGAACAGCAGTTTAAATGGGATAGTGCGGGAAGGGGGCTTTAAAATAATGAAGACGTATAGTTAAGACTGGTCCAATTGTTTGCAAAGTGACAGAATTGAGTCAGCCATTCCTATGTATTATAGCATTACGACAACATTCTTGCTGATCTCAAACCTATTGAATTTTGTAAGGGACATTCTCGCGATCTCGACCTTTGGAAACAAACCTAAAAAGCCAAAAGTGCGTGAATGCGAGATCGCGTTCTCGCGATCTCGCATTCTCGTGTTTTTGGTACAGAGCACGTTTTTGTCAAAAGTCAACAACACGAGAATGCGACATTTGTGCATGCTGTCAAATCTCGCAAACTCGACTTGTCACATAAGGCCACAAAAACACGAAATGCGACATTTTATTTTCTCGCGTTCTCTCAATCTCGTGATCTTGCGTTTTAGACGGTGTCGTTGTGCATTATCCCGAGGTCAAGGCACATGCGCTTGTTAGTAGTGTTGTGGTCATGCTTCATTCACGCTTTTCACTGCCCAAGTAACACTTAACAAATTTATGACAATGCTCGAAAATCCTTTGTAGTCTATGTAAGCTGTCAGAATAATCTTACCCTAACAAGACCTCTCATCAAATCAGCAGACTACGAAAGCACAAATCAGACATTGGCATCGTTTTCAATGTCTCTCCTTCCCTGAGAATCCTCCTACAAGCGACACAGCAACCCACCAATGGAGTCTACAAGATTAACGGTGGATGTGGTGACTGTGCTATGGCGAAAACCTCCTGTCCTGATTGACACCTCTTGACAGAAATTCCTTACCTATCTCATCGAACGTCTTTGAGTGGCATCTTTAGAAGTTGGTGAATCAGATAAGGACAAACGTTATGGACGAGCATACTTTTACTTTACCCTCGTGTCATTTGGTGATGAAGTATTATCAAAATACCATACTACCTTGTTTTTACTTTTACTGCTGCTGCTGCTACTGCTCTGTCCGTCTCGCTCTCCCTGTGTATTGTGCTTCATCGCCTATGTTATTTGTGATTGTACATACTTCGACTGGCACAAATACATCTATGTTATTCTATAACATGCAGTTGTTACTGTCAATATAATACTTGTCAGTTTGATATGCATACGTTAGCACCCTCCTCAAGAATCCATATCACCCGCAGAGGGGGGTGCTAACCTACTTACACCACGTGGGCGCTGAATGGACTCGTCCATTGCTTGTCGCACGTGCCTTTCCTGCACCGCCAAGGTTATGTGTACACGTGGTTTGGGGAAAAAAGTCAGTGTGCAAGATGAATTCTGATGATGAGCTTTGTCGGGCCTCGCAAGAAGCGGAGGCATGCCATATCAATAGCGATAGCGACTCAGAATTGTTGGAAGCATCTCAAATTATTGAAAAAGAATTACAAGAAAAAGGTAAAACTGCTGAACGTTTTTCTAGGCTAATGATGGTGAAATTGGGAAGCGTGCGTTGGATGCTGTGCCTAGTAACACCCAGCGGCGGGATAAATGGGCGTACAACACGTTTACTGCCTGGGCTATCGCCGTAAATAATCGGAGGAGGGGGGGGGGGTGGACGAAAACCGGTTACTCTTTTGGAAAATATGGGACTTGACGAGTTGGCATATTTCATGTCAAAGTTTGTTGTGGAAGTCAGAAAAAAGATGGCTTGGAATACGCCCCGAATTCACTCTTTCAGATAGTTATGGGTATACAATCATACATAAAGACTGTTTCTAAAGTAAATGTTGAATTTCTCCAGTCTGATGTGTTCGAAGAATTCCGCCAGGTTCTTGACGGAGAGATGAAAAGACTGACACGTAAGGGATTGGGACAATGGGTTAAGAAAGCTGAAGCTATCAGTGTTGATGAGGAGCTGCTATGGAGGAGTGGTCAACTTGGAGACCGGAACCCGCGAGTACTGGTGAACACCTTGCTTTACCTGAATGGCAAACATTTTGGACTTCGTAGTGACCACGAACACAGAAAGCTAAAACACAAAAACTCACAAATATCCCTTAAGATGGATCCTGAAGGACACGAGTACTTGTGTTACCGGGAAGATTACTCCAAAACTGTGCACGGGGGGTTGAAGCACAGAAGAGTTACCCCTAAAGAGATCGAACATCACACCAGTAGTAATCCTGCCCGATGCCATGTTCGTCTGTTTAAGAAGTACTTATTACTGTGTCCTCCGGACGGCCACGATGACGCTTTCTACCTTCAAGCTCTTCAGTCTCCGACAGATAAGTGTTGGTAAGTGTTTCGTGAGTTTACAACTTTCGGTTTTAATGTGACAGTGTAAGGGATGCCAATAGTCATCAAGATATTAAACTAAATATTATGATCAACGAAATGAAACCTGTTTCACATTCAAACCAGACCACTCGTTCAAACCAGCGTATATACTTTATCCTATACAGGATAGTCAATGAATAGCAGATTTGTTAGAAATAAATGAAAATAAAATTAAAGATGATAATTATTGAATATATGCAGTACACCCAGCGTTCAGTATTGGATTGGTCAGTCTATAATTACCAATTCTCCCATGTTCCAGGTACAGCCGAGAGCCACTGGGTCACAACACGCTACAGAAGATTGTCCCTGAAATGTGTCGGAAGGTTGGTGTGCAGGGCTACAAGACGAACCACTCACTTAGGGTTACCACGGCAACTCGTCTGTACCAGGCTTGGGTTAGCGAACCATTGATAATGGAACGAACTGGACACAGGAGCGTTACAGGTGTGTATTATTTTTCACTAAAGCAATCATTTAAATGGTGAAAGTTCGTTTCTTTCAAACTAAAGTCGCATTGTTGAGCTTAACTACATATGCTTCATTACTAATTTGGTCAAATTTTCTTTCAAACAGGTGTGCGCAGTTACACCAGAACCAGTGAGGACCAGAAAGCCATAGTAAACGCCATACTGAATGACGAACAGCTGGGAGATACTGGCGCGTCAACGGAGACCGCATCATGGCCAGACCAGGAACATGGCAAAGCCACCTCTGCAACCTCTAGCTCCACCGTCACGCTGTCCGCAGCACAAACCAGGCACCAGATTCTCATGGACAACTGCGTTGTAAATTTCACAATGAAATAAATCCAAACATACTTGTTCATGTTATTATTTTAGATTGGCACCTGGACGGAATCGCTGTATTCACACCCTTTTGATACTTTTATAGAGGTAATTTTCAAATATTGTTTCCAGGCGAAGCCGAGTTAAGTCAATGACCGAGGCGAAGCCGAGGTGTGACTTATCTACCCCAGGTTAGCCAGTCCAGCTGCCAAATAACATACCCGGTTGTTAACAACATATCAACCTCTGCACGTGCAGATAGAAGGTTGATACACAGAAAATCAACCTGCCAGAACAATGGACATAACACACCCTAGTGGTGTAAACTAAGAATGTACACTTCTCATCATTTTGTTGTAGTGCCATTTAGCACGAACACAATGAAAGAATCTACAACGAACGTACCTCTATGCAATAAACAAGAAATTGCCATGCTTAAAGTTGTATGTTTCATTCTTGTAGTATACTTATTGGTTCTGGTTCTTTCAATACACATAGACTGGAATAGCTCTGAATTCTATGGTGTTATACCATTTTATTATTCAAAAAAGATAATAACATGATTTGTGGTGTCTGTCCGTTTTACAGTGGACAGGATAAATTCAAGGCATTGTGACACGGTCTATAAGCTTTTAAAAGTTGAAGTATATAAAAAGTCACTTCTCAAGATAAGTTCATATGTGCAGAGCATTGGCGTTCACGCAGGCCTGACAACGACAACGCATAGGCGACACTAAGCGATTGAAGAAAGCTTGGGGAATATAAGTCCATGTCCGTACCAACGTTTGTCCCAAGTCAGCTAACGTGAATGGCTCATCCTGGTGTTGTCGACAACATCTCTCCATTTCATCCCAAGCGTGCTCGATACGGAACAGGCCGGAGAACAATCTCACCTCGCTGTGTCTACACCACTGATCCGTCATTTGAGCTGTCCAGAAGAAATACCTTGTTCAGTAAACAAAACACAATTCCATTCGTGTCTCTGTACCGGATGGTGATGTTGGAGCAAAATTGTGCCTCCTGTAAGCCGGAAGTGTTGCTTTGTCTGCTTCGGACGTTCCTGGAACTGATAGGACGGAAGCCAGGGATAGTCCGAGCAGTGAAACTTGCAGTATGGAATTGGATACGCCGAATGTGGTTGTCGTTCTGACGTGACGTCACGCATGGACGGTCCGCACGAGGCAAAGTTCATGTGATGTTGAACACGCCTTCACAGAGAGGGTATCGTGTTTCGATGGACACCAGTATGGGTGACTACATCATTTTGGGTCCTTCCAGTCCCAAATATAGTCACGGCGTGGAGACGCTGATTTTCCGAAAGCCACGACATGACCCATCCGCTGTTTAAGATGAAGTTAACGTGTCGTCCACAAACATTCAGGGGTTAGAGAATACCTAGTCGTTCGTCAGTTTTCAATACCAGATGTGTAATCTTGAAATGTCAAAAAACAAGGAAAACATGAATAGGTTCACTGCACATGTGTCACGGCGATAAGTGACAAATTCACGCAAAGTCGTTTGATAAATGCTTATTTTTGCAATTGGGTTATTTACATCACCTTTCACACGACGTTTATTTTACGCAATTTTATACTGTGGACCTATTTACAAATCCAATATGCACACTTCAGACGCATGTATTCCTTGTGGTAGGTAATAGGGACAGTCATGCCGTACTCCTCGGAAAATCAAAAGAAGGGTCGTGTTCACAATGTCATTAAAGGATCAATGGCACGGACAATTTGCCCTGCCAAACTGACCACCCTTGTCCTCCTGATGCAGTAATATGATGCAGTAATATAATTACAAATTCCTTACAAGATTGACGCTATCAGATGACGACAGTTTGCATTATGTTTGCATTATGACCTCAGTAGACAATACCTTGTTGAATTTCTGAACACCATGATCGTCACCAGGACCTTGAATCTTATAGAATCAATATTCACTGACACAATGGCCTCTTCGTTATTCCATTTGTAATTTATGAACACGTACTGAAAGTTATGAGTTCCGGGGTCCCGGGGTAGAATAGGCCTTCAGCAACCCATGCTTGCCACAAAAGGTAACTATGCTTGTAAGAGGAAACTAACGGGATCGAGTGGTCAGGTTCGCTGACTTGATTGACACATGTCATCGGTTCCAAATTGCGCAGATCGATGCTCATGTTGTTGATCACTGGATTGTCTGGTTCAGACTCGATTATTTACAGACCGCCGCCATTTAGCTGGAATAATGCTGAGTGCGGCGTAACACTAAACTCACTCACTCACTCGTATATGTGAGTAAGACAATGCAACCTTATGTTTGCAACGGCAAGACGACAATGTTGAGTGAAAGAGTGCCCAAAGTAGGTCAGTTTTATCACCTTATATCTTTGCTCAGGAACAGTTTGGAGCCAAACAATTTTCTTGCTCCAACAGAAGAATATTTGTCGTGACGTAGTTAATGACGAAGCCATTTACCATGCCACTTGCAACTTGACTTACAGAAGTTGCCATTTCATTTGTTGTTGTTTTTTTTGTGATATAAGTGAGATAACTCTTTTATATTTCTTATTTTATTATATTGTAAGTTATTGTAAAGCAATGTTATATCGCAAATTATGATAACATATTATGGAAGTTTACGACATGTTTTCAAGAAAAGAAACTAAAACGTTCGGGCATGTCAATGATCCACAATTCTTCGTACGTCGTGACGACCATTGTACTGTCGATTTTTGGCTTTTGGGTGGGGCTTTTTGTTTGAACTCTTGATATTTCGATTTGTTATCGATGAAATGGATGAGCGTCCTAGAAAAATATAATATGATGATAGAATAATTAGAATAGAATAGAATTAAAATAATAGGAAATAACGTATGTCAATACTACAAAGTGGACATATTCTAAAAGTAGTATACAAGCTGTAACGAAGGAAGTACACTGCTGGTCTACTGAAAGCATTTATGGATGATCACCTATATTTCAACCTGGCTAAAATAAGGAAACAGTTTCAACTCATGTTATTCAGACTAGAAACATTTTGGAGGTGTTTGTTCTCTTACAGTCCAACCCAATGTTCCATTGTATGCTTTTCTATATATCACCTGTAAGTCTGTCTACAAAATGGGCGTTGTAATGTATTCTGCTCCCAACATGCGTTACTGACGTGTTCAATTTCTTTTACTGTAAAGAACATCAAAGCTACCACGTTTAAAGACCATGGTGCCACCATCAACATCATCAGCAGATACGTGTGTAACAACAACAGAGGCTTCCGAACTTCAACTACCAGGACCGACCAAAACCGAGACTCTTTCTTCGAAGGAACTGGACTGAACTGCCTGACAACACTGTCAGCAGTGGAAGCGTTGTGGGATTCCGAGCAGTCGTTCCCGCGACTAACATCTTCTCACGTGCTCTCTCATGCGTTGTAATTACACCATCTTTGGTGTCTCCACCTCACCAGTACAGATACTCATCTGCTTAATAACATCACTCGCATTTGCGAATAGACTTAAACATATTGCAAAGATAGCATTACCCACAAAGATCACTTGAATAATGCCCACAACTTTGACTTACGTCCAGGGGGTTTGTAGATTTCAGGCAAAATAGCAAACCGCAACAGATCCGTAATGTGGTTTGATTGGCATACAGATAAATTAATCCTGAAGGTCAATGCGTGGCACAGCTGGAAATCCCGATTGTAATTACGTTTGTAAGAATTTACATGACCTGGAGCCTATACAGGTTGATATAATCAGTATGTGATAATAGCTACCGTCGGCGGACTTGTTTGGAAATTTGGTGTTTGATACTTGCTGCTTCTGTAATGAAGTATCGCGTTGAGGGAACAGCGGCGACTCTGTCCCCCGACATGCACATTGTCTGCGAATGTGATTAGTGCATTAGTATTTGCATTTGCCAGTTATTAATGATAGATGTGAAGCCACTAATTAGCGACAGCATTATGTGAGGAAATTGAGGTTTATAATCAGGTAGGGGTATATCTGTTAACAGTCAGACATTTGGTATTTGATTCGAGCGTGGCGGTGATTTTGCCTATTTACTTACTCGTCCTTGTGCCAGCGATTGGATAGAACTCTCTGAGCAACATCACCTGTGCCCACACAACGGCGACCTTCCGAAGAGAGAACATATCCGAAATAGCTATATACAAAAGTCAGGACTGGATATATATAGCATAATTTGCTAAATCTCGGCGCTTAATACCTCGATGAAGACAGGTGATCAATTACTTATAGTCTTATAGATTATTCTCTATATCATCAGCTAAATCACAGTATAGTCATCGACATGTATACATTTACTGTCTGTACATGATATCACCTTGGGCTTATCAGGACTGACACAACGGATGGGTATATCATTGTTACTCCGGTGACACATACTTGATCACTCCGGATCAATACTAGGGAGAGAGTGGGGGGCACACGAAAGCATGATCTACTTTGTCCTGTCGTTTCTGATCTGTTGGAAGGTCTCATGTGAATAGAATACTTTCCTGCTTTAATCAAAGCAAAAAAAGTAAGTGTGATATGATAAATCAACATCGTTCTTGATGTTAATGTTTAGTGGACCATTTACTGAAAAGTGATAAAAGGCATGGGTGAGTGAGTGAGTTTAGTTTTACGCCGCACTCAGCAATATTCCATCTATATGGCGGCGGTCTGTAAATAACCGAGTCTGGACCAGACAATCCAGTGATCATCATAAAAGGCATGGAAAGATAACTCTACTTTATAATCATTGTGAAATTTAGAGCTACGTTTAGAGCAGATATGAAATGAAATCCCGATTTATTTGCAGTTTGAAACCGTAAGCAGAAATTATCTAGTGGCCCCCAGACAAGTATACACCCAAACCTGATTAATGTCTTGTACCTTTGGATCACTTGGCAAAGGTGCCACTTGGTTGTCTGCACAATATGGGGAAAAGCACTATTACGTGTTGGTAGACTGGGTACATTTATTGCATTGTCTAAAATACGTGATTATAAATAGCTGTTACTCTGACAATATGAATTATTGTAACAGGATTGTTACCTACTGTGACGGTCTCACGTGAAACAAATTACTCACGCCCTGCACTGAAGTTAGAAGTGGCTTTGATCCCTATTGTTGCAAACCATGTTCTAGTGACCGAAAAAATAAGTACGTAATATCTATATATTATAACACTTTAACACCCACAAAGCCATTTTCAGATTGTCGTCAAGATAGCATTTACTCTTAAACACATCAAACACTTATAAAACCATTTGCCACAGACGTTTTATCAAATCAAAATGCAGTGAAATGGAAGAACAAGCTGACCTTCTATGTGTTATCATTAAATGTCAGCGATAACAAAGATAATGTCAAAAGGCTATTTGTAATTATCATGGTGCACCATTTCCAATATATACGTGTACATAAATTGAATGCATGACCAAGTGGTAACATATAGTAGACACTCATATTTGTATGTATGTATGTATGTATGTGTGTGTGTGTGTGTGTGTGTGTGTGTGTGTGTGTGTGTGTCTGCGTGTGTGTGTAAAATCTTTCTTACAATCATTTTAAGCAAATGATGGTACTTTCTACAGCTACAATAACTAAGATCTCCATTTGGGCTTGTCAGACCTGGAGAGCCGACGAATGGATTGTTGCCACAATCTGTTAATAACGTACACTAATACATCCCAATTTCAGCACTAAACTTGTTGATCATACGGGTAATTAGAGATTAGAAGGAGTCTTTGCCTGTCATGTTTTAACCAGCTTAATACCTCTTGTACCTTGTCAGCGTAAGACGATACCTTTCCGTGTTCACTGAGCTAAGGAGACACCTGTGTCGGCGGACGGAAATCGTATATTTGGCCTTAACTACATTTGTCTCCAGCACTCTCCGACAGAATTGCTGCTTGGGTACAGGGCCTAGATTTTCAAAGCTCTCTTAGCTCTAAGATAGTCGTAAGTCTATGTTAATGTATGGCACTTACGACTATCTCAGCCCTAAGAGAGCTTCGAAAATCTCGGCCCTGAAATAATTCTCCCTCAGATATGACATCCAAGAAAAAGCGACAGCAACTAAGTTGTGTAGTGTTGTTTCACAAATGACGAAGAAGTTTGTGTTAACTGAGCCAGCCAATCAATTAATTTCTTCTCACCGTTGATATCATGTTGTAGAAAACAAACAGAGGAAACTACTGATTAGAACACAAGATACCATCACAACGTGAAAATCATACAACGCTCTCTGTCTGGTATTTGGACATTTATTTAGTGCGTTATGGTGTGTTAGATATCAAATTAATCAATTCCAAACAGAACCAGCAAAAGTGAACTGAACAGGAATTACAATTTGCTAGAAGTAAATAGAAGCAATCGCAAATGAAAAGGCATATAATATATGTTTAAGGAATTCCATTGTGTTACGGTTAAAGTTTTGTCGTGACAAAAGGTGTAAGAAATTTCCTGTGAACCAGCAAAACAGAACAAAGACAAGTCTAAAACATTCAAATACTGCATTATTAAATCTAAGCAAGAGAGCAAGTTATACAAGGTCACAAGTCAATTTCACAATACCGATTTACAATACAAATGAGACAAGGTCTAAAGGAATGGGTCACAAAATATAACGTAGCAAACTCACCAAAGTCTTGGTGCGAGAGAAAAACAGTCAGACAGAATGTAAGACAGCGGTCTGACGGCGGCTGTGAAGATTCAGGCGTTGACGGATTTGTTGGCGATGATGTGTATACTCCAGATTGTGTGGGTGTCGCCCTCCAACACAACTATCCTTTATATATTATATATTCAGTCATTTCCGGAAAGTTCGAGCAAATACGATCATCGCCACTAACGTGGTAAGCTCTAGAATAATCTCACGGAAGTAAACAAATAAAAAGCCAAGGACAGACAATTTCCGGAAAACCTGCTGCCAAAATCCTAAAAATGCTGACAATCTCTTATATGGAATGTGACCCATCACAATTATGATTGAAAACACTAAACGTTGTGGCCCAATAATAAGTATAACTATTACTTAATTAATAACAAAATATACGGAAAATACACACTCGTAACGATATTGAGTGAGGCAATTTTCTATGATGACAACAAGTTTGACTTTGACAGAAATTGGTGGTTGTGCCCTTTTCCGGAGCAGAACTTAAAAACCGTCCATTACTTCTTCACCTAAATAGTGTGCTTGTGCCTTTTGGTAGTTTTAATTCCAGAATGAAATACCTTTTGCGTGTCCATGGCAACAAGTTGGGCTGCGACTAAATTTGGTGGCAGTATTCCTGTCCGGAGCAGAACTGTAACACCTTACAATATTCCCTTTCCGCGCTGCCATATACACACCAAAACATTTGACATGCTATAATTACAACTAGTAGATATATTCATGAAGAGTATGTTGCCATTGCGGGGGATATTGATGACTTGATCTGATGGTTACTGTGGGTGGCTCTGAACTCTGTTTCAGCCAGGACCGCCTGGCAATGCTTACAAAAAGCCAGTATGTAATGCTACCTCCTAGGTCTTTACACCCGTTTACAAGTGGGGATCAACACGGGCACTGTTCGCTTACTCGCACACAGCCATTCTCCCTTATAATCACAAACGTTACATATGGAATGGTATGAAGCAAATTTGACACAGTTTGTGATCTGAACCGCCTTGTGACATAAAATATGAGAATATTCATGTCACCCTTGATAAACTATGTAATCTCAACGGAAATCAGCAAAGTGTGAACTTTACCAAAATACTGCTAGGTCGTTCATCAGTGTCTGGGAAAATACCGAAAATCCCTTTATTGAGAAACATCCATCTCCTCACAACACATCCTAACCCAATTTCGTCTTCTCATGAAAAACTGTTGCAAGCCTACGCCGTCTGTCTCAACAGATATTTAATGGACAATTCGGTCACTGGAGCGATGAAGAGAGATCCGTCTTCCTGGCAGCCATTTTAACGTCCACTGAGTGAGCCAAGCTGCTGGTCATGTCCAATCAACCTTCCTACAATCGTCAGCAGCTGAAATGATGGTATAAAAATACAGCTACAGTAAAGGTACTGCAATCACCCTTGGTCCCAAGTATAGCGATCATCCTTCGGTTGCTGGCGATCTACAGGTGAAATCCAGAGATAGATACTAGTGTTGTTTTTGTAAAGTCCTAATTAGGTTAACAGTCCTTCGTTGAGATGGATTTTTTATTTACATGTATCTATGATACAAAACCTTGTTTTAGTCACGATATGGCTGGCATAGTGCCGATGTGACTTTAAATTTTAACTCAATCACTCATTTATGTACGTTGTGTCATTCAGGTGGTTACTGCTGACATGTTCGGCGCCAAAGTTGGAAACAAGGCACTGGAATTTCCACAGTTGATCTCTCTTGGAATCCCATGTCTTGATGAGCGAATACTTCAAGTACACAAGGCAAATCCTATCACTTGATTCAACAAGTCCTGACCTACAACCATGGTGAGGTCAGCTCTTCCACTGATTATTTACTCATTTCATTATCAAACACGTTCAACAGAATTGATTTTCTTTGTATCTGTTCCAATGTTTGATAAATGCCTTTTTTCAGGTGGTTACGTCCTTACAAAACTTGGCTTCTTTGATTTGGTGTGAATTGCTGATCTGAGCTTGGCAGTGAGAGATCATACTCATAATCACAGAAACCCGGTTAAAACATTAGACCAGGTGGTTATGATGTGTGGTCAATAACAGATGATAAATTGTAGCATGATCTCGACCACTGAAGGGATTGAATACTAAACCATCATACATGCATGGGCGAATACAGCTTTTTAGAGAAAGGAGGGTGCACACTTTTGAGAAAGGGGTGGGGTGGGGTGGGTGGGTGGGTGTGTTCTTGTTCTCGTTGTCACTGATGTCACTGATTCCTTTCAGGCAAACTTGAAAACAACCCTGAGCTATGCTCGAGTCCGTCTCTACCTGCAAGAAGGAAACTTTCACGGAAGTCTTTCTCAGAGGTCATTTCCTCGCGTGTTAAAGGATTCGTAGCTATTGATAGAAATGAACACGTGTCTTCATATGTGATACACGTGGTGTCAACTTGAGCAAGTGAGTTTCGTCAATATTGCCACTTTGCACCCATCAGAAAATGGGCACCTTGCTTCAAAAGGTCTTTTCACTATAACCTTTTAGCGCCTAACAGGCTTTTTGAGTTATCCTGGGTAATGATAAAAGGATTCTGATTACAACGTCCTGTGAGCAACTAGTAAGATGGATACTAGGTGCCATATGAATGAATAGTCATTGTTACTTATAATATAATATACACCTGCATGATTGCTGGTAAAACCATAACACATAGGAAAGAGAGATTCCATAATATATTTACAGTAGGCTAAACGTGTCCTCACTTGACAACCTAACCTAATCTATACCAAACAGCCTAACTTCATTTATACCTAACAACTTAACCTAGTCTATACCAAACAGCCTAACTTCATTTATACCTAACAACTTAACCTAGTCTATACCAAACAGCCTAACCTAACCTATAGTTCACAACCTAATTTAATCTATACCTAACAACCTAACCTAATCTATACCTAACATAATCTGCACCTAACAACGTAACCTTATCTATACCGAACAGGCCAACCTAACCCCCAAACCTAAAGAGACGTTGCTATGAATCCTATCTTCACCTCTGGTGAACCAGTGCACTAAATACAAAAGGTGCTGTGAAGCTAATCCCGTTTCAGAGCTGGAGGCAGGCGGTACATGGGGTGCACATGCCAGGCAGACCATACCAACCTATCGGATGTGTTGTGGCTATTCACATCAGCATAGCCAAGAACGCACTAACAGCCCTTGTTATATTAACCCAACCCCAAATATCCTAAACTACACCACAAGATCTGATCTTGAGGACATTAATCACCAAGGTGCTACATTATGGAAAACAAAATTTAAAAATCTACACGTTTGAAATTCTGTCATTGAGACGGACATAAGCGTAAGCCAGGTTTGGGAAAAGACCAGTGGTTATCAGGAATTGGGAAAGGCAGGGGCCATGGGCCATTTTGCACATTTTAATGAAAAACTGACCATTAAAATTTTGAAGTTTACTATTGTTACAAGGGCAGTGGGCAAGGTCCATTCTGAGTTCACAAAATGGCTAATAATCCTCAAAATGGCCATTGTCAAAGTCCTCTATCCCAGTCCCTGGGTTATATCCTATGCAATTCTGCGGATGTATAACGCTGGTCTGCAAAAATATTGGGGTCTGGACCAGAGGATCAACTGATTTGTCTCGTAATCATCTATACATTGGCATTTGATGACATGTATCAACTAAGCCACCAAGTCAGAAAATCACATCTATTTGTGTTTGCATCTTGCGACCAGCATCGTTTACTGAAGATTAATTTTAACCCGGACGCCCGTAGGTACCAATACTGCTAAAGGTCAAAGCATAACTCTACAAGATGTGAAACGATAAGCGAAGATTTGCAAGGTATAAAGTGTAAACAAAGGACTCTTAAGTCATACATCACTCTCTAAGAAACATCATACATCCTATTATCGAGACAGATATATGTCTCGCAATAATTCTCTGGCAACACCTTGCAGCGTGTCCACGCACTTTCATCATCTCTTGGAACACACTTATCAGCCTACACTGTCTACTACTCAGATCTGAATAGAAATCTAATGGCCATTGAGTCACCAGAGGGTTGAGGAGCGATATATGATCTTCCTGTAACCATTTATGAATCCGCTCGATTTCGGCTTCAGCACATCCAACCCTGAGTGATGTGTGAGCTAATCCAGAAGGCTGGCCAAACAGGGACTTATTCACGTTACATACTGACACCATTTCCGCATTTTCCGCATTGACAAAACCATTTACGCAAAGAAGTGTAACTATGTAACTTTAACTGGCCATAACTGTCATTTTCTTCTGTTAATAGCCACGGTGTCTCGGGAAAGATTTTAAGCTTCAAGGGATGTCACAAATCAAATACATGTATAGACATTCCACCCACTGCGATTACTTATGGAAGATGATAGTAAGAGTAATGATGTACTCTCACAAATCAGAGGAAAAACACAGATTGACACTTCTGTTATTAAACAATCAATGGCACTAATGATTTGCCATCCCAAACTGACCGCCTCTGTGACGAGATGACAAAAAATATCAATAATGTAATAACAGATTCCTTACAAGAGTTGCTGGATGCACGAACACTTGGTGAGACTCAATCAGATGAGGACGGTTTACATAATGCTTGACGAACTAGGTAGTCAATATCATGTCGAAATCCGGAATTCATCTTCACTTGCTTGACACTCTGAGAATGGCGTTCTGGGTACAGCTAAGGTTAATGATGAACTCGTTTTCTACGATGCGCTGAAGACCTGATTCAAATCGTTTCTACTTTTCGGAAGAAATGGATAGGCGGACACCGTTTCATCACTGTTTTCGTGAACCGTCTGAGGTAACAGAAATATCATTGTCGTGGAATTTCATTCTGTCTCACTCTAAATGATTTCGATTCGAATAAAACGGGATTGAACGTTTTGGTACTGATCCATAGTTTCAGCTTTAGCATCTGCACTTTGGTCATTACCGCCCTGAACGTTTTACTTTCAGCGAAATTTCAATAAGTAGGCTACCAACTTAAAGAAGCATTTACTCGAAATGCTGAACATGGGAATCATACTTGTTCAGAACAATGTTTAATTATTCATTATAAACCAAAAGTCACTGTGTTCTGTAATCTGATTGGTTGAAAAACATGATGAAATGGTATTAGATTCCTGGAAACTACAAGACTATTCACTGCGTATTGACCTCGCAAACAATTGTTTTGTTGAGTCATCAACAGTGGTGACGTCACTCAAATCACATTGTGACCTAAAGTCAGAATATCGTCACAAATGAGCAACTCCAGACGTCACCATGGGAACCAGCTGAAACGGCCTGCTGGTGACACTTCACTGCTGTACCCGTACTCGATGTAAACGAGTGCAGACAGTAAAACCCTTTGGTTTACTTTTGTGTTTACAATGTCGATAAACATCATATGTTGGCCAATGTCTGGGTGTTATTGAGTATTTGGAGCACGGGAATGTTTCATTTGAAACCTCCGGCTGACGCCTAAATTGGTTATCCATAATTATAACCAAAGAGGAAAGGATCTACGTTTTACTGTATTCAAATAATAAACCGCACTGCATACTTTCCTTACCAAGCGATGAAAGTTTAAACATATTTCTCCTTCTGACAAAATCGCCGCTGTTTACAGTGGCAAGATGAACGTCGACAAGCACATTGAAGAGCAGTACGATTACTTAGTCCACTGTTTAATGTGCGCAACATTTTGACACTCGAGGACCAAAATCTTTATGTCTGCTCTGCTGAAGCTTATCCATGTGAATAGATGACGTGAAACTAGCGTTATGCTCATGCCAATGTTTTATTGCATGACAATTATATATATCATTCTTGAATATCAAAGGACCCGTGAAGGTCCCGGGGTAGAATAGGTCTTAAGCAGCCCATGCTTGCCATAAAAGGCGACTATGCTTGTCGTAAGAGGCGACTAACGGGATCGGGTGGTCAGGCTTGCTGACTTGGTTGACACATGTCATGGGTTCCCAATTGCGCAGGCCGATGCTCATGTTGTTGATCACTGGATTGTCTGTTCCAGACTCGATTATTTACAGACCGTCACCATATAGCTGGAACATTGCTGAGTGCGGCGTAAAACACAACTCACTCATGAGCACTCACTCCCAACATCAAAGAGTTATTTATATCATACACATGTCAGAAGTAGTCAGTAGCTCAAACCTACGATAGCTCTTTCTATTGCCAAAAGCGGCGCACAAGCGTAATTTACTCTCACTCACTCACTACATGATGTTTCTATTTGTCACAGATGAGTTTGAAGCGTGCCAATTCATAAGGATAAACCTTGGTGCATTTGTTTAACTATTGGCGTATTTTTCCCCAATGAACCTCACTTATCCGCACGCATACGCTTTCTTTAATATTGTCCAAATAAACGTTTCTCCGTGTATGTTTTTGCAGTATATGTTGCCGTTTCACTTAAATGCTGTCCTGGAATTAGTGACAAAATAAGATTTCTGGGAATATAGCCTACTGGGATTTCCTCATATAATTGGTGTGCTTTAGTAGCAAAGCAATCAAGCTAGCTTAGGAATTATAGTTTCAGACCTGAGGGTTCCAGCTGCAATTGTGTACTGCAAGTCTCGTAGTCACTCTAACCCGTTAAAGCTTATACTGGTTGATATGTAATCAACTTGTAATCACGCTTTCAGTCTGCGGACCTTTTTAGAAATACCGTGGATGATTATTGCTTCTGTTATGAAATAGTGGTGTTGACAGAACGGCGTGGAGAGTGTCCCCCGACGCACAGATTGTCTGTGAAAGTGATTAGCACGATAGGGTCTTTTTGCAAGTTCTAACTGATTGATATCCACCCACAATGTGAGAGCATCTAATTAGGGACGCAAACAGTTGAGGGAATGTGAGGTTTATAATTAGGTAGGAACATATCTGACACGATATTTAATATTCGTTGACCGTGGAGGTAATTTGGCTACTTTGCTTAACACGCATTTCAGACAGTGATCGGTATAAATAGTCAACCAATAATATCGCTTCCCCAATGTCACAGTCAGAGGATAGAGCCTACTACGGATAGAAGAGAGATTCCACACAACATGTGAATGTTCAGATATGTATGATCAAATATATGTATGTATATATGTAAGTAAGTAAGTATGTATGTATGTATGTATGTATGTATGTATGTGTGTGTGTGTATGGATGGATGGATGATTTAGCGGCATACCTGTCTCTCTATCTCTCGCTCTCTCTCTCTCTATATATATAATATATATATAATATATATACACACACACATACATACTAACTCGATTATTTCCAGACCACCGCCATATAGCTGGAATATTTCTGACTGCGGCGTAAAACTAAACTCACTCATTCACGGTAATCCTAATATATGTCACCTGTCAATGTAATGTGAATGAGCTTCATATGAACATTTGTGATGTGTTCTTGCTACTTAAATCCTTGAGAATTAACCAGAAGGTGCCGTAAGAGGCGACTGTATGGTAGGGTTGAGGATGCAGAGTGATTTGGATCTCATGGTATTTAGGAGCGATGGGGTAGCCTAGTGGTTGAAACGCTCGCTTGTCACGTCGATGACCCGGGTTCGATTCCCCACATGGGCATAATGTTTGAAGCCCATTTATGGTGTCCCCTGCTGTGAAATTGCAGTGTTTACATGGTACTGTTACATGGGTGGACGAAGTGTTAGACAAAGAAAGTTCGGTTGTATAACTTCTTCGATCGTAGAATAATTTCCAAGGCCAGCAATCATGTTCTGGAGCTATAGTCTAATCTTGGGCTTCAGTGAGAAACCCAGTCTTTTGAAAATCTACATTTCCATTGTAACAGTTACACATGGATGCAGATATACTGATTTAAACATGAAACTTCAAAAAATGTAATTTTTAAAAATAAAGAATATTTTTTCTCTGATGATACATCTATGTATCCGAAATGGGATCCATATCTTTCGACTCTAGGAAAACGTTAACAAAACCCACCCGCATTCATCCATTCGTCGTGCAAATGACGTTAGTGCCAAATCAGGTTTTGCACGTGCAGTCGATCACGTGATTTTCGCATCGAAGTTTTCTTCATTTGCATATGTTGGCATTGGCCTCAAGAACTGAAAAAATCCACGTTTAAACCACAGTTCTAATGTACTTTAAATGCCACGATTGTCAAAGGTGCAACGTGAACGTGCCGTTGGTATGTTGCAAACGGCAAGATCAGTTATTGACGTCGCAAGGGCAATAGGATGTAGCCGTCGTACTGTGTATGACTAGCGAGGTCGTCTACAACAAACTGGCACCACTTTTGATCGACCAAGGTCAGGTCGTCCACGTGTAACGTCACGAGCAGAAGACCGTCAAATCGTCCTGCGTCACCTACGTGACAGATTTCTGCTGGCTACACGAACCAGGGCTGAGATGTTTAGAAGTCGACTGTCTTCACAGACCATTTGAAATCGGTTGCCAATCTCCATTCTCGACGTCCATATCGTGGGCCAATATTGACGCCGTTTCATCAACGTCAGCGTCTGCTGGGGCCCAACGTCACCTCCGATGGACCCAAAGAGACTGGAATCGAGTCGTCTTTAGCGATCAATCCAGGTTTATCCTCAGATTCGTAGACTGCAGGCATAGAGTCTGGAGACGATGTCGTGAAAGGTATGCCCAATGTTGTGTACAGGAAGTCGACAGATTCGGGGGCGGAAGTTGCATGGTGTGGGGTGGTTTCTGTAGGAACAACCGTTCTCGACTTCTGATCATCCGTGGAAACCTCACAAGTGCTGCTTACCACGACCAGGTGCCCCTGAAATTGTTCCTTTCATGGCGGCTCATGGCCCAGGTCTACAGTTCCAGCATGATAATGCTCGAATGCATACCGCGATCTTGACACGAAAGTTCCTTCAAAACGCTGGCATCAATGTCATGGACTGGCCATCGAGTTCCCCTGACCTTAATCCAATAGAACACGTTTGGGATGCACTTGGGAGAAGGCTTCGTGGTCTTAAGAACCAACCTCAGAATTTGGAGGAACTTAGAGCTACCTTGAAAGAGCAATGGCGCAGAATCCCCAACCACGTGTTCACAAGCATCAGGCAGTCGACGAGGAGACGGTGTTTGGCAATGGCGACCATACACAATATTGACCTGAGAAATTTCGAATTTTTATTCTTGTGACTTGACATTCGGTGTAGCCTAATGGAACTGATTTTAACCATCTTACCATCTCTTCTTTTATAGTGCCTGAAAAAAGAATGTGAAGTTTCTTTTTTGACTCAGTATATAAGAGACAAATCGGAGCCAGCATACTGTGTCTGATGGGGATCTCTCTATTGAGCTCCAGTTTCTGGACAACTAGGCACATGCGTGATGCGCGTCGATGTATGAATGAAATAATCAGAAATGCTAGTTAGCTTCACTGAAGACTCATAGCTGTGGCATCACTTTTCGGTTCAGGCTAGTCTAAATTGGTGCCCCTCGGCACTGAGCGATTGCTTGACGCTTCTAGCGTTATTCCACACAATGTCCTTTTAACCTTTCCGCAATGGCCTAGACGAAATCTGTATTGTCAATTAGACAGCACAGAGTAAGGGTGGTGGAAAAACGGAGGGCAGGCAGCTGCACAGCTAATAGAAAATGTTGTCATCTGTTAAACCGCAAGTGAGAATTCGAAAAAGGTCGCTTAACATAAGGCGGTTTGTTGTTGTCTCACCATTTGTCGTTATAGTGGAGACTGATACAGTAACACAAAGCATCCAGACGTTTTGTGAGAGACAGTAAAATATTTATATTACTGGATCAAAACATAATACACAGGATCGTGTTAAGGTCACTCTGGCAAGCAAGCTTTTACACAAAACATGAGACTAAATTACATGTCAGAGAAGTTCTACAGGGTTCAAAGACGTACACCTCCAATGAATATAATATGATGACAATCACTGATGACAATAAACAGTAAAATAAACTATAAAAAGTAAACAGGTACAACAGCTCTGAGGGATATAACATGCGTTCATCACTGAGGACAATCAGTAAAGCTCATTAGGGAGTCAAAATACACCTCTGATGAACATACATGTAATATGCATTCATTAATAATGACGATCAGTGAAATTCCGAAGGAAGTGAAAAGGTACATCTCTGATGAATATTAGGTTTGTATGGGATTTGAACTCATATCATCACTCATACCTTTAACCACTATTTAAAAAGCAAAATTGATATTAAGGCTATAATTAAAACCACAATATATAAAAAATGCCTTAATACTTCTTGTTAGACCTCCAAAAGTTTCACATAACACGAAACAGGCAATTTTGCCTCTCTTCTGTGTTTCTTTTGTCCAGCACATGTTTAGTAAATTATGAGCCTATATATAGCCGCACAAGGCCATTTCAGGAGAAAAATGTCTTGCACTAATTTTCTTACATCGTTGCTCAGTCATCTATGTTTGCGCTCAATGGCGTTGCCATAGGGTTAAATAACTGTTGAAGGTACTTCCTTTCCATTCCGTTTGAGAGTGCGTCCTTCACCTTAACGTTAATGATGTGTCCTTGAATGGCTGTATAAGGATGAGTCTATTTAATTCCGGTCTGAGCTTGGGTTCATCGAGGTCAGCATCAGAGAGGTATTGGATTCTGCAGCACTTCCGAGTACTTCACCGAGATCTTGCAGATGTAATTGGTCCCGAAGACGCTGATAATCCGGCAGTCATATGTATTTCTCTTTATTCGCTGATTTGACAATTTGAGAGATATTGAACACTTGGAATTCTGCAGTAGTGTTACCAGTATTTACATTGCTATGGAAACAGTTGTAGTAAAAATCATTTCAGCGTTGTTTATGAATGGATCATGAGACGGGAGAATTGCAGGGAATGTTGTCAAAATTCTCATCTCGCACATTTCAAGTGTTCATGTAACGTTTAACGTATAACAGATGGACTTGTATTAGAATGGAGTAGTTTATGGGTAGAAATATGCAGTGAAGAATTCAGATTTTAATGTACCAATGAACCATAACATGATACATTTTAGGACATTAAAATTTTGTGCGTTGAAGCGAAAATTTTTAATTACAAACGCTATTTTTGATGTAACGGAAATATTCTCATATTATGGTAAAATGTGTGTACTTCTTCCATGAGTTGTTTTAAAACAGGACCGTGACAAAACGTCTGGACTATATCAATCATCGTGACTTTCACCAATCACTGGCTGTAATTACGTAATTTCGATTATTTTTGCACCTCCGTAATATACCTGGAATAACATTGTTTACTGACAAACTCAAAACAAAAGAACATACACATATCCAAAACTACTGAACAGTTCACTACCTGCGTCGTTAAAATAATAAACAATAAGCATCTTCAATCGCTCGATCAATTTATATCTTTTTTACGTTTCTTTTTTGGAGGGGTGGTGGGGTGGGGTGGGGGGGGGGGGGGCTTTTACGTTTAAGTTACGTTCAACTTTTTTTGTAATCATCTATTCAATTCCTGTGGAACTAACACTCTATTAACGTACTGCACAACAGGGTAACTTCGATGTGAACAGGATGACGAATGTGTTCACTACACAAGCCACTGGATTGATTATACGCACGTTTCATTTGGAAGTATTCTCTTGCTTGCTGTTCAGCGCTACCTTTTCAGCTGAATGACGGTCTGTGTACGAACGAGGGTTAACCAGACAATCCATTGGTTGACATCATGAGCACTGATCTGCACCAACCAAGTCAACGAGTCCTCACGCCCATCTCATTCGATTAGCCCCGCCTTGTCGAACAAGCGTGGTTGCAGAGTACCAACTCGAACCCGGATCTCCACGGGATCTTTACTATAGAATTCTAGGAAATTACTGATACAGTTGTTTCGGCAAATATTGAATACATGTAGATAAACCGTAAATGTTTTGCGATTGTGAATATGTTGCGATATGATTCACGTCCAGTGTAAGTGTCTATTCAGTACTTTGTGATTTCTCCTGGCCCTGAAATGCAAGACTCGATGTGTCATCCCGAAACATAAGTCTCATGAACCTATTCAGGCAATGACCTGCTTTTCAGCCGATCCAAATTTTCTCGAGGGAAAGTGAAAATAGCCACCAAAAACAACCCTGTTTTGACTGAATTACAATTCCTTGTATCATAAGAAAATGGTGTTTACAAATGAATTTTGAGTTTTAAGTTTAATGAAACCGTCGATCTATACTTTATGTCGCGATTCAGACAGCAAACCTTAACTATGGAATCACAGACTGCCCCTGTTTGATGAGGCCGTAAAATGATTTACAATGCATCTGTCTTACTGGTTAAACCTGTTATGTTTTTTGTGCTTATTCAGCGCATTTCTGTAACGAACAATGGGGTTGATGTACAATCAGTTTCATACCAGACCGCCAAACTGTTCCAGGGGCAGAGCCTCGTTTTGAGATTTCCACGATTTCCAGGTTTCTGTTTGTCATAGCTCGCTGTACGACGTGTTTGCTAGGATTAGATAGAGCGTAGTGTTGCAATGTGCAAGTGCTTAGACCTATCAAATCATACAAATTGATATTTATGCATCCACTTAAATCACACAGTCTAAAACTTCTAGAATGGTTATCGCACTAAGCTACGCAATAGGACGGAACCCAGTAAACAGGAAAAGAGACTGTTCCGTAATCAATGTTTTCACAAGTAGATACACTGATGATCTAACTTTGTAGCAAATTGTTAATCAGCGTATCCCAGTATTCGACCATTGCTTTTCTTCATAACCACAATATTTCTCAGCCATCTTTGGTTTATTCTGTCCTTCATGGGCCCCAATACATTACCAATAGGGTTAAGAACCTGACAATGTTAGATGTCAACATATCGTTCCTTCGTGGCATTTCCAGCCTAAATACACAACGACGCCACTCCACGCAACGTGTGAAATTTCGGGCCATGTTTTGGGCGTTGGTAGACAGGTTTCACGGTTTCATTTGTCGAAATATTTACCTAGATCGAAAAGAAGCCAAACAGAACTATCATCAGAAAAGAAGACATTATCCCAAACTTGATTTTCATGAGCCCTACACCAGTTTAAATGTCTTCCGTTTTGTGTGTCCTTCATCAATGGTGTGTCGATGCTTTTTCGCTCTGTCAAGTCTTTGTCTCGGGTTTTCATTACCTAAATGAACTCTTCCCCCATAAATCACCTCATATGTGATATTCTCAAAGGTATTCATGTTTTGCCTATTCACAATCTGACCAGGTCGTTGGCAGTCTGCATCATTGTACTTCCTTGGTTTCCCTGCCCATGTCTTGTGCTCAATCCCGACTACTTACTAAACATTCTTAAAAGCTATGTAAACCGTAGACAGAGGAATGTCATGTCAGCGTCTAGAAGCATATCTTTAAAAATCACCTACAGACAGCTCTCTTTTCTCGTCTACTGTCAAACCTGCCAAGAAACTATGCTACATCATGGGAGATAACTCCTGACACCTCTTAAGCCTACGAGTTTGCACTGCTTTTTCCAGTTGACTGGATAAATGGGGCAATGGAACCACAGGTAGACGAATGTGATATACCTCTCTAGCAGTAAACAAGCATTTTAAAATTCGTCGGCGTTGTCGGAGAGAAGAAGTTTTTAACTCGCCCCAGGTTCGGACATTGTGGACTGAAGGCGTATACTTCAGTCCACAATAACGACCTCTGTTCCCTTTGTGAATGCTGTACCTTGCACTGCCCCGAAGCATTTCAGCACTATCCCATTGACTGCCCTGCTCATGAAACACCACGCCAGGCTCCTTACAGAAAACGTTCTTTACAAACCAAACACTTTGTTTGCAATGAACACACAACTGGGAGATAGTTTAATGTATGGTTGCACACAAAGAGCTGTGTCAGACTCCCTCGTTAAACCGGGGAAGTATGGGATACTGTTACTGACTATATATATAACATTTTCTTAAGTGTTGGGTGCATATAGGCTTTTTAATGCTCAAGGTCGTCCTTAAACTTTACCTACCTAAGCGTACGAGCGTTACATGGGCGTTCCATATTGTGTTAAAATTCTATTATCAGTATTGGGGAACATCGATTTCTCGGTGATGTCTCTTCCGTTAGGTTCGGATTCGATAGTTAGGTTTTAACACCAACACCAAAATATTCCAGCTATATGGCGGTAGTTTGAAAGTAATCGAGTCCGGACCGGACAATTCAGAGATCAACAACATGATCATCGATCTACAAAATTAGTATATAACATGTGTCAACCACGTCATCGAGTCTGAACACCAGAAATAAGGTGTTCACTCACTCACTTAGCTAGATGCTGTTAAAAAAGACCTCTCACACAGAGATTCTGCTGACTGGGGTTAGTGTTTTGATAACATATAAGCCAAGTGAGTGAGTGAGTTTGGTTTTACACTGCACTAAGCAATATTCCAGCTATATGGCGGCGGTCTGGAAATAATCGAGTCTGGATCAGGCAATCCAGTGATCAACAACATGAACATCGATCTGTGCAATTGGGAACCGATGACATGTGTCAGCCAAGTCAGCGAGCCTGACCACTCGATCCCGTTAGTCGCCTCTTACTACAAGCACAGTCGCCCTTTAAGACAAGAATGGGTTGCTGACAAACAGCCCAGACGAAGCATAGTCTGTATCAACAAAATGTTCAATCAGTGGCATTTGTAAGATAAATTATTGTGGCATTTATTTTCAATTTCTTTACATTTTTCATATATGTGTCAAAGTGTGAAAAGGGAACACTTTTCACTGACAGACAACTTTTTGTAGTGCAGTGGATGTTACGTTTCGGTGTAGATCCCAACGCTATCAGCCAAATGGTACCAAACACATGCGCACGGAGACATATATACACGGTGTGGGTTTGAGTTTATACAATAGAAGACTGACCAGACTACAGCACACCACGACCCTTGCGTTGCCGGTATGTACCGACAACGATCGAAGTGCATATGAGTGCTTTGAAGGAACCTAACCGAAAAGTTCCACGGAGAGAGACGACGACCGGGATAATTTCCTCATCAGCAAGGACCACATGCTCCTGTTTTGCACAGATGACAACAAATGACATCGAAGCAAAGTTGGTACATGGTCTTGCGATGGAACGTTCAATTCCTAATCCAACATACCGAAACATGAGTCTCATTAACCCGACAATTACCTACTTTGCTTCAGTCGATGCAACTTTTCTCGTATGAACGTGAAAATAAAAAGCAGAAAAAAACAACAACTCGGGTTACGCTGAATTCCAGTTCCTTGTTTCATGATAAAATGGTATCTATAAATTATTCTTAATTTTAAACCTTAGTGAGACCGCAATAATAAATTCTATGTCAAGGTTTAGGCATTATACCTTAACTAAGACTTCACACACTGCCCAAAATTGACGGGGTCCTAAAATGATTCCCAGTGCATCTAGCTCACTGGGTACACTTGTTATGTGTTATTTTGCGCTTTTGCAGTGTTGTTCTGTAACGCACAATGTGACTGATACCATATCAGTTCCGTACCAGGCTTCCAAAGTTTTCTAGCGGCAGAACGTCTTTTTAAGATTTCTAGGTTACTGAGCTCGCTGTACGACAGAGAACGCTGTACGACGTGTTTGCGAGGATTATATGGAGTGTAGTGTTGCATTATACAAAGGTTTAGACGTTTCAAATCATGCTGATTAATATGTAGGAATCCAATTAAATGATAAGTCTAAAACTTCTGGAATGATTATCGCACTAAGTTGCGCAACAGGACGGAACCCAGTAAACAGGAAACTGTTCTGTAATCAGTGTCTTCAAGCAGACCTACACAATACACGTGCAAGTCCGTTGAAATTTCCTCCAGTATACGCACCTCTACCCGACAAGAATGAGTGCGTTTAGTTTTACGCCGTATTCAGCAATATCCCAGCTATATGGCTGTGGTCTGTAAATAATCCATACAATCCAGTGATCAACAGTATGAGCCACGAATAGCGCAACTGGGAACCGATGACACCCGATCCCGTTAGTCGCCTCTTACGACAAGCATTGAATACTGAAGATCAATATTCTAACCCGTACCTCCCCGGGTCTCTAGTTGGCAAGAAGCACAGAACATATGAACATCTGTTCTCAGCACGCAGTTCCCGTTCCCATGTTCCTACGTCGCCGACAAAACTGTGTTCGTGGACTTCGACGGATCAGCGTGGATTGCAGTGACTTCTGTGTTTCCGACATCTGAAGTAAAGGGCGTGTAAGGAGTCTCACACTAGAGACACACTCTACAAGGACAACACTGCTGTTCATTCTGTTGTTAGACGTGGAGCAGTCCTGCCCTATAGAGCCTTCAAAGAGTGGAAGACTCTTGGTTCTTCGCACGTGATGATGGACAGCCAAGGGTACTAGGTGTTGACAGGTTCTTAGATTATGTCACAAACCAGACAATCAGGCAGACTGGAACCACTTTGAGACAGAAGTGCGGGCCTAGGACTACGAAACCACGTTGAGCGAGTAAGTGAGTTTAGGTTTACGCCGCACTAAGCAATATTCCAGCTATGTGGCGGCGGTCTGTGAACAATCGAGTCTGGTCCAGACAATCCAGTGATCAACAGCATGACCATCGTTCTGCGCAATTGGGTACAGATGACGTGCCAGCCAAGAGAAGCAGAGTCACCGTTTATGGCAAGCATGGGTTGCTGCAGGCCTATTCTACCCAGGACCTTCGTGGGTCACGAAACAACGTTGGAAGATGTCACCACAAGCTGGAGGGCATGATGAGAACACCAGATCCCATTATGTGCCAGCAGTTATTAACACCGCAGAGGCTGGTGGCTAGGACTGAGAGGAAGATCGTTCAGCTCCGGTCATCGAAGAGAGGCTTAGATACGGGAAGAAGAAGTAAGTACCACGATGTTGAAGACGAGACTCCATCTTTGATTGCATTGTAAATAAGTTGACTCAAGGTTACATAAACTGAATTGTGCAAAATGCAAATAAATACATTCTTGATGCACAAGATGTATTGCATTAAGAAAACTTTGAGCATACTAATAAACATATTAATAGATATTACCTGATATGAATTGTTGTGTCTTTTGTTTATATTACAAGCACACATGCACTTTCATACATTGAATAGCTTGTTTCATACTAGATACGGACTATAGCATTTGAACAAACGCTCGCGCTTCAGTGGCTACTGCGAATGACCTGGATCGTATCTTTCACCATAGTGAAATGTTGTCTCAGTAATACCGGTTTGAGCAGACTCTGGCTTAGTGCCCGTGAACCTGACGTAGGAAACAGGTGTACAACTGACACGGTCTTGGCCAAAAGATGCAGGTGCTTGTATATAAGTGTCCCTCAGCCCAAACGTTGAGGAAGGGAAGCGACTGAGTGCTTCAACCACGTCTGCGAGTCTACCATCCCATACGGATGGCGGCAAGATGGACGAAATTTGCATTTGAAAGGTCACCTTGAGAACGTTGTTCGTGTGGTAAGTAGGTAGCTAGTGATTTCAGTTAGCTTCCGAATGCTGAACTTTATATCCCGGATGGAATTCCAATGAGGATTCATTTTAATTCATAATATGTTCACAAATTACCCAAATTACCCAAGATTTGCAAGTTGTTCAATGGTTGTTTGCGACCCTTCAGAATTTCAGAGAATAATTCTTGTAATGGAAGATGCATGTTTGTTCTGTCCATCTCTGGTATAAGACATATATACGCAAATATTCGAGGCATATGTCTAGAATATATGGCGTTAAACAACACCAAATTCATAACGGGTTATCGACACACGTGTTGTCTTGGGAATCTTATATTGTCAGTGTAATGTTAGTGTAATGTCAGTGAAATTCCGTATACTGTTGTCTGGAGATTGTAAAATGCTGCTCGCGTTGTGAGTGTAATATCAAACACTGAATCTGCTGTCAGTGTAATTGTATACACTTCCCGTGTTGTCAGTGTAATATCATATACTGCCCTTGTTGTCAGTGTTATGCCATATACTGCCCGTGTTGTCATTGTCATGTCATATACTGCCCATGTTGTCAGTGGAATGTCATATACTGCCTGTGCTGTCAGTCTAATGTCCTGTCCTGCCCGATTTGTCAGTGGAATGTCATAAACCGTCCATGTTTTTGTGTTTTCAGTGTAATGTCATATTATTCTGCCTGTTTTGCAAGTGTAATCTCACACATCGCCTGTGTTAATTCACATAGTGCCCGCGTTGTCAGTGTAAAGTCATACATCGCTTGTTTTGTCTGCTTGATGTCGTGAACTACCCGTTGTCTTCACCCGTCGGTTCTCAGTGGTTCAGTCGATCAGGAATGCTGTTCACCTGGTCACAGCTGCTGTTCAGTAATACTGTTCAGCAGGTTCAGCCCAATCCACCTTAATTGTCGGGTGGGCGTATGAGCGTGTGAGTCAGTATGTATGGTTTTATGTCGCGTCATTGCTTAATTATAGCAACATCATGGAGTGGGATGCAAGCACTGGGCTTCACACAGGTGAGCGAACGCTTCAACTACTATACGTCCCTAAAACCGCGGATGCGTGTGTCGACGAAAAGTTGTTTTGTTTGCCTCTTATAGTGCTGCCTTGCCACCGTAGAGGGCGCGATTTGTATTGCAAGTAAAATTATACCAAACGTCATATGAATGTCGTTTATCTGCCCCACTCTCCCTTATAACTTTTTCATTTTCTACCTTTACAAATCCTCATACCAATGAGGCCACTCTGCTTGTCGAAAGAGGCGACTAACAGGATCGGGTGGTCAGGCTCGCTGACTTGAATGGCACGTCATCAGTTCCCATTTGCGCAGATCGATGCTCATGCTGTTGATCACTTGATTGTCTGGTCCAGTCTCGATCATTTGCAGAAGGTCGCCATATAGCTGGAATATTGCTAAGTGTGGCGTAAAACTAAACTCACTCACACTAATGGAAAAACCCTACATAATGCTAAACAGTCTCAATATTCGAGTTCACTCGGGCGCCTTTTCAGCTTGGATGTGCCTACGTGTACCTCATTTATAAATTGAACATTTTACTCTTCATGCCATAGAGAGAAAGGGTATAATCTATAAACTGCACTATTCACCACCTCTTACTGATGAGTAAAGATCTTAGTAACGTGGCGACATAAACTGCCTTGCTTTATTGCCTAACGGTCGGATTTACGTGAAACACTACACATTAATGCCGAGGAACAAATCCCCCCACCCCCTACCGCCAGCTGTGAAAATTCAAAATGAAACTGTTCACACAGAGCGTGCATTACAAAGCCAGTAAAGCTACTCCTGGTAGAAGCCATGTGAGACGTAGCGTTAGAACAACCTGTGTCAGTAGCTGTTCAAACAGGGAGAAAGAATGCGCCCTAGAGTCTTGACCTGAATTCTTCCCTGAGTGCTCGGCTTGCCTAGTGCACAGTACACTGCCCAGGCCACACGCAGTTGAGCTATCTGTTCAAGGGAGATAACTACCATACAAACCCACCTGCACATTACAGCTTCAATAAGACGCTATGGACACTACATCGTGGTAAAGCAATGTAATCGCTTCACAGCTAAGGGGCACAATCGCTCTGTGCCCCTTAGAAAATATTTTTCACAAAGTATGGACTAATTATTATCATCAGTTCAACGAAAGCAGAATATGATATATATTCCTCAAACCTATTGAGCCTTTTTGTAAAGAGGAAAAATGGCATGGTCTGCATACAAACAGCGTCTTACGTCTTAATCCCAGTAATTTCTTAAAATAAATAACAACTCTCAATTCAGTGTGCAGGCTCCAAGTTTTCGAGAAACCAAGATGGTGTCTCCTTCAATGAGAAAGAAGGGTTAAAACCGCCTGTCGAGAAAACTACAGTTTCAGGGCTCGGTTTAAGCCTTGTGCGTGTTTTTCTCACACATGTACAGAATCTATCGGACCGTGGCGATTCAACTGCCATCCTTCACTGGCACTCCTAGTCTATTTTCTCCAACGCTTGGCAAGGTAAATAACACAATGTGCATTTAGAGACTGTTAAACATAATTTCATTTTAGTTGATGGGTGGGTTTAGTTTACATCATTTACCAAACGAAATACGCGAAAGAGGGTGAAATAGTGGAAAAAACATTGCTATATCCCATTCGCTTTACGAGTATGGCCTGGATGCGCATTTCGGTAAATCTCCATTAATATATATATTTACAGTGTATACATATAGAGTATAGCGAGAACGATGTTAGTTTATAGAGGCCTTAATTGTGATCTTGGATGAGTTCCCTGGGATATACTGGAGCTGAGTCATGCTGGCATCTGTTGGCATAGCATAAGGGTTTACAAGGGTTTTCTCCAGTCAGTTTTCCGTTATTGAATTCCACGCAAAAATCGATCATAATGAACGGGACTGTCGTCATGTAGTTGATGTTCCCAATCCTAGATTCAATTGGGGAATGACATTCAAATTCCGGCTGGAAGTAAGATCGTGTTCGTAGCTAATATAAATGGGCCAATGAAATCAAGTGTAATGCTTATCGGAGGAATGTGGAGAGTATTCAGAAATGACCTATTTATAATAATTATACTTATATCCTCTCTCTCTCTCTCTCTCTCTCTCTCTCTCTCTCTCTCTCTCTCTCTCTCTCTCTCTCTCTCTCTCTCTCTCTCTCTCTCTCTCTCTCTCTCTCTCTCTCCTCTCTCTCTCTCTCTCTCTCTCTCTCTCTCTCTCTCTCTCTCTCTCTCTCTACCCAGGGTCCATGCAGGAAGCAAATGTACTGTAACAGCTGCAAGTCCCCATTGTCCCAGGTGTGTAGACCTACCTTCAGTTGTTGGCAATCTATAGCCCCTGTTTTATAGTGTACTGTCGGCTTTAATTAAAATGTTTTAGTTTTCCATGCTAACTCACTCACACTCACTTACATACTCACTCCCCTGCCCTCAAATATAATTCCAAACCAAAAAGATTTATTTGTTCATTGTGCCGTTAATTGTAAGCAGCAAATGAAAAAAACATACTACTGATATCAACAAAAACTACATTTGATGTTCCCAGTTGTTTCCATTCTGACACCATTTGCACGAAATGTCAATATCATCACATCAATATCCTTCCCACACCAGTCAGTTCTCAAAGATGTGCGTAGTGCTAGTTTCGTTACCCTGGCAACCCATTCTGCGAGAAGTAGAGCACAAGAGGTCATGAATGTAACGCTCACACTGTCCAAATCGACAGTCAAAGCCAGGTCGAAGCGAGTAAAAGATCAGGGCCTAGATTTTGGAAGCTCTCTTAGCACTAAGATAGTCGTATGCCATACATTAACATCAACTTACGACGATCTTAGCGCTAAGAGAGCTTCGCAAATCGAGACCCTCCTGGTCGACGGCACAATGAGAGAAGGAGTTAGAGCTGGGTAGATTGCATGGATGCTCTTTAGGGTATTGTATGAACAGAAACCCTTACCACAAATGACATAGTTGTAACACTCAGTTCAGCTACAGGCTCGCCGACATCTCGAGCATGTTATGTTGCAGAACTGGAGAAAAGACAATCTGAATTGAAATCAGGCAAATGATCGACGGAACGTCATATAATTGTACACAGCTTTTTGAGATCCATATCAACTTTTCATTATGCAAAATGCATACTTTCCATACCTGATGATGTGACGACCAGTACAGCGAAAGTAGAAAGAACGAATACTCTTGGTTTTAGTTCCTTCACTGATGCAACCTTATCACTCAGCAGTAGCAGTTTTATCTGCACCAAGAAAGAATTCTAGCAGGTTTCAAGAGACTCAAGATAATAATGAAATGTCTCATTCATATGAGTTTGTCTGGACCAGGCAATTTAGTGATTGACAACATGTGCACCAATTGCAGTACTATTTTCATTGTTACACTTTAAATGCAAACGGCTTCACAAATTAATCATTTCAATGTTTTGTGCAACCTGACATCATTACTGACTTGGACATGCAGGTAATGTTAGGCGAAGTGTTGAAAGGATGGATAAGATATATTCCGATGCAAGTAATCGACTTTGACTCAGATGAGACTAACGCCTGTGGCGTGTATACTTATTTAGATGCAAATTGCTCACCGAGTGGAATATGGTGTAATGTCATGAACATTGCTACCAATCCAGATGGGAGTACCCACATGACCCTTCAAAGCGAGAGATTACCCTCTGGGATCAGTTATGTATTAGGGTGACTGGAGGACCCCACACCCCCCCCACACCCCCCCTCAACATTCCCCACCAATTAAAAGAATTGTGTGTGAGTGAGTGAGTTTAGTTTTACGCCGCACTCAGCACTATTCCAGCTATATGGCGACGGTCTGGAAATAATCGAGTTTGGACCAGACAATTCAACAACATGAGCATCGATCTGCGCATTTGGGAACCGATGACATGTGTCAACCAAGTCAGCGAGCCTAACCACCCGATTCCGTTAGTCGCCTTTTATGGCAAGCATGGGTTGCTGAAGGCCTATTCTACCTCGGGACCTTCACGGGTTCAATTATGTGTGAACTGTATATCTTATAAACTCTTTTGGGAACAGGTACGGAAACAACACCACATTCGTAGACTGCGTTCTCACACGTCATCTGGAGTGTGGGGTTAATGAGGAGATTCCAGTCACATTGACCGTTGCTTGTTTGTCTTGTAATGTCTCTCCCAACATTTCTGAAGTTCCCAGTTTATCTTCATAATCTCCCTTTTGCATTGTCGCATCCTTTTGCATTGTCGCATCCTTTTGCAGTGTCGCATCCTTTTGCAGTGTCGCATCCTTTTGCAGTGTCGCATCCTTTTGCACAGTTGATCCTGCCTCCTAACTTTCACTCACGTGTAATGACGCATTTACATATCTTTCTTGGGTGTCTGTACATAATTGACTTTGCATCAGACAATCCATGAACAGAGATAGAGTTAACGATCTACGCATGTTTGCATGCATCACCCAAGTCAGCCGATCCAGTTAGTCGTCTACTACGATAAGCATGGCTAGCTGAAACCCATTTCTAACTCGAATATAGTAATGTCCAGAGAATATAGCGTCGCAAACAGCTGCCCCCCTGATAACGGAGGGGGAAGTTCTGTCAATACGAGGGGGAGAAATTCATTGCTGTCGTCGCGAAAATAGATTTACTTCGTCAATTATAATGTATGTTTCAATGTATATAGGTCACTTGACTGCGATGCTTTACTGTGGACATTTTTCTGCTTCCTAAATTATGTACAGGACATGCAGATAACTGCTCCCCGCATTCCCAACTACAAATTCTCAGACGAACCACTGCAGAACCCGGCCAAACCTTGCCGAGTGCTAAGCTAGTAAAGTCAGTCTGAGTTATAATTGTTTCCTTTAAAGAGGCTCGTCTAAATAATGGGTTCATCTAAGGGCCCCAGTCTGTTGTCTATATTTTTGTGACAGAACTATCATTCAAAAAACTGATTATTACCTTTGAGACCTGTGCAAGTCTAACCTGACAGCCTTCTGTGGCCAGTTTCATTCGGTCGATAACGGTATGGTGTTATGCAGCTGACTTCTGTTGTGGTAAGATACCAGGATAATAACGAAAAAGCATTAAGTTTGACGCTCTGAAAAAAAACGTGATCTGAGCCATTCTAGCCTTGTGGTATAGTGAGCAGGTTTGCTTGCAAACCGGAAACGGGGTCTTGTCACGTGATATTTAAATTAATAGCAGTGGCGTCGTGTTCAGTCATCCCACCTCGCAAGGCGTCGATTCCATGGTATTGGTATTGACCTGTAGTTCTGCGTGCTGTGGATAACTTCTTCAGCTGTTCGTTTCGCAGGTAACGTAAGAAATGTGTTGAAATTGTGCTACTAAACTGGCATTATTAGGTTTGTGGATTACTACACGGTTGTGGTTGTTCTGTTACTAGGACTCGCTGCCATATTGCAATGGACAGCGCTGTGGTGGCGTTCGGTACAATACGCATCTCTAGTGTGCGTACTCTGGCCTTATGACCCCCGAAGATCAAGGTTAGAAATAAGCTGCAATAACCGATGCTTGTCATAAGAGGCAACTTTCCACTCGCTGTCGCCAAACTGTTATTCTTAAAGGAGACTGAAATATAGACTCTGCCATGCATGCTGAGTCAGTGAGTGAGTTTCGTTTTACACTCAGCATCATTCTAGCTATATGGCGACGGTCTGGAAATAATCGAGCCTGGACCAAACAGTCCAGTGAGGCAACAGCATCGATCTGCGCAAGTGGGAACCGATGACATGTGTCAACCAAGTCACCGAGCCTGACCACCCGATCCCGTTAGTCGCCTCTTACGACACGCACAGTCGCCATTTATGGCAAGCATGCATTTATGCTGATTTGTTTTAGAGGTTGAGCATGTTCGAATCCTTAGTTGCGGTGGAGTAGGCTACTGGTTAAAGCGTTCCCTCGTCAAGATACCGGTTTGATTTCCCTCATGGTTGCAATGTGCGAAGCCCATTTCTGGTGTCACGCGTCGTGATATTGCTGGAATATTGCAAAACAAAACCCGGCGTAATGGAAAATTGGCGTCACGGAAAATGAATCTTTTATAATGTTGTAATATAACAGGGTCATCCATTTCCTGAGCTATCGATTACGGACAGGCATCAGAAATATGTGAGCCATGCCTTTGAAATATCTCGCTTGCACCCACCTGAAATAATATAACAGTGATGTGGTATATATGGAAAGCCTCTTGAATAGCAATTATGCAATATGTATTCAGTAATATGCCATCGTATGGACTATATTTCCTTTTTTGTTCTGTCAATAGTGTGTCATGTTTCAGCATTAATATGGAAACAGTTCAAGCTGTTACATTTGCATTTTTTAACATTAGCAGAACGTGACGTTATAATGACACCCACAAGAGGCATGTAACAAAATGGTTAGTTATATGTAATGAATAAGTGGTAGGTTTTCAATCATTGGTCAAAATATCAACCGAAATACATAAGCGGTTCATTCCGAAAAGCGGGTTCATGCAAATGTGTGTGGAATGCCTTTTTGGTTCACACGTCAGTGAACCAAAATGTACTCGGTCAGAGTCTCACGGGATCATTTCCTGTTGTAAAAAGTTTTGAAAGAATCTACATATACATTGCTGAAATATAGGCAATGCGTGAGAGAGAGAAATTATCGTCACACCGGTAATATTTCAGCCATATTGTGACGTAAAAAGTTTTGCTATTTCTTAAAAGGCAAAAGCGAAAATGCAAGACATGCTATTATTGCTTAACTCCGCACACACCAATATTCCATTTATGTGGAGAAATAATGTAATCCAGTCTGGACCAGATGATCCAGTGATCAACAGCCTTCGCATCCCTCTACGCAGGTAGGATACGATAACATGTCAACCAGGTCAGCAGTCTAATAGGCGATTCCGACCCTCGAGCATATGACAGAAGTTTAACAACCAGCATGACTCCGATCCTTACAACCCTTCTGAGCATAAGCAACTGTGGAAATATTTTCTGTAAACGAACTGTTTTCTTGTCCATGCCAACTGGCAGTATACGTTACCAGCAAACATGGTCCTTATGTGAGCGTAGAAACAACTTGACCATGTTGAATGATCAGTGTCAGCTTGGTGTTAGCAAGGTTACTACTGGCCGGGCAATTGGGACTTGTCCCTGAGTGTTGTTATTCAGCCACAACGCTGTAACTACAATGGCTCTTTTACTACAAGTCGGACACAATCCCACGAAACCCATACAGTGGTAAAGACTGCTAACCGATTTCACGAACACCTGTTGTCATTATTTATTCGCAGGGATAAAATGCTGTAAATGTAACGGCCACCTTGTCGTTTAGGCCTACTGCATTCTGTCTTTGTTATTGCCTTTTTCTTTTCAGTGAAGAACTATCCGTGAAGATCCCGGGGTAACATAGGCCTACAGTAACCCACGCTTGCCATGAAAGGCTAGTATGCTTCTCGTAAGAGGCGACTAACTGGATCGGGTGGTCAATCTAGCTGACTTGGCTGACACATATCATCGGTTCCCAATTGCGCAGGTCGATGCTCATGCTGTGGGGCACTGGATTGTCTAGTCCAGACTCAATTATTTACAGCCCGCTACCATATAGCTGGAATATTGCTGAGTGCAGTGTAAAACTAAATTCACTCATTCTCTCATTTTCCGTAACCAGTTATGCGCTCACTAAACGTAGGGGATATTAAAAGAGCGGCAAAAACAGGAATGTAGATTTCTCCGTGTATTTCAGGTATTAGGATAACTATTGTCCACCTTAGCTTGTTGCACATTGACCACTAGGTATCCTTAGATCACAAAGGTTCCAACTGAGTTGAGTCCAATCAGGGATTCGAACCCACACCCTCAGAGTTAGGCGGCTGACCTTGTGTGCTGGTGATTTGGTGCCTAGCTCTGAGGATGTGGGTTTGAATCACGGATGACATTCACCTAAAAAAATACTAGAATTTGTACCTTACTAAGAAAGTGTAACCCCAAATATAGCATATGTTACCGTTATTAACCGGTTTGGGGCATTTGGTTTATCACCTCTGGTGAACTTCGCGTTGCCTAAAAAAATATCTGCATCGTCATTTTATTTCATTTTTACAGATTAAGATAGATATGCAGCAGAGAGGGTTCGGGTGATCCTGGCACATTCAGGCTGGTAAAGCTCATCATCAGCTCAAGGCCCTCGCCCAGGCAGCGAATGGGACTTCTCCCAGGAAACACTGCCTAGTCGAACCCAAAAGAACTTTCCGGAGAATATGAAGGCTCCCCAACACTGCAGCTTTCTGCATTACCCAGATTGTCAGAAGGGCTGTGCTCCCGGTGGAGAACCCAGGCACTCTCCTGATCTGCGCCAAGAGATCTGGATGTACCAAACCTAGGGCACCGACAACAATGGGGAGCCTGACGACAGTGTACTGGAGATGCAAACGAAACATTTGAAAGGCGAGGTCTGCATGTTTATCACGCTTTTCCTGAATCTTGCCAATCACATTGCTGTCAAAAGGGACAGAAAATTCAATGATATAAATAATTTCATTGGCTTTATCAAAAAGAACAAGATCAGGTTTGTTAGCTGGAATTCGTCTCAGGCTGTCATAGCCACAGGCATGGCGGGGACGATAGTAAAAGCAGCGAGCCATTATTATTTGTATTATAGGATATTTATATGGCGCACATATCTATGCGACCATTGCTTGCTCAAGGCGCTGGTATTTGTTTCCCTCGATCAGCGTCACATCGTATAATAAAAAAAGCCAACGCCCTAAACGGACTGAAGTCAGTTCTTAATGGCAGTGCAAGTATCTCATGATATGCCGACTGAAACTGCAGTTCCGTGTGATGTGTGTCCGTTAGTTGTGTATTATTTGAAAACGACTTTCTGAGATAGATATTAAACGGTGTACTAGAATACTCGGAAGTATAAGCAGATGTCGACTGAACGTTGTACATATCATGCTTTAAGTCGTCAATATTTTCAGAACTGAAACCCTTTTTGACATCGATATGGGGAAGCGGAGTATTTACTCAGCAGTTGTCCTGTTCGCGTCCTTTGCAACAATGCTCTTTGGACCAAGCATCGTGTATGCAAGCGGAGTAATCCATGTAGCGTTGCTCGAAGGATTCCAGGAGGATGTGGCCATGACAGCATGGGTTGGATCTCTATTTTCCTGCATGTTTGCTCTCACAGGTAAAGAAATGAATAACGAGGGCGAATATCTGAAAGTACTGCTGTCAGTGTCAGTTACCAGTGTTTGCATGTTTGCATGTTTACAAGGAAATATCAGATCTTGAAATAAGAAGGGAAGTTGCTAAAAGTACTTATGTCGGTTTCATTCAGCACTGTTTGCGCTCACAGGTAAGGAACTGACGGAACCTAAATAAAGAGTTCGAGTATCTAAAAATATGTCTTTCAGTACCACTTCCCAATGTCTCTATGTTCGGAAAGAACTGGCGAAACCTGAAATGAGAAGGGAAGTTGCTGAAAGTATTAAAGGCAGTTTCAATGACAAATACTTGCATGATATCTTGCATGTCAGTTTCATTGACCAATGCTGATGGGTTGCTGTGATGGTATTTGTACATATTTCCTTACTATTCCAGGACCAGTTGCCAGCATGGTCATCAACAAGTTTGACTGCAGAACGTGTGTCGTGATATCAGGAGTCTTGATGATGGTTGGGTTCTCAGCCAGCTGTTTTGTGACTGAAATAAGGACATTGTTTGTAACCTATGCCTTAATTGCAGGTATGTGAAGTACGTGAGTCCTGGGTTCTGACTGGGACACTCCAATGTCGCTCATTCTCAATCCTGTACCACAGGTGTCCGGCCAATGTAAATTTGATCGTTTTCTTGTTTACGTTAAACGAGTGATACATAATGAAAACATTATCAAAATCTGTATTGTGGACACCTTTGATATATCCCTTCATGGACAAAATCTTATATTTTAGTTTGATGGTGAGGTAACTAACAGCTAGTAATAACGACAACTCCAATGTCAAATTAAGTTCAAGAAAACTGAAAGGCAGTAAAATAGAGAGTCTATTTTGAAACACTTCGGAACATTGTTTATTGTATGAATAATCAATCCTGCTAAATATTAATCAATGGGCAGAGAAATGACATTCTCTGAGTTTGAGAATTGTTGAATATATTCTTTTGGGAGACGTGCATTTCCAGAAGGCGCACACAAACACCTTTCAGTGTGACGCGTGACAGTAGAAGATGTCTGCTTTAGGAGAGCCCATGGAACGTCTGCTTGGGAGTATTTACTTGAAAAAAGTGACAATGACAAAGAGAGACTCGCTAGTAACATGCCGGTAAAGGTTGGGTCACCCTTTAATTTTCCATGCATTCTGTACTTGAAAAAATACGTACAATAATGGCATGAGAACGACTTTGATGTGCTGTCGTTCATATTTCAGGTCTTGGCACAGGTTTGGCACAAACAGGAAGTTTCGTCATCATTGGCTATTACTTCCCTGTAAAAACAGGTCTGGTCACAGGAATATCTGTCTCAGGAATTGGATTTGGCATTTTCATACACCCCCCACTCTTGCAGTATCTGACTGAAACATATGGAGTCCACGGCGCCTTCCTTATCACTGGTGGAATAACACTTCATGTATGCATTGCGGGAATGCTCATGCGTCCATCCAACATAGAGCGCAAGAGAAAGCAACGGGTTGGAAATGAACTACCCGCTAGGAGAAATATAGCATCAATATGTCGGGATGTAACGAGTGTCTACCGTGTTTTAAGTAATGTATCTTTTATATTCTTTCTATGCAGTCTCTTGTGCTTTTCAATTGCTCTAGCAACAGCATATCTCTTTCTTCCGGATTTCTTCTTAAAACAAGGATCAACATTCCAAGAGGGTGCCTTTGTTATATCAACCTCAGGCCTGGGAAGTATTGTCTCTCGGATTCTAACTGGATTTTCACTGAGTGACGAGAGGATTCCAGGTGCCACAATATATGCCTCTCTTAATGGTTTGATGGCAATTTTTACGTTCATGCTGCCACTGTTCAGCACATCTTCATTTCTGAGAATACTTTATGGCTTTATTCTTGGATTGTATACTGGAGGGACATGGGTTCTCCTCAATACTCTGACACTTGAAATTCTTGGAATTCAAGACTTCGCCACAGGTGTCGGTGCAGCTTTATTTTCCTGTGGAGTTGGCTATCTTACTGGTCCTCCTATTGCAGGTACGTACACATACACGAGTGAGAGGCTTACAATTCATTGTCACGTAACACAATTATACGACAATGTTCAATATTTCTGAAAGGTGTCAAGACACAAAGGGATATTATTTATGTTTGGATGTATATTTCTGAATGACCAAACAGGAGGAGAATCTTAAGTGAAATATAATACTGTACAACCTAGGAATAATCTTCGTTGTGGACACGTCAACATCTTCCGACAACAAGACAGAAATACTCTTCATTAATGTGAAGTCGAGTTGCAATTACTGATTTTGGGAAAGGAGTATGTTAAAGGGGTTTCCTCAGTGTTAGTCACGTGTGATGACAAGACCTTCGAAACTTATGCTGTATTCTTGCAACTTCTTGCACGAGTGAGTGAATGAGTTTAGTTTTACGCCGCACTCAGAAATATTCCAGCTATATGGCGGCAGTCTGGACCAGACAATCCAACAACATGAGCATCGATTTGCGCAATTGGGAACCAATGACGTGTCAACCAAGTCAGCGAGCCTGACCACCCGATCCCGTTAGTCGCCTCTTACGACAAGCATACTCGCCTTTTATGGAAAGCATGGGTTGCTGAAGGCCTGTTCTACCCCGGGACCTTCACGGGTCACTTCTTGCACGATAGACAACGCCTCGCTGCATAATAAATGTCCTGAAGTAAGAGTAAGATGTACCTCTTGTTGCTCATGACTCTGTCGTCGACATACTACGTTGGAATATTTAGCTTTAGTGAGTGAGTGAGTTTATATTTAACGTCACATCGGCAATATTTCAGCCATATCGTGACGAGAACATTTAACAATGAAAAGGACTATATCTACATTATAAAACCTGTCAACGAAGGACAGTAAAACAACCAGAATATCACAAATAGCATTAAGACTAGCATGGAAAGTTGAAACTGATATCACCATATGAACAATACAATATAAAACAGGCTATAGACCGCCAACAACTGGAGGTAGATCACCACACTAGGGACTATTTAGCTTTAAGACGAATGGAACAAAAACACAAGAAAGTTTGGTAGTTGAGTACTAGGATATCATTTTTTGCAACATTGTCTCAGTAACATTATCTCTGTTTACATTTCAGGTGCCATAGTAGAATCAAGCGGGTCATACTACAGCGCCTTCCTCCTTTCTGGTATGTCAGGGGAACTATTCCTAGTTGATAAGTAATTTATTTTGGCTCAGTGCATGATCAGTTAAATGTTCATTGCTTTGGATTGAATTACTGAGAACGGAAAAGCGTGGGCTTCTATGTTAGAGTTTCAAAAACGATGTGCTCTTATACGTATGAGAGCCAGCAGAAAAGTACGTACATAAACTCTGTCATCATCAGGTGAGTATCCAGATTGAATATACTGTACATTACATGCGTTTCAGTGCCATAGGATGTTCGGTTGTTCTTCAACCACATACAGCTATATCCTTGCTTGATGGTAAATTCGCTTTTCAACAAAACGTACGTCAAACTCCTAGTTCTAGTTAATTTTCAAAGACGTACGAACTTTTTGTAGGTGCCATGTTTTTCTCGGCCGCGGTCTTTGAATTCCTGTCATCTCTCAGCAAGAGGACACAAGCAAGCACAAAAGACTCCCAGCTGACAGTACCTCTGAACGAAGATACTGAAGTATCGCCAATACAAACATCAAAACCTGAAGTAGCACTAATACAAGCATCACAACCTGTGACTGAAACAAAACAAACATCCAGCGAGCATTGTGATGATGACAAATCTACGGCAGCAGTAATTGATGCACTGATGCCAGCAATTGCATCAATAGAAAATTGTAGGGATGATTATGGTGAAGGGGATAACAAAGTAACCGATACAAACTACTGAAACAAAACACAAGTGAAGGCTGTCTTGTGAGGACACTGTAGCCGGTTACAGAAGTATGTCACAGATATCAGTGTATACTATTTGATCAAGCTTATATGCAGAATCCTGAAGACCGGTACACTGAAACGGGTAACAGGCGTGTTTCGTTGAGAAGACAGTATGTTATTTTGATCATGTATATGTGAACCCATGACCATTTACTGAAGTGGGTAATATGTGTATGTCGCACGACGAACATGATGGTTCTGATGGTCAGTAAAGACCCGGATCAGAACTGGTACCTGGATCCGGATCAGAACAGGTCCTCAGTATCTTCATCAAGTCATTCCTGCCGTAAGAGGCACGTAACGGGATTGGCTGGTCAGACTCGGTGATTTTGTAGACACATGGTATCTCAGTGGCGTAGATCGATCCTCATACTGTTGATCAGTGTATTGTCTGGTCCAGATTGGATTAATTACAGACCGCCGCCATATAGCTGGAATATTACTGAATGCGGCGCATAACTACACTCACCGTTTGGTGGTGTTGTTCAGTGTGACGATGGTCCGTGCAACATAATTAAGTCACTGAGAATAAAATGTATTATTTTGATTATATTGTTGTTGATTATATTGTTGTCTCATGACAACGGGTATACGGAAGCGGGAAAAAATAGTAGTACTACGTTATTGCTTATGCTCATGGGAAGTGACATAATCCCAGTTCCATTTTCACGACCCTTTGTCAGCAAAGACTGGCACTTTTACTATGCAACTCTATATATTAACTAATTGTCACTGAAACTATATACAGGTCCCTGTTCATAGCTCCCTAAACTGATAATGACAGCGCGGGTTTGTATCTTTGACCATGCAACTCAACATAGTGTTATAGCGTCTAAATCAGGACAGCCATCGTCTGGACAGCATTCTGTATTAGCTTCGTACCACTGTTCCCTTGATAATCATGGCATGCCGCAACTGTCGAACAGTGAATGACTCGGTGCATGCTTTCTTTCTAGGGATGACACGTCGGAATGCAAGTGCATAATTATTTTATAAAACGCACGAAAACCTCGTCCTATCATGATTTAGCAGCTTCGTTTTGACGACATGTACTTAGTATCAAATACAGAACCTGAGACAATAGTTACTTGAACTTTGGCTACGAACCATACCTAGCTAGCATATTAAGAGTGAAGAATTAATTAAAATTAGGATGAAACATATCTGGCAAAATATTGTTTAGGGTGGCGTGTCTTGGTTTCTTTTGCGGTTCCGTATATATATATGTGTGTATGTGTGTGTGTATATATATATATATATATATATATATATATATATATATATATATATATATATATATATATATATATATATATATATATATATATATATATATATATAAGCGAACGCTTTAACCACTAGACTACCCTACCGCCCCGGGAAGCTCAAGGGATGGGATGACGTTATTACCACCTACATGAGGGAGATGAGGATTGGAAGCAAGCAGAAAAATAACTGTGGAAAGACTAATATTGAGAGGCTTTAGTCAGGGTGGAAGCATCATTTGGAAGTTATGGAGACAGTTATGAAACTTCGACTTATTGTCTGTCGCCCGGCAGTCCGTGGATGTTCCAGTCGTTTAGGATTCCAATGAATTTTGTATGACAAATATGATCTAACGCCCTGAAGAAGATTCGGGTCATAGCCCACGCTCCGTGTATGAGGCGACAAACGGGATCAGGTAGTCAAGCTTGCTTTACCTAGGTTAATGAATGCCGTGTCCAACTGTGCAGATCGATGCTTTGCATGTCAATCACTGAGCTGACTTATCCAGGATAGACTACTTACAACTGAACAAATAACGAGTCTGTGTTAAACAACAAAAAACAATGGTGTGGTCAAGGTTGAGGTGCTTTTGAAAGGGACGTAGTATCATAATACCATGTTACGGATGAGAAATGACTGTGAATAAAAGCCCGTGAGTCCTCTGTAAACCAGCCAAATATCACACAAAGGAGTCTAGAATATTTGCTTCTATATTGGATAAAGACAAAAACAAGATTAAATGACTGATCGTACCTACTATTACCAGTATTACCTAAGAGGGCGAATATATCGGGGATCATATTTTTCATACGGCGCCTTAGGGTAAAATATCACTTTGTCATGGTAACGTGACGCTATGAGCAATGTCATCACATCACGGTTCTTCTGTGACGCTGCGTTCTACATCTGGCGACGCGGGGTAGCCAGCCCATGTTTAAAAGTAAATTTGAGTTTATTTCCTCAATTTAAGGACTTCGATAACAATCAGCATTATCTCATTTTACCGCACTAAGCTCCGATGTGATACAATTAGGTCGCTATTCTAACATATTAACACAATTTGTCACCAAAGTCTTGATCCTTGTAGATATGCTGGTTGGAGCTCGATGACAGCTGTTGAAAGTTCGATTTTGACAAGGTGGTCAGTCTTGAAACGTGAGCGTTAGCAGAGAGGTAAGCATAAATATAAAGTCGTCCCCGCCATAAACATCAGCAACTGTTCCTTCCACACGTTACAATAGCGTGTGGTAACAAAGCTATGCCACACCACCATCTTATAATGCCACCCTGACACGTTCATCAATTTTGCTAAGGCGCTGATGCGCAACTCGTCGTGGCAATGCGTGTAATTTAGGTGGCCCGCTTGAATGCGTGAAGCCCAGTTAGCTCCGGTACGTTTCCTGCTTCCGCGTAAGTTACACACTTGGCACGTAATGCGTAACTGAAAATGGTGCTAAATGTCACGCACGACATAACAACAGATGCAAGTATTGTTGGTCCATAGTTTACGTCTAGTGTACAGCACAGTATGCACGACACGCATAGTTCGAGCACGGCTAGGTAATGCCACTCTACCTTTGCACGAAGCAGTCGCGGTATCATTTGGCCCCGCTTTGTCCCACTTCACGCCACGCTATATAAACAGTAGGCACCGCCACCAGCTTCATTTATTGCTGTACACCTACAAGATGTTGAACACCAGAGAACAAGACTGCAGAAAAGACAAGGTGTGTATGTCTCGCAGGTGCAGCACTATTACTTCTTGAAGACCAGCAAATACAGCAACAACAGACCAGCCCCAACTAGGAAAAAATAACCGTACGGACAGTGTGGGCATGTAGGGAATGGTTGACCAGATGACATCACCTCGGACTTCATGATCACTTATTGAAAAAAACCTCCGCAAGGAAGATCCAAGAGGCTACAGAAATTATCTCAAAATTTCAACGACTTGTGCCAAGACATGGTGAAGTTAACCCCTTATGTTTAGAAGAAGACCATATTCATGAGAGAACTGATTGAGGCGGGACTCTAGCTGGCAACGACACTTCGCTTCCTAGACACTGGCAATTCCTATGCAAGTCTAAAGTACAGCTTCAGTTGAAGCTTGCACAGTCCGCAAGTTCTTACTAAAGGTTTGCAAAGCTACCATTGAGGTTTACAAGGACGATGTACTCAAGTGCCCAAACACTGAAGAGCCGTGGAAGGAGGTTGCTGGAGGTCTTAAATCCAGATGCACAACTGTCTGGGGGGTATGGACGGCAAATATGTTGCTATGGGGAAGCCTGCCAATGCTGGAGCATTCTGCCATAATCATAAGGGCTCCCAGAGCGTTAGGTTCATGGTCCATGTAGGCCAAAATTATCTACAGCTGTAGGTTGTCACGTGCTCGTCGTGTGGTGAAGAATGCATTTGCAATCGTGTCTCGAGGTAATTATTTATACATTTATGAATATATAAACATAAATATCCGGATTGCTACAGTTGCACTTGCATTCCCTCTAGCGAACTAGATGTTGCATCTGTAAACATATGTTTACTACATAATCATAATCTGATTTCAGGTTCAGACGTTTCTCTACTTCGATTCATTGGCGCCCAGAGACGATCAAAGTGATAACTATATGCGTCTGTGCTTTACACAACCTCGTCCTCAACAGATACTATCGTACTCTACCTGTTTTAGATTTAATTACTAGTTTTCAATATTTGTCTGTGATAATCTGATTCTTTAACAGTCCTTCGTTGACAGGTTTTTATAATATTCATACACTCCATTTCTGTGTCAAATATGCTAATTCATTTACAACACAGAGCAGGTAAAGGGTACGATAGGTACCACAATATCAATGGATTCTTCAAAACAATAGTGGAGATACACACACTGAAGTGCAGAATTACCAACACAGTAGGTATGAGCAAGCGAAATTATATTCAGATAAACCAACCATTTGCAGGGCTTAAACATAAAACACTATGCCAATGCACTTTGCACGAAACATAGCGTATGTACGAAAGCCCTCTCTTAAACAATACCTCTTAAAGCTATACTCTTCGGTGAGATGTCTCTTACACATTTTGAAATAATCATACTACGTATACATTGTACAGCTATGTAAATACTTTGCTTAACAAGACATTAACTTCAGACTTTCATAGCCAGCCAGTGTCCAGCCAAATGTAATATATGAGTGCGGTGACCCCTAACATACTTCATCACTATATGACTGAAATATGCCGATGTGACGTAAAGTTCAACTTAACTAACATTCTAATCAGTAACCTCCAAATACAGTAATACGTTTGAACGAATACTAAAAATTATGTACAAACAATAGCAATATAACTCTGTTTAAAAAGGAGATAACATATACACAGACGATACATGTATCAATACACACAAGCCCACGTGCATACATCACAGGTGATGCGATATAACTCTGTGTGTATGTTGTCTCCTTTTAAACTGAAGATATATGTATTAATACACAAAAGCCCACGTGCACAGGTGAGTAGTTGGCACAAGGTGTTTTATTTGATCACTGCAGAGATGCCAATTTAAACTTCAATCTGCTAGGACTTGTTGACGAACACTGGAATCGAAACTCCCGGCCAGGTGTAGGGTTGAAATCGTGGTCCCGAACATCCGATTAACAGTCACGAGATCCTGTTTTGACTGTGTCCTTCTGTCTCTTCTACACCGAAGGGCTGTGACTGCCAGTCAAGTTGTTATCCATGAGACTTGTTTTGCTGCCAGTCAAGTTGTCATCCATAAGACGTGTTTTACATTACCACACCAACTTCTAAATATCTTAGAAGACAATGAAAAGAACTGGATAGTGGAATCGAGCTTACCATTTCTTTCAGTTGTTTATTTTACCTACTCAAGCCAGTGCTTTGAAAAATGAAGTAAAATTGGAAATTTTAACTATAAATTGTATATTTATATACTTCTCTCTCTTGCTTCGACGCTGAGTGGAACGAGATAGAACTTTCCTGTAGGCCTCTCTTGTCCATATGCCCGTGTTCCCTAGGCTGCTCTCCTTACAGGACGGGTCCCTTAACCCATGCAGAGCATGCAGCATGCTCCCCTCTCTACCCACGTGACTACCTCAGAGAGATCATTCTTTCTTGGAGCCCACGTCTAAATCTGTGTAGTGTGGAGGCTGGGTGGGCATACATCACGTGAGATAGGATAAGTATATAAATATACAATTTATAGTTAAAATTTCTAAATTTTTAAACTTATCCTATCTCACGATTTGCACTTGTCCCACGGTAGCAGATTACCCTATGTCTCAAAGCACTGACAGTATTACTGTGTAGGCTAATGACAATCGTAGGTAGCAATGAACAAGAGAGGTCGCATCCAACTAGCATAGAACCTATACTAGTGGTGGGTTCTCCTGAACCCCTTGGCTTACTAGACGCCATCTCTCCCAAGGAGTGGGTACTCCTGAGCAATGTGGTGTTCGGCCGCAACCCTCGCAAATGCAAGGAGACGCAACTAGGCGAGTCATGTCACTTCGTTGCGATTTATCAGAGTACCCCCGTAATTAAAGTCTTATGACTAGTAATCGGGCCCGTACCTGCTTCGAGACAGCCCCCCAGACCCCATCACAAAAAGGGGAAAAGGAAACTGAATCAGAAAGCTCACAAGTTTAACGTTCAGTACCAAAACAACACCACATGGCTTCCACTACTTACCACAGTAAGACCACAAAGGTGTGCTAAGGAACTTAGGAGCTATGAACGCTACGAAATCCGTAAAGAAAATCGGGAAGGACTCACTACACTGACGTGATTGCTCCGAGGAGTAGAGGTCAGCAAGCCAGATTCCTGTTCCGTGTTTGGATAAAGGGTTTGTCACAAAAACAGTCTTTCAAATCTGGGTTGGTTGGAGAGAAACGAGGCGTTCTGCGTTGTTTCAATGAACTTTGCAGCTGATATTTCTGCATTTTCAGTAATTCAACAGAGACCTGAAAATGAGTGTCCTGATGCACCTTGTTTGAAACTTCTCCAATGTTACCACCAAAAAGCATATCTGAGGAAAAAGGCTGTCTAAACAATTCAGCCTTGAAGCGTTCATCCCAAGATAAAATGTTGAGGGGGGCTCTCCTGCGCACTGCAAGTACGTACCCGAAAAAATGGGATAATTGGTCTAGAATGACCTGAAACTGGTCTAAGACCAATGCCATGCAGCCCCTGATATAAGCATCTTGGTCAGTATATGCGTGATCAACAGCTACAGCAACAGCATCCACTGCCGAAATAGCACAATTGATAAAGGGTAGTGTGCGACGAATGGCCATATCCATATGTGCCAATTCCCTATCTTCCACAAAGAAATGTGAAGCAGCGCGTTTGCCACATAGGGTAGAAATATCCTCGTCAACTGATGGAGACGAAGCCAACACAGAAAACCCATGGCCGTGAGCAATGGATTGCATAAACTTGGGTGAAGACAAACCATCCTTCACGCGTTTCAATTTCTTAAACGCATCATCTAATGAACTTTTCATTTGCAGAATGCACGGTCGTGATGGCAAGGTAATGGTCGATAGGTCTCTATTCTTCAGAGCATAAGATACATTAAGGTCATCCGGAGATCTGCTCACCGACAGCTGAAGCTTTTCAACAATCCAGGCAAGTACATGCGAAGGTTCTACTAAATCAAAACTACCCTTTGGGGTAGAAATATCCGAATTATTTGGAGAGCGGGATGAGGGTTGATGAGATACACCAGTGGAAGACAGGTTACCAGTTGATGCAACTGGAACTGAACTTTGACGTAGTCGAAGGTTGACATTGATTCCAAGCTACTGTAATAGCCCGAAGCATTGTATTTAAATCTGGCCCTTGAGAGGAATCCTGATTAGGATTCCATGATTCAGGCAGAATTGTCGCCCCCGTCATATGATCCGAATCAGTTTGCCGTGAAGGAGAGAGACGGTCCCTGGAACTATACCGGCGTCTGGATGGGGAGCGAACTGGTCAAACGAACCGTAGCATGTTGACTAGTCGGGGAGACAGAAGAATGGGATGACCTAACTCGATCTGGCGATCTGGATCGATTAGTAGAGCGAGTAGATGATCTTGAGCGAGCAGGTGAACCTGAACGCTGAAGTGATCCAGTCCGAGAAACAACCCCAGAACGCTGATGCGAATCACATAAGTGGCGTGAATCGGGATGAGTTGACGAATCAAATTGATGAGGCAAACCAGTTCGTGTACTTGAATCAATTCGATTCCATGACTCACTTTGTCTAGAAGCCGTGGTTCGAGAAACTGCCTCAGTATGATTAAGTGAAGCCGAACGGTGTACTGAACTGGTTCGGCGATATGAAACATCACGGAAAGGTGAACCAACCCGTTCACCCAAACCTGTACATGGTGAATTGAAAGGGCCATGTGAATTGATTGTATCTGGTGAATTGATTCGACCATGTGAACTGATTCGATGTGGTGAATTGATTCGGCCTGGTGAATCAGTTTGGCGACGTGAATCCAAACGGGAGGAAGTACCGATACCACCATTTGAATCAATACGTGTTTTAGTATGATCAATAGAAACAGACTGACGACCAACGCCACTTTGCTGGGGTGAACATGACTGCTCAGTCGATCTACGAGATGGATTCGAGACAACCTGTCAGGCGATCTAGACCTACTAGAACTTGAACGTTCCGACGAAACAGATCGATGAATCGAACGTGATCGCCTTGAATAACTTGGAGAAACAGAATTATTTGGTAATGCAGGTGATGCAGATCGGTGAACTGAAGCGACTATTGTCACGTTTTGAGACGAACCAGAGGCCCTAGAAACCAAGAGAGTAGACCGCAGATCAGGGGAGACAGTAGATACTAAAGGTTTATCCATAACAACTACCCTAGAGCCGGCCTGAGACGTTGAGCCAGGTGAAGAATGCGTCCCCAAAAGCTTCCGAACATCTTCCGAAAGGTAAGAATCTGAAGAAGCGTCCCTAAAAATCCTCCGCCTCGGAGAGCGGGGATTTCAAACGACGAGGGGTGAGGGTAGGACGATCCAGGCGTGGTTTCTTGGTAGGAGTGGGGCCTAGGTCAGCAGATGCATTCCTATCTGCAATCCTACAAGCACAAACCCGCTTATCAGCCTTGAAATCTTCAGTTGATAAACCTGCACACTTCTCACAACGTTTCTCCCAAGAACATTGACCCACACACGATATGTGTGTGGTCCAAAGTCGAAAAAATAGTTTTACACTGAGCGCAAAACTTACGCTTCTTGTTCGGAGGATTTGTTTTCCTCATAATGCAACACAACTCAAACTCTATACAAGAACTAAGATACGTCCACTCTGTCGTGCGACAAGAAGAAGAATGATCTCTCTGAGGTAGTCACGTGGGTAGATAGGGGAGCATGCTGCATGCTCTGCATGGGCTAAGGGACCCGTCCTGTAAGGAGAGCAGCCTAGGGAACACGGGCATATGGACAAGAGAGGCCTACAGGAAAGTTCTAATTCGTCGAAGCAAGAGAGAGAAGTGCAAATCGTGAGATAGGATAAGTTTAAAAATATGACTTCTCATAATATCATAAAAAATGTTTATCCCATCTCTTTCTGTGGATCAAACATGTAGTGAATCAGTGTCCCCTACTGATTCTGGGAGGATCCATCGAAGACAAAATACGTGATGTCCTGAAAGAAATAATATTACAGTTATGAGCGTAACTGATAAAAATTCGAACATATTGTTGTGTTTGACAGAATTATTAAAATGTTTAAATACTTACTTTACCATAGGTCTTATGCATATTACCTCAAGTTTCGCTAAACGAGATCAAACAGTCGTTGATTCGCCATTCCCTTGAATGGATCCCTCATGTACTGACGAATATATAGGCGCGGAATTGACGTGATCTCTGTACCGCAAGCGTGGGCCATCCAAAAATCACTTTTACTTCAAGCGTCCTCGAGTGTTGTCTTATAATCTAACTGTGTTTATTGTTAATTTTTATCTTTGTAAATCCCAGTGGTTACAGGCCTAGTGGTTAAAGTGTTCACTCGTCATGCCAAAGACCCGGGTTCGACTCCCCACATAGAGATTACGTGTGAAGCCCAAATGGTTCGCTGTCCTTGTATCCCTGTTTGAAGTCAGAAGTAGTCATTGCCTTCGCCAAGTAGAAGTGGTGACGCCAACCACAGGATGTCTGTAATCAAGACTCCTTCACCTCGCGGCCAGTCGAGGTAATCAGTCGGGATCAACCATTACAAGGGATAACTATTTTAAATCCCGAAATACGAAGGATCGTTTTAACAATAACACTTTAATTATTGCATTTGTAAAAGAATTAGATTTGTTAAATGAATTGTAAATAGATAAACATATTCTATGATTGTATGATTGGAAGCTCGAATTAGTAATTAAGATTGTTCGTGGCTGTATCCTCGAGGGGGTTAAAGTGCAGTAGAATTATTGTCCTCCTGACAGGGTATGCAAGTCCCAAAACATTTCTAAGTTCGTTTAGACTTTCCACCTTTTCTATCGTAGAATATGTGTATTTATATTTATGGCAAGGTATGTCTAAATTGCTAGCAGCTGGAGGATGATGTAAATCCAGCTAGAGCTCATGCAGGAAGCGAAAGTACCATAAGTCCTCATGGTCCCTAGTATGGTGATCTACCTTCAGTTGTTGGTAATCTATAGCCCATTTTCATACAGTCTTGTCTGAATTTGGAATCCAATTTTAGAGATGATAGTTTTACTTCTCAAATACTGTGAGAGTCTAGTTCGCTTTACTGTCCTTCGTCGACAAGTTTTTAACTCATTTTAGTCATGATATGGCTGAAATATTGCCGACGTGATTGTAAATTTTAGCTCACTCACTCACCCAGTTGAGATTAAACGGATAAAGTAATAATAATAATTATTGTGGACTATCTTTCTACATTATATGGACCCCTCGAGGTACAACAGCGATACAGTTCAATACAGATCTAGAACTTCCAGAACTATCAGGACGCAGACATCAGAAATGCGCCTCACACACTGCACCCATGTGGAGAATCGAACCCGTACAGAGCGAAGGCTGTACCTTTAAGCTACCCCATCGCCAGACCACATAGATCCAAAAGTGTCACATACAAGTGATTGTACATCAGATAGTTCAATTGTAATGTTTTTTTCAATGGTAGAGCTGTCCGTTGTCCGATTATGACGAAACTCGCTCTTTAACATATAACCCGGAAGTGACCTGTGTAACAAGGAAGCCGAAACTCCAAGGAGGTGCGTGCTGGCCCGTCCTCCCACGCTCCAGTAAAGCTGTCTTGACAAGGATATACTAGCAGTGTAAATCAGCGAAATACATACGTGAGTATCGTAGATAATGTAATATGTAATGTTGGTATTGATTTAAGTTACGTGATCGGGTTTCAGAGGTAAATCTTTTATTGTCATTCCAACTTCAGACGCCATCACTCGCAGTGTCCTCAGCACGGTGAATGTCATTTTACACTTACAAAACAGTGTCACGTCTACCTAACGTTGGCAGTAGAAATGGGTGTCAGCTGCCAAATTAGGATCAGACATGTTGCGTATATTTACAAAACCATCACATTGGAAGAAATTACTTGACCGCATCGACCTTGATATGCACATTATCGTTGTCAATACGTGCGTTGTCGTCGTCACATGACACGCAGGTCAGGATATTTTTAGACGGCGAAGCGTGTTTGGGATCAGCTGGACAGATCTCCACCGGCGGCGTCTGTGTGCAGTCGGGTAGATTAAGGGCAGCAGTTGAGGTGGATACATGGTTCATGCTTAAGGGAGCACAGGATTTGGGAGATACGGGTGGGGTGTATGGTTAAAACATAAGAAAGTGGGTAGACCTACCTTTTGTCTTTGATATTATACTCTCAAAAATGTAGGGGGTCCGTTCAATTTGAATAGGAAGTTTAAGCGTTTAGGGTGTAAGGCACGGGGTGTGGTAGGGGAGGCGAGGTACGGGATGTGAAGTACGGGGTGTGAGGGAGTGAAGTACGGAGTGTGAGGTACAGGGTGTTAAGTAAGGAATGTGAGGTAAGTGGTGTGAAGTAAGGGAAGTGAGGTACGTGAAATATATCGTGTGAGACACAGGGTGTGAGGTAAGGGATGTATGGTAGGAGATGTGAGGTATGGGATGGACGGTATAGGGTGTAATGTAAGGGGTGTGAGGTATAGGATGCGAGGTGAAAAACCTGTACCGGTGAGGTACGGGGTGTCAGGGACAGTGAGTGGGATTCGAGATGTCTCCCTCCTGATCGAGTTCGCCCCTCCCTCCTCCCAGCTGTGAGGTACGGAATGTGAGATGTAGGGTGTGAGGTATGGGATGTGAGCTACGGGATGTGAGGTATATGGTGTGAGGTATAGGGTGTGGGGTACGGAATGTGAGGTACAGGGTGTGAGGTACGGGATGTGAAGAACCGGATGTGAGATACAGGGTGTGAAGTTCGGGAGATCTCTCGCCTACTCGAGTCCGCCCTTCCTTTCTCCCAGCAATCCCTTCTACTCGTATCAGCTCTTATCTTCTCCTAGCTCTCCATCCTACTCGTATCCGCGTGTGGATAACGATATTGAAATATTTTCTTTTCGTTTAAACATAACTTCGCGGAAGTTACTACCGAGACAACACCACTACCACTTGTTGGTGAGTATACCATTAAAAAGTCAAACAAAAGAAAACAACAACGGTACATGTCGTTTTATTTGTCCTGCCATGCTTCAGTCAATGTAATCATCTAGATAATGGGTATTGATGGGCACACGTCGGGCAAGTGTGTTCATTTAAGTTAGCTTATGATCAGATTTCGTCTTTTCCAGGTCATAATACTGTGATACGTGTACACTTATTTCTCAAAGCTCGAATACGTTATAAATGCCTCACCCTTGGAGGTCCGGGATAGAAAAGGCCTTCAGCGACCCCTGTTTGCCATAAAAGGCGACTATGCTTGTCGTAAGAGGCGACTATCGGGATCGAACGGTCAGACTCGCTGACTTGTTTGACGCATGTCGTCTGTTCCCCATTGCTCAGATCGATGCTCATGCTGTCGAACACTGGATTGTCTGGTCTAGACTAGATTACCTAGATTGCTCATTTCCTATTTCCGCACACGCCAGTGTTTTTCTACTTCCGCATCTGTCAACACAATCCACTGTGATCCTACTGCCTCTGAAATACAAGTGATATGTGTACGTGAAGCCTTTACCCCAATCATTTGGCGGGAAAAGCAAGCGTTTATGCTCTCTGTGTGTGTGTTGGGGGGTTGGGGGGTAGGGGCAAACCCTCAGTTTTATTTGTGGCAGGCGTGGAACATGTTCCAAGAAAGTATTTCAATCCAAAATGCTAGTGTGTATCTCTTTTCGGGATACTACAATGCGGTGTTGTTGGGTGGTCGCCGGACCCAGCATTATTCGCACCATATTGCATCGCACTGTAAATAATCGAGTCTCAACCAGACAACCCTGTGATCGACAGCATGAACATCGATCTACGCAACTGATACACGATGTTGAGTATCAACCAAGTCAGCGAGGGTTGACCACCCTGTATCGTTAGTCGCCTCTTACGACAAACATCGATCTCTGAAGACTTCTGCTCGCCTGGATTTTCACGGGTCCTACTGGGGTGTAGGTACAACACTTTTATTATTTTCAAGACAGAACAAAACACGTTGTCGGGTTTATCATATTTACATGTAAAGTCAGGCAAACACCTATCGACACTGGTATTTATATGTGACTTGTAATCAAATATGAAGTACTATATGATGCACGTTTTATGAACTTGTTCTTTGTGGATGACTGTCTCGTGGTTTACAGTGTCGTGGCATGCTAAACCTAGGCCAAACACCACAAAAGGCTTTGGTTCTTTTTGTGTGTAGACATTTCCACGCAATTCTTGGCGCTTACAGTGTGTTTTACATACTGTGAAATAATCTATTACGTGTGTAAGACTGTGTCAGTATTTTCAATTATATGAAAGACAGTAACAGCAACATGACGTATTGTGATGCGCTACAACTAATATAATGCCTTAAAGCTATTAGCAATCTAATTAGCATGTTCGATTTGACATGATGTTTAGCCATTAAGTTAATGTGAAAAACCTACACGATCGTGTGACAAGTTGTCGGACTTCCCATTGAAATTTAATGTTTTAAAGCTCTCGAGACAAACTGTCTAAAGATATACAACATGAAATATCTGTTTAAAACTTTAAATGTTTAAAAACTTAATAGGTATATGTCCCAGTCCATGTACATGACGCGGCGACCTCCCTACGCACTGAGTGTGTTGAAAATGTGGTCAGTGATTGAAGCGGAGGAACATGTTACCTCTTGACACTGCTGAACACTCAGATGTGAAAATATCATCCAATAACTGCTTTCTGTGTCTTATTGTTTCGTACACTGAATACGAAGTGTTTGGAATACTAACAGTAATAGTTATATCATAAAATGATGTTCATACAAGTCAAATGAGTTTTCGGAAATGCCTATCTCTGACTACAGACAGTAACCCAGCTCAGTTGACAATTTCTGAAAAAGAAAAATTTCGTGGAGTGTTCATTTCATTGTCAATCAACAGTAACATCACGAAAAATATTAGAATACCCATACGCATGTTTTCACAGAATAAATATGTGTGTTTTAGTGACAGTGGTGATACAATTCATTCACAGATGGAAATGGCAGCCGATCAATCAATACGCTGTTTTGTAAATATTGAAACAAGTTTGACAAGAACATGATTAATTTGCTGTGTGAAGTCGGGAAATGTGTTAAGCTGTAAACAAAATGCATATTTCCAGGTCCTAAACTACAACTGGACGCTGATCGAGCCAACACAGGCAGGCGCCACATAACTACAGACGGTCAGCTGGTCAACTCGCCGCCCGCCACACTAAACAGATACAGCGGCAGGTTACAGAAATATCGGTGTACATGTGCCTCCACCCCGATCCACCTTCCTCCACCCCCCTTTACTGTCACCCCTGCCCCATAAACCCCACAGTACTGGGAGACACACTCTTGGGTGTGTGCGGTTTATGGAAGGTTGTGGTGGGTTGTCCCGGAGATGGGTGTGATGGAGCTCAGTCAGGTGAACAGTGAGGTGTATGGTTTTGGACAGTGAAGCTGCTGGTGTGTCAGTGTGAGAAAGCTGTGACATACACTGGGGAAGTCTCTGTACCAGGGTGTGGCAGCAGGGAGAGGAGGGGAAGTGTTACAGTAACACAATGTCTGACAGACCTGGGACAGGGGCCAACCTCCACTATGGCCTTGTGCTGGACGTGGGGATGGGGAAACTCGCCTTCATCGACCTGGACAGAGAGGTTGTTTTAGGGAGTGACATACGTATTTAAACTGTCAAATATAGTTGTAGTGATTGAGGCGGACGTATAAGTTGTCTGTGAGTGTGCTGTTTGTTGTGTACAAGAATGTAACGCGATCAGTTAAATGTGTTGTTTCTCTACGTAATTGGATTTTCTTGTGTTTATGAAATAATTTAGATTCATGATTATTGTTATCATGTTTATTCTGCTGTAATTGACAAGTTTATCACACAGTTCATACATGTCTGGGCAATGACACAACAAGTAGCTTGTTGACAAGTAACAAGTATATTCATCAAAAATTGTTTCAGATCATGAATTCATCGCCACGGATAGTTCGTTCTCTGTAGTACAAGTGTTCTGAATCCACACATGAATATTGTGATGACATCATTGTAGTTGTGAATCGCACACATCACATTTGATGCCAGTGAAGAAATATTATGAAAGTGATTGAAGTGGACATAGAATATCCATGTAAACATGTTGTGACATTCAGAAATACAGTCAGGTGTGCAGTTTCTTTTGTTTACCCGACTATTTGGATTCCGTTGTCAAATATTTAAAATCTACACATGACTAGTTTATGGATCAACTGAAGCAGAAAAGTCCGACTTACTGGGGCACCTGCTTCATCCCAGTAGTCAAACACTGTCGTTATATCTCATCACCTGCCATTGGTTGATGTTTAGGATCACATTTCCCTCTGAAACAATGCCCACGGGTCATAGTATATCCAACTTATAAATCGAAGATATGTATATACATGTTAGATATAATTTCAGTATTTTGTTTTCACTGATGAAATCAACTGGGATGAGACTGGCAGCCGACGCCCTACCTTGCACGTCTTCAAAACAAACAATAATGGGTCAGAGGGACATTATTTAGATAATTACCCCTGAGAGCGAGATTGAAAAATTACGACAAACGTGTCCTTATGAACAATATACTGACGTCACTGGAGGTTTACAATTGCCAAATAAAGTAAGTGAGCGTGCCATGAGACTGGGCTGCCGTCTGTAGGGACAGCGGGAATGTAGCTTAAAACGTTAACTGTAAGCATTAGTGTACTTTGAACGTATTTGTTCAAATAATTTATGTCTATAACCAAAACAAACCGACGTAATAACGATGAAGGCTCGATAGGGAGTGTTATTCAAACATGATAATAGGGAATATCTGATAACTGACCGGTTAAATTGTCACGAGACCCTATTTATAGTTTGACTAGGTTAGATTATTACATGCACGCTAGACTAATGCTTAGTCTCTGATATATGTAAAATTGTGATATTAACAAACTAACCGATATGAATTCAAAGGAAGTTACAGGGAGACCAGAGAGCGCTTGGCAGGAGGGAAACTGTGTACTTCAGGGGCTGTGAGACAGACTACATGCATGCATATATGCATGCATATCGTGTAACCGGACTAATATATTACTAATATATGCATTATTCGTCTTAAGAGTCACATGCACACTGGTTCTATTTCGCCCAGTTTCAGTTATAAAGTGTATAGATGTGTCTGCGTGTACGTGTGCGTGTACTTGTAATGGCAGGGCGTGATAAGAGCTTTTGCGAATAGTTTAAATCGACTAATTGATATTCACAGAGTTAGCGAATGAAATTACTCTTTTTTCCTTGACGGTCACGTGCACCACCGAAAGAGAAAAATACTTTTCCCTAGACTACAAGATGCAAACTATGACATGACATTTGTTATGGTTGCACTGTTTGAATTCAACATAATTATGGGACACTGAGTTGTCATTACATCAGCAGTAATGACGATACTGTGTTCATAGTCTTATTCTTTGGGGGGTGGGTGGGGGGTGGGTGTAGGGAGAGGGGCTATGGTGGTGGAGGTGAGGTCGGGTAAAATGGAGTTCAACGTCGCACTTAAGAATGTTTTGCTCCTGTGAAGATATGTATGCGCATGCATACGTGCGTCTGCGTGTACCTGTCAAATTTAAGCTGGTTTTATAGTGCAAGCTCACTGTGAAACAATTCCGTAGTTAAGCCTTTATACTCCACTCAGACACATTATACTGACTCTGAGCCGGCCAACAAGTTCCACATTTTAAAACCTATTGGCATGAGATCGAACCAGCTACTTTCCGCTTTCCGGGCGGGAGCATTAACCACCACACCAAGGAGGCTGTCTTGTGGTGATGAAAGTGAGTGGATTGGGCGGAAAGGGGTAGAGGTGTGTGTCTCTGTGTCTGTCTGTCTGTCTGTGTGTGTGTGTTTGTGTGTGTGTCTGTGTTTGGGGCAGGGGTTGAGTAGAGTGATGTGGTGGGTGGAGGGAGCGTGGTGGGTGCATCCATGGACTTTCATTTTTACTGTACGAAACGTTTTTTTTCTTTCTCCTCTTATCACAAAGTACAGCCAGTCAGTGCATACAAACACCAAAACACAACTTACATGCAATACGAGTCATTGACAATTCCGATTTCTCGAGCATGACAACCTATAATGTGCACTCGGATACAGAAAGTGCTTCACAAAATTAAAAGCCTTTCCGTCTATAAGGCGGTATTGATTTCACCCCACGGTCAGCTGGTATTGCACGTACTTAATCGCCAATCAACCTGTAGCAGTCAAGTGTATTCGTCCAGATTACTTGCCCCGCCTGCTTGTCACAAACGCGTTCACTGCGCTGGCTTAGTTACCTAGCAGTAAGTTAACATTCACCGACCTTTGAATCTCCATGGCCAGTCTCTGTCTACTAGGTCACTAAACTAAGGAAGATTTGGCGTTTTTAACAGTTACACTGTATTGCATATAAGCTTATAAACCAATTGGAATATTTGCATTCGCTGGATTCAAAAGTTTCCAACTTCTCACCAGCTATGGTCTCTGCGCATCATCAACATTGCAAAATTTGAGTGAACGAGCGAGTTTGGGCTTGCAATAGTAATGTTCCAGCAGGGAGATTGTAAAGAGAGGAAGTGGAAACTCCTCGAAAAGTCTCTTAACATTTGCCGGGGATCGTTATGTAACCAGTGTATCCAATATGGCGACAGCTTAGCATTTAAATTTGAGCCCGGTTTATTTTCAACAGCTAATTAAATTCGCTGAATGTTGTGACAACTGAAATCCTATATGTAGAAGATAAGTTAACTATTTTGTCACTTCATTTTAAGTGAAAAAATGGCATTAGTGTCAGTATTAGGACAGTAGATTTGTAGGAAATTTCAAGTCGGTATGTTATAGCTCACTGACTTTCATTCACGCGAAGGTAGACCAGATTGAGCCGATAAAAAACATCTTTCACACATTCGTTTAAGGTTTAGATGGGAAACATGCCTTTACTTGAAAGGTGTTTGCAAGTACTAGGTATATTTTTACGATTTAAAAAAATTGTTCGGGTGTATTTGAGGAGTGTGAAAATTATGACGTATCGCCGATCTGTTCTGATCCTCCACCGAAATTCTACACGCCGTTGTTTGAGTGTTTCTAGTTATTTCTTCAAAAACATCTTTCACATACACCTATAATTCTTATGAGGGGAATATAATAGCAGGTGAAATGTGTTTGCAAGTAATATTGATAGTTTCATAATCTAAAAAGGATGTTGGGGTGTATTTGAAGTGTGTGAAAAATGAGACATGCCGATGATCTTATCTGATCCGCCATTGATGCTTGTGATGCCTGAGGGTTATAGTTCCATAACTTCTTTCTTTCTTGTTGATATTATCTGACAAAACTGGAAAGGTGTTTACAACGCTCTGTGACAGTTTTACACTTTCTGGTTCTGTTGGGTGTGTGACAGTGTCAGTTAATATTGTCCATGCCATACAACACTTGCAATAAGATATCTGAATGGATTATTAATGTAAACAGAAATGTCTCAAAGTAGCGTTTCTTTAGAGAGGACAGTTGATGTTAACACGTGTGTTCTCGCGATACTTCTGCATTCTTTAACATTTTTTTGGATGGAAGGCCGCGGTGTAACATTTATTTTTTTCATTCATTCACATATGTACTTCTTTCTTTTGTTATTCTTTCATTCATTCACATATAATTCTTTCTTTTCATTCTTGCTATAATTCATTCATTCATTCATTCTTTCTGATATTCCGACTGATACAATAAACTGTCTGAAGTTCTGTTAAACACAGCTGAAGTTGCGCTGGGAACGAGGCAAGTCACTGTGTTGGAGCACATGTTAATTAGTACAATGGTAAAGAAAGCAAGCGAGTGACCTATCCCTGTTGTAGATTATCCCTGATTCCAGCTATATGATTATGGATCACACCAGAAATTGTGTTACCCGACCTCTTTTGAGTGATGAATACTACCTGTGTGCTAACCCATGTTTCTCTGTCTCGAAAACACCGGGTGTCATCGCTGAGTCTCTGCGATCCGTTCATGTGTCTAATCATGTATTCCAGTACTTTTTTAAGGTTTTGTACCTATAAAGAGATCTGTTGTGTCGGCCAGGTTATTCTCTGACGCTAATCTTGCAGTTTTAACACATAATCTTCAGTTTTTAATGTACTACTGAGAAAATTGGGAAATGCACCAGAGTCAAACAGTACGTTGACATAAAACTAGTATATGTTTGAGAGTGCATCAACAATTGTACTTCCTTATGATCATAACCGTTTCTAAAATAATTCTTCTTTAAAGATAATTGGTGTATGACGTAAATTTTGCATGTGCACGATTGTCTTTTTCAAACAAAAAACAAACCGGCTAGAAACGAGCATTAGCAATTGTGTGATGCATGATGATTGTCAGAATTGATGGTATTCAGTGGTATGTCAACCTTCTTGAAAATACGGAACTTCCAAGTGAAGAGTCAGGAACAATACCCCATGCACGTGTATAGGGCCACTGCGTTGTGCACGTACAGACCGTGCCTTATGTTTTGCGGTGGTGACAAAGCGAAATGGTGGCGCGGTCATTCGATTGGAAAGTCTCTTAACCCTTATGCTTCCTTTCGAATTTTCACCTACGTAGCAGAGTATATTTGCACGTTGTGATCATTCCAAAAGAATATGGAGCAATGGCATACCTTATGAGGTCAATAGATGCACCATAATACAAATGTAAAATATTAACAGACACAAATTCACCGTCACAGAGATCGTGACTTTGTAGGGTCAAGGTAATTCAGGTGAGGTAGATTTGTTTAAGCAGGTTGTACAGCTGACAGTGTGTACAGTTTAGAAGTCATTTAGAAGTGGTTTGGTTTCATCCAGTGAATCACGTCTCGGGGAATATCATCTACGAGGAATTCACGTGAGTCTTTAGTTTTATAGTGAACCGTTACTTTCTCTTCCATCCGTTAGTGCGTGACATTGGTGATCATCAGTTTCGCTATGTACGCTATGTACGCTACTAGAGTCTCAATACTGAGTAGTGTACTGAACAGTTGCATTATGGAGGGTAATACTGACACAGTCAGTGGTTTGGTGGGGAAGGTGGGGTAGCCTAGTGGTTAAAGTGTTTGCCACCTGCAGGTACTGGAAAATAAACTCAACAAACATGAAAAACTTTACACTTACACTCGTTTCATAGTCAATGATTTGAACATTTTGGAAAATGGATTTGAAATAACGATTGCATTCAGTTCTCTTGTCATTATAGATGCTATAGCATACAGATCATGTTTGTCATGGAATCGGTTCTACAGAAATGCCACTACAATTTCCATGACCAAAAACTGTGAGTCACAACTTATTGAAATCATGTCAATATCGGGTTTGTCCTCCATGGGCGTTCACAACTGCGATACAACGTCTCCTCATGGATTGGATGATGCGTCTGAACACAGCTTTAACGAATTTGTACCAATGTAGCAGGGCTGCGTCAGTAACGCACAGACAACAGAAACTGCTTTTGTTGTTCTTCAATGGCCGACGTTTTATTAGAGATGCGTATTGGTGAAAACAATAACCCAGGCGTGTGGGCCTAGGTTTATTTCACATCTGGGGGCTCTGTTGCCTCTGTGTCAAATGCTTGTCTCCGAATGCAATCCAAAGATTTTATCCAAAGATATGTCCCAGCAAATCAACATGTCATATGAACACAATGACGATTGAATATGGAGTGACCACAAACCTTGTAATGTGTGAAAGTGTAAAGCTTAGCTGATTGCCCAAACCGGCAAAGAAGACAAAAGGACCTGAATGGGTAAGGGCTTATGTTATTGTGTTGTGTGGTGAGCATGCGGTAAGCACGCCCAGTGAACTGCCTGTGAGTGATAGTTAAGGCAGGCTGTGTAATAGGATAAATAATATGACTAAATCTATGCAATGAATTTTGAATTTATTTACATGAATTCTAATCAATACACAACATGTTGAAATATACAAAATCTGTCACTGCCTCACCAGCATGGCACCAAGCTCCTGCAAGTTCTGTGGAGGGTTCCTTACTTGACGGAGCCGCCTGCCTAACACATCCCACACATGCTCTTGAGGTCGGGAGATCTTGAGGGCCACTCCATGATATTGATGCCAGCGTTCCTGAGGAAATTCTTTATTAAATTGATCGTATGAAGTTTGGCGTTATCCTGTTGGAAAGTCAGACCTGGGCCATCAGCTGCCATGAATGGCAAAAGCTCTGGAAGGAGCACCTGATCCTTGTATGCTGCCGCATTAAGGTTTCCCTGGATGACAATCAGTCGGGATCGAGCGTTGCGTTCTCTTCGTCTTCTCCAAACTCTAACAATTCCATCAGCAAAGGTTAATGTGAACCTTGATTCATCACTAAACACAACCCTATTCCAATCTCGCTGGGTCCATCTCAAATGCCGTCGTGCCCAGAGAAGACGTTGACGTCGATGGAAACGGGTTAGAATTGGTCCACGATATGGTCTCCGTGCATGAAGACGAGCAGAGCACAGGCGATTCCGAATGTTTTGGACAGTCACTCGACCTCCATACGATACATTCCCAGTGGGTGTGGCAGTGACAAACCGATTACGCACATGACGTCTGACAATCTGTCGGTCTTCTGTGTGTGACGTCACCAGGACGACCAGGATGGGGACGGTCACTTGTCGTGACAGTTTGATGGACACCTGTCTGGAGATTATGGATGGTCTGTCGACTGCATCCCATAACCCTCGCAACACCAGTGACGGACGGATTATTACAATTACTATTCATCACTACCCATCTCTCTCTCCTCTCTCTCACCTCCCCTCTCTCTCTCACCCCTCCTTCTCTCTCTCTCCTCTCTCTCTCCTCTCTCCCTCTCACCTCCCCTTCCTCTCTCTCACCTCCCCTCCCCTCTCTTTCTCTCACCCCTCCTCTCTCTCTCCTCTCTCTCTCCTCTCTTCCTCTCACCTCCCCTCCTCTCTCTCTCTCACCTCCCCTCCTCACTCTCACCCCCCCTCACTCTCACTCTCACTCTCACTCTCACCTCCCCTCCTCTCTCTCACTCTCTCTCACTCTCACCTCCCTCCTCTCTCTCTCTCCTCTCTCCCTCCTACCTTCCCTGCTCTCTCTCTCACACCTCCCCTCCTCTCTCTCACCTCCCCTCACTCTCTCTCTCACTCTCACTCTCACCTCCCCCTCCTCTCTCTCACTCTCTCCCACTCTCACCTCCCCCTCCTCTCTCTCTCTCTCTGCACATATACACGGAGAAGTTTTATAACTGGTATATGACTAAATATGAACTAAGGGAGCTTACTGCGTCACGTTTTAAAATTATTACGCTCAGTACAGAAACAGTTTAGAGGCTTTGGTTATTTACACACGATGGCGATAGGTACATGATGTTCAGATCTGAATGCGCCATCTGTTGATCATACGCCTGATGTTACAAACTGACAGTTTATAGATTACACACAACACAGCAAAAGTCCTCAACCCATAGTACATTCACCGTACAGCTGTTAGTGATAAATTATACATTCGTGCACACTGTTGTGTTTCGTTATCTCCATTTAGTAGATCTCTGCATCGCAAGCTTTGACGTTTATTGGAAGTGTACATGCCGACGTTCAATTTCTCTTGTCAGGTATCTAGGCATTAGGTAAAGTGTATAAAGTGAAGTGATTTCTGGCTTTGTTTGGAACACAGTGTGTTGTATTTTTCGGAAATGTACATATTTAATGTCTGACTATGATAATGTAGAATATTTAGACCGTGCCTTATCATCCTCAAAGCGCGTAAATATAATCTGATCATTATTGCCCTGGATAACCCAAGCTTCTACTCACTTGCCTAAGTTAAGACCACATTTGTTTCCTTATGGGACATAACTCAAATTCTAGAACCTGTAAGAAGTCACGATGTCAAACACGGTCTCTCTTTTGGCAACTCTGTCCAGCGTTCCTTAAGTTCAACTTATGTGAGACCTGAGCTCCATGCACAGGACCACACTGCACCGCAATGATGTATTTTCTTCAATGACTTCGGTAAATACCATCCCAACTGGAAATAACGTTATGCACAATTCCCCAACCTCATGTATTTAGTACCGAGTCGCATCTTGTGGTCAACCAAGCGTTTATCAGCATACTGACATCCATTGTCTAAAACCAGCGGGTCTTGAACCATTCGTAACTACTCGTCACTTTCCGTGACCTACAAAAAGACACCCGGCTTGCCGGAATGACACGAGTAGTTAGCAAGGGGCCTTGAACATGCCCATCAGCATTCAACCAGCTTAATTTTTTGCACATACCAACCCTGCCGTGATATGTGGTCTCGTTCATGCAGATAGAGGGGAAAGGTGAGCTTATGGATTTCAGAATTTCTTTAATCAGGCATCAGCCATGATCATGTTCATATGTTCATGGTGTATATGTTTTTGTAGAATGTTAGGGACTTGATTTCCACTGATTCGTTTGTATAATGGTTCTAGAATTCGTTTTAGGTTTTTAGTATAGGTCATCCGTGGCAGGCGTCAAAGCTCATTCAATTCATTGACAGCTGTGAGCTTTGGATGTTGCCAGGCCGCTTGTATTTACATCCAGCTGTACGTAGCCATGTCTATAGTTATGCACTGTGGTAGAGTGAGTGAAGTAAAATTTATCTTCACGGCAGCACAATTTCAGCCCTGTCGTGACGAGAACATTTAATTTTGTACATAGTGATTAATGGTAAATTGTAAAAAGCTGTCAATGAAGGACAGTAAAATAACTTGATTATCACATGGTCGAATTTAAAACTAGCTATGAGATCTAAAACAGTTTACCTGTAGACGACAATACAAGGTAAAACAATCTACATATATTGTAGCATGGGAACGTATTATTAGTTTGAGTGAGTGTCGTTGTTCCCTGTCTTTATATGGAAGATGCTCAACAACTTGTAGCATGGGAACGTATTATTAGTTTGAGTGAGTGTCGTTGTTCCCTGTCTTTATATGGAAGATGCTCAACAACTTGTAGCATGGGAACGTATTATTAGTTTGAGTGAGTGTCGTTGTTCCTTGTCTTTATATGGAAGATGCTCAACAACTTCCACCATACAGCTGGAATATTCATAATTAATTGATGTGTGTTTCAATTTCTATTCAATGGGCTATTGTACTCTGTGACAAGAACACTGGCAGATGGTACTGAATATGGTGTCATCTGATGCGTGTATGAATTATGTTTGCTACCTTATGCCACATTAACCAACACTGTAATTATGTGGACGTGATAGATAATCGACGCTGGATAGAGAATGGGGATGGGTGAAGATGTGAAATAGATACATACGTAAGTAAGTAGGTGGACGGTAAGCCAGGCAGGCAGGTAGGTATTTCCTTTATGCCATGCACGGTGGCCTATCAAAACAGCACATAATAAAAGAAATGTATCATTTTGCCGTTATTAACGTAGATTCGTCGCCGAGGTTGAAAACTCCGTTCATTTCCGACAAACATAAGTTAGTTGAGACTTATCCCAACACAACACGTCATGCACGTCATAAACACTAGAAATGAGGAGGGTGGGGGAGAGAGAGAGATTGGGGAGGGTGGGGTTGAGGTATAAACGTCAACAATGTCACCCGTCGTCGTATTATCTTCCTTTCAAACGTGTAAAGAACATACATGCGAATGTACCATGACATGACGAACATGAGCTGATCTGAATTTCTATACTAACAATACACCCAGCAAACCACTCAGTTTCGATGAACGCTGGCGGTTTGTTGGTAATCTCAATGATCGTTGTTGCTGATGTTAAAGATGAAGGAAGAGGGCACGTATTCCTGGGTGGTGCTGGGTGCTTCCTCCGCCACTATGCTGATTGGCTCAAGTATCACCTACGCCACTGGTGTGTTCCTCGTCGCCATGTTGAAGGAGTTTGAAGAGGACTTAGTTCTCACAACCTGGGTAGGATCGACTTTCGGCTGCATGTTCGCCCTAGCAGGTACGGTCTTTAGTAATGCGTACTTCATCATCTTATTACAGAATCCTGATTGGACATGGGTCCGGGTGTTCAGTTCGCTTTAAACGGAGATCTGCAATACACAGAAAACGAAAACCGTTCCTTATCCGTTTGTTGTTTAATGTATGTGACGGAGGTTGACCATGTTCACCTACGTTGCAAACGCCATTGTAACATTAGTGTCATAATTAATGATTGTTTCTTTTCGCCATATGCGTAGAAAAGGCAGTAGGATTTATGTGGATAGCAACTGTGTGGAGGTGATAAATAACCGATGCACTAGGTAAAGCACTAAGATATAATATATGTTCATAAAAATGATGTGGAGTTGATCAATAACCGAAGCATAGATAAAGCACAATGACTTATGTTGATGGCAACTTTGTGGAGGTGATAAATAACCGATGCATAGGTAAAGCACTAGGATTTATGTGCATAACAATTATGTGGAGTTTATCAATAACCGAGGCATAGATAAAGTACAATGATTTATGTTGCTGGCAACTTTGTGGAGGTGATAAATAACCGAAGTATAGATAAAGCACTAGGATTTATGTGGGTGGTATCCTCTTTTGCCATTCGGGCTGGTTGTATGTTTAAGGAGTCAAGGGGATTATGAGAATCGCTCGACTGGGTTTGTTTCTTCAACTAATCACAACTGTCTGGGGGGTTGATGACCAAGCCAAGAAAGGCATTTAGTACGGTTCTTACTATTAATCACAGTCATACATAATACAGAGCATACACCAATGTACACAATAATCATCATGATGAAAGAGCGTAAATATAAAAAATTAATAAATTACTATCAACCACACTCATACATATTGATGTTGAAGTCCCAATCATGTATAATCAATGTCTACAATGAAGGTTCCCACACAACTGGCTTTAAAATCCAATAAAATGGGAAACAGCATCTCCACACTCTTTCATGGCCTATCTTCCTGCTTGGAAATTTTCTAATTCTGCCTGTAGTCTGTCGTTCAGCTTTCAATATTTCATAGCAATTACGAGGAGGTGATAAATAATCAACTCTGGATAGAAAATGGGGATGGAGTGAGTTAGCGTGTTTAGTTTTATTCCAGCTATATTCCGCAATATTCCAGTTCTATGATGGCGGTCTGTAAATAATCGAATCTGGACCAGACAATCCTGTAATCAACAACATGATCATCGATCTACAAAATTAGTATATAACATGTGTCAACCAAGTCATCGAGTCTGACCACCAGAAATAGGGTGTCCAATCACTCACTTAGCCAGATTCTGTTAAAAAACATCTCTCACATAGAGATTTTGCTGACTGGGGTTAGTGTTTTCATAACATATAGCCCAAGTGAGTGAGTGAGTTTGGTTTTTCGCCGCACTCAGCAATATTCCAGCTATATGCCGGCGGTCTGTAAATAATCGAGTCTGGACCAGACATTCCAGTGATCAACAACATGAACATCGATCTGCGCAATTGGGAACCGATGACATGTCTCAACCAAGTCAGCAAGTCTGACCACCCGATCCCGTTAGTCGCCTCTTACGACAAGATTAGTCGCCTTTTATGGCAAGCATGGGATGCTGAAGGCCTATTCTACCCCGGGTAGACCTTCACGGGTAGAATGGGGATGGATGCAAGTGCGAAACAGATAAATTGGTAAGTTGGCAGGTAGGTAGGTAAGTCAATAACATAGACAAAGCAGTTGGAATGACAACTTCATTGCATTCTACTCCCGTTGAAGGCCGTGAAGCTGCACAAATAATTTATACAGCTCAATTACGACAGTGTTTATGTCAAAGGCTTCAGTTCCGGATATAACTCTTTAGGTCTTCCTAAACAAACAGCAGCTTCTCGAGGCAAATAAATCAGGACTTACATTCACAGCTGACAATAAAGTTGGGGCTCGATTTCCAGGCCCACAGAAAGGCGCTTATTTCAAGCACTAGTTCGCCAAACCATTAACATTAACGTTTTCTTTGATAAGCATATCTTGAGAGTTTGGGCAACAAACTCCAGTCACTAACATCATGAGCATGAAGCCATCCAATTGCTAAAGGTTAGCATGGAAACCAAACCAGTGACCTAACCAGTTCCCATCGAATTATCCGTACTGATCAGTTGAGAGTAAAGTAGTTGTCCGAATGTACGATACTGATTATTTGATTATGTCAGAATCGCCCCTTTATGAAAACAACAACATATTCATAGAAATATCCCAGTTGGCACATTAAACGTTTACATGCATTCTCAGAGTTGTATTTAAAACTCGCATTATGCTTTACAGGTCCAGTTGCCAGCGTGATTATCAACATGTTTGACTGTAGAACGTGTGTAGTAATGTCTGGTGTGTTGATGATGACCGGATTTGCGACAAGTTTTCTGGTGACAGACATACGATTCTTGTTTCTGACATTTTCTTTAGTAACAGGTAAGTAACTTGCCTCATTGTGTTGTGTCATATCGACCGCGTATTCTGTGTTAATGCTAGTGGCAGGTTTGATGCCAGTGACACCTTGCAATGTCATATTTACTGTGTACTCAATGTGCGATGTGTGAAAGTTTCTAAATGGGAGGTGTTCACTATTGTTGCCTTGTGTCATATATAGAGGATACTAAACGACATTCTGCGTTATACACTTTTTATCAAACGAGATAGTGATTTGGTATCAAACGAGTGAAAACTAGTTTAATATAGATGGTATTTCATGGAAGCGTGTTTAGCATTCTGTGTATCACTCTCAACATAAATTGATTAAATTGCGGCGATATTGCCTACAGTGTGCACGTGATGACTCCAAGCTTTCCGACAGTTAAGCAAGGTCAAATACTATTGTGACAGAGGAATTAACATTGTGACGTCATGACTGTAAACCAATATGGCGACATACTTGCGGTCCTACACTGCAATATCTTCAACGGACGAGTTATGAAAACTATTTAATCTACGTCCAGTATCTGTTGTCAACAAATGATATGTGTGTAATGTCATCGAATATTGTCATATTATCTGTTTGAGTGCCTATGTGAGTGACTGAGTGAGTGAGTTTTGTTTTACACCACTCTCAACAATATTCCAGGCATATGGCGGCGGTCTGTAAATAATCGAGTCTGGACCAGACATTCCAGTGATTAAAAACATGAGCATCGATCAGTGCAATTGGGAACCGATGACATGTTTCAACCAAGTCGGCGAGCCTGACCACCCGATCCCGTTAGTCGCCTCTTACGACAAGCATAGTCGCTTTTTATGGCAAGCATGGGATGCTGAAGGCTTTTCACAGGTCACGGTTCCAGATGGTAGCTGTATATAGTGTCATTAGCTAGTTTCATATTAACTGTGTAATCAACGTCCAGTACCTATTTGACCAATAGCTGAATGTAGGTATGTAGTTCCACTATATAGCGTTTTATAACAATTATTGATTATGAGGAAAGAAATACAACTGTGTTTTGAAGTGACCTACTGGGGATTTTATTGTTTTAGTTGAATGGCGTTCATGATGAAATCGACTTCAAATGCAGGGATGAACATGAAACAACCTCTGTTTTTCAGGTTTGGGCATGTCACTAGCAGGAACTGGAGCAATAGTTGTTCTAGGATACTACTTTCGTGAACATGCAGCCATCGCATCTAGTATCTGCTTCACCGGAGCTGGAATTGGAATATTTGTTCACCCACCGCTTGTCCAGTTCCTTCTAGAGACATATGGTTTTCATGGAGCCTATCTTATAATTGGGGGAATAACATTTCACGCCTGTGTAGCCGGCATGCTAATGCGGCCAGGTGTTGCTGAGCGGGCAAGAAAACAACATATCTTGGGTGGTGAAACTCTCAGGAACAAGATTTTGCTTTCAATGTGTGGAACTTCGACGATGATTTACAATGTAATTCAAAACGGATCATTCCTATTTTTTGTAGCCGGTATTTTGTGTTTTTCGCTTGGTGTCTCTGCACAATATCAGTTCCTACCTGAATATTTCATAACACAAGGATCTACATTAGAAGAAGCTTCTTTTGTTGTATCTGCGTCCGGTGTTGGAAGTATCTTCTCGCGACTTCTCGTTGGATTTGCCGCAAGTGACGAGAAGATCGGTGGTGCCACAATATTTCCCTCCATCAATGGGATAATGGCGGTTTTCACGTTCTTTTTACCACTGTTCAAATCATCAACTTATCCAAGATTAGCATATGGAATCATCCTTGGTGTATATACGGGAGGTACGTGGGTTCTTATGACTACTTTAACACTGGATATTCTTGGTCTTGGAGACTTTGCGACAGGCGTGGGTATCGGAAGGTTCTTGTGTGGCGCTGGCTACTTGATCGGTCCTCCAATTGCAGGTAAGAAACACCGTGGAGGATGGGTAAAGTGTTTTGTATTTCCATCAATATCAACAAACTTCTTTCAGATCGATCCAGAAAAAAACACATTAAGGAAACGACTATGTTCCCTGTATCAGGATTGAATTCCTGACACGACTTTCCTAATGACATGTCTTCATAAGTCTTTCTCTTTACTCACTCGGTGCGGTGGGGAAGTCTTGTGGTTAAAGCGTTCGCTCGTCATCCCCAAACCTGGGTTCGATTCCCCGTATGGTAACGATGTGTGAAGACTATTTTTAGTGTCTCCGTTTATCATAATCTGTTCACACGAAAACAAGTCCGACGTTTGTGACTCATGTGCTATCCTGACTGATTTTATATTTCAGGGACAATGATGGAACAAACAGGAGATAAAAACAGTGCATTTATGTTTTCGGGTAGGTTGCTACTTTCTTTTATGCTGAACCTTTCATGGTGTCTGTGTCCAGACTGTCTACCGATTGTATTATGTACAACGATCCATGTTGCCATGATACATTGACACTCACGAAATATTTGCTACACAAATAACTGATATCCCATTAATTTCACTTTCCATTGTCAACTATATGAATGTACCGTCGAAACCGGCATCTATCCAATCCGGCAAGTTGTCATCACCGGCTCAAAATCTCAGTCCCATCGGTGACTTGTATAGTTATCATCAGCTCTAAAGTCCGGCTCGTTGTCTAAACCAGATAATTTCTTCAGCCCTAAAGAGTGCCGGCTTGGACAGCTTCCACTGTAGTTAAGATTTAACGTCACATCGGCAATATTTCAGAGAACGAATTTCGTATTAAATAGAATATTGAAAATAGTGTTTATGGAAACAAACACCAATCCCCTTTCAAAACGTTTCCCCCGAGGATCACCCCCTGATTATGTGAAAACGTAATGCTACTCACTCGTGATACTGATCGTTTTGCTGTCATCATTTGAAAAGTATAATTTTTTTGTCCTAAAATCTAACATCTGTCATTGAAGGCTAGCATCCGCCTTAACACATGGCAATGCAGTTTTTGCATGGGAACGGTTTTCCCTTGACGTTTTTCACGTTATTTACGTTTTGTACTTCAGTCTGACAAAAACAAAACGTGCGTCACATATTGCGTTTGCCAGTCGAACGGATTCTGGAAGGTAGAGGAGAAAGTGTTTACCTAGGCTTAGAGTGTTCGCTCCGGGTCCCAATACCCTAACTGATACAAAAAATGAACGAAGTCACCCTGTCTATGGGGATGGAATATGGCTCATAGCAGGTTAAAACACATTCACACTTTTCCAAAGTGGACATCTAACAACATGAAATTGTACCTTTGACCAGTGGTAATGAAATAGTCCAGTGAGAGTTTGCTTGATCCTACTATGTTTCGTGTTCGCTCGTGTTGAAACTGTCCACTAATGTCTGTATGACACTACACTAATGTCTGTATGACATTACACTAATGTCTGTATGACATTACACTAATGTCTGTATGATAGCGCAAGAGGTTATCAAGTATAATTCTAGTAATGGTGTTTTGGCGAAGTGTGGTAGACATCAGTTGTATGTAGAATATCATGGTAAATGTGTTGAGAACTGGTGCAAACTTCTGATGACTGATAACAGTACGTATCCGAGTTATTTTTTATTCAAACAACTCGATGAATCTGGCAAGACAACATGGACAAGTGGTGTTTTCGGATTCGGTGATGTGTGGTTCTTTCAGGTTATTGGAAATGAACATCAATGTCTAAAACATATGTGTCGTACAGTAATTTCCGTTCGTGTCAATAGCAAATACTCAGTTCATATGCATATATGTGACATGCTTTGCTATCAGTTAAATTCATTTCGGACCCTGATAGCTGACGGAGCTTAAAGGTTGGAATAGAAAAACGATCACACCAGCCTTTCAAATTTCCCATTGATTAAATACATTTCCTTACAAGGTGACGATAATAATCATGGAGAAATATAATTTGTAGATTGGTCCATTATATACTTAAGAAATGTTGTCCAAGATGGCAGCCTGGCTGCTGTTTGAGCAAGATCGACAGGGCTTTGCTCAATTTAATTGTTGTGTTATTTGGCCTTATTTACTCTGGTTGATGAAAGTGCAGTATGGTTCATGAATCATCTCTAGTGATAAGCAAGGATTCCTTTAAACTTAAAATTAATTCCATAGAACTAATACTAACCGGACTTTCATGGGAGGGAAATTTGTGTCATACCGTCATGTATATGCACACAGATGTACAATATTTCCAACCTTTCAATGCTTCTATTGTGTGCACTATTTTAGCGTAGATCGTATCGTTGTTTCAGGTTCAATGTTCTTCTCGGCAACTGTGTGTGGGTTTCTGTCATCTCTGAAGAGGAAGGCCGTGGAACCCTCTGAGGACACGCGTCGGGACACAAGAGCTTCCGACACTGCTGACATTACTGACGCTCTAGTGACTGCGAGTGAATAAATTTGTATTTTACATATCGACAGCATTGTGAATTGGAAGGACAATTGCAAAAGCACTCACGTTAACCTCAATTCAGTCATTTTGATTCCTTACATATTTTGCTTACCTATACTCATTTACTGTCTTGTGAAAGAACATGTGGAATATACATTAAATAATCAGAGTCTCCTTTATTCGACATATATTGGTGTGATCGATATCCAACAAGACATGCGCACACTATATTTAGAATCGTACAGTCATACAGAATAATAGTTGTGGGGCACGTTTCAGTGTGAGTATTTGAGTGGGGAATGTGAGGGTGAGTGGTGTTTGTCATACCAATTCAATATATAACAAACGATTCACAGAATTTTGTTTGATGACTTATTTGAGTGGGGAATGTGAGGGTGAGTGGTGTTTGTCATACCAATTCAATATATAACAAACGATTCACAGAATTTTGTTTGATGACTTATTTGAGTGGGGAATGTGAGGGTGAGTGGTGTTTGTCATACCAATTCAATGAATAACAAATGATTCACAGAATTTTGTTTGATGACTTACGAATTGGCTATAGAGACTAGCAACTAAAATTAGACCATGGTACTGGCGATAATGGGGAATTACTCCTCCTGCATGATTCTCAGCAGGGCTTGTGGCATCACTTTGGTCAAGCAAACTTAAAGATGCACACTGCTATCAAATTGATGGCAGTGACATGAAGGCAATGTTGGTATGCACCAACACAGAGGGTAATGTAAGCAGAGTCGTATGTAACGTCACGCGTATAACAGACAGGATGCATCATACAGACAGACTGACATGAGCTAGACGAATAGTGTTGCTCACATTACCTGCACATTCACAATGTAATAAAGAATAAATGCATGTGTTTGTTGTATTTTCCAACGTTCCAGCTAACTGACGCCATTGGTCGAGTCTTGACTGGACAATCAAAAGATTGTAACGTCTGGTACAGGGACACGTCATCCACCGAGTCTCACTTCTTCAACTCAAAGACACCTGCAGTATGACGTCATTTCGTGCCACGCGCTGATATGGTATAGCCATTTGAAACTGATCGTGCGTGTGTATGTGTTGAGTTTGTTGAAAGAAGAGCTCATTAAAAGTAAACTGTGAGTTCCACACAGCGTTGGACGATGGCACATTTATATGCTGTGAAGGATGGAACCATTAGAGTTGACATACCTGACCCGGTACGTGATAGCCAGCGATATTCTACCCGTGCTCTACAGACCAAAGGAGGCTAAACTCTGCACATAACATGAACGTTTGAAAATGTTATTCTTTAACTCTGTCAACATCTGTATTCTCATTGTGTGTAGACTATTTCATCCATGGTATTTTCAGGGAAAAACATAAAATCTGGAGGTTGCTTTACGTCTTTAACGCGGCTATCAGTAACATTCCTGAACATGAACATGAACTAATGGAGTGGGAACAAGACAATCCAGTGATTGACACCGTGACCATCAATCTAGACATTTGGGACTGGATGACATGCATCACACTCTCGGTAAAGGTGACCACCGACTCCACTAATCACCTCCATGACACTAATGAGCTGCTGAAGACCAGTTGTAACACATGTCTATTAAGGAGCTGGATCCACCATGCCCAGAAACGTAAGGCAAGGTCCTATTGCTGACCTTGTTCGATCAGTATGTGAATCTCTTTGTCATTATTGATTGTAAATGTCATTCTTGGATGCACTCTCATGTGCAAAATACCCTATCTCAAACGAAGTTGGGCACACGGGCAAAACCAGAGCCGCTGCTTCCTTCAAAGTATCTTTAAACGTTCTTTTTTTCGCGCATTTGAAACACGAGTGTTAGTATCCATCACAAAGTTTTCACAGCCGATAGACATGCAATGATCAAAGCTAGCCCCCATAATTAAATCGTGTTTACTAAAACAGGGTGTTGAGATTATAGTGGTGTCAACATTATGCCCCAAAGGCGAGATCAAGAGTGTTGGTAAACCAAAAACACCACCAATACGTATATATATTATGTAAACGTAGTGGACTTATCGTGCTGACTTATGATCTATGACATAAATATTCCATGCATTTATTTTAGCATTAATCATCGATGAGCGCTACATTTGAGGCGAAAGAGGCCGAGATGTCACTTGAATTACAGTTGTCAAAAGGACTGAAAGAAAGTTGTAATGCACAAGTTTGCCGACATGTAATAAGACAGGGTGGTATTCCAACACAAGGGGAAAGTATTTTAAATCACAAACTATGAAGGATCTTTTTAGCAATATAAATTCTCATTTAATTATTGCCTTCTTAAAAGAATTAGATCTGTTGACTGGTTTGTAAATAAAGCAGTATTTTTTGATTGGAAGTGTGAATTAATCACTTAGATTGTTCCTGGCATTCAACTCAAGGGAGGTTGAAGTGCTGTAAAATTATTGTCCTCCTGAGAGGGTGCATAAGTCCCAAAACGTTAGAAGTCAAATTTAATCTTCCACTTTTTTAGCTGTAGTAATTTTGTCACTTTAATTTGTAGCTAATCTTGCATACAATCGCCAGCAGCTGGAGGGATAGTGTAAATCTAGCTAGGGACCATGCATGTAGCAGAGGTACTATAAGTCCCCATGGCCCCTAGTATGGCGATCTACCTTCAGTTGTTGGTGATCAATAGCCCATTTTCACATGACAGTGTCTATAATTTTCTGTGTTGTAACATTCTAGTTATTTTTCTGTCCGTCGATGACTAGTTGTTTAACTTCCTATATTTATTGTGCATCTACAACAATTCTCGTCACTATATGGCTGTAAAATTGCAAATGTGACGTTGAATTTTAACTCACTCACTTACAGACACTGTGAACAGTGACAGGTTTAATAAATGCATCATACGTTGATTAGGTTCTGGCCTTCAGTTTTTAATGGGTTAATCATCCAATCGCTATCGTTGAGTTTTCGTGGCTACTGGTCAAGATGGATTATTGCTATCTGATACATTATAGCATCTCCCTCGTCCTCTTGGTGGTGGTGATTCGTTAAGGTCCGTGGTAGAATAGGCCATCAGCAACCCATGCTTGCCATGAAAGGCGACTGTGCTTGTCGTAAGAGGCGACTAACGGGATCGGGTGGTCAGGCTCGCTGACTTGGTTGGCATACGTCTTTTGTACCCAGTTTGGCAGATCGATGCTCATGCTGTTGGTCACTTGTTTATCTGATCCAGCCTCGAATATTTCCAGACCACCGCCATATAGCTGGAATACTGCTGAGTGTGGCGTAAAACTAAACTCACTCTTGGTGGTGGTAAATAAATCAAAACGAAAGTGTTCTACCAGGGCCAACTTTTACTCAATACCAAGTGGCTTTACATCAGTTTACATCCTTCTGCTTCTTGATCACAACGTCAGCAGACTGACGGCCACCTGTACGGACCTTGTCGCCTCCATGCACTATGCAGAGTATATTTTCAGACTGAAAAACGATACGTGGAGGTTATAACAAAGTAGAACACAAAAAGCAAATGCCATGTTGAGTTTATCGGTATTATGACACAGATTATGTCCATTCTGACATTTCAGCAGAGCGTGTTTACGACGAACCAGATGCTGAACTTTGTTCAAATGGAACATGATACTTTTCTTGACACGATTTGATAATAAAAGTGACAGTGCGCAATAATTTAGAAAACATCTATGGTTGCACTTTCTTAACGATCCATTATTTTTGGACGAACTGGTGCTCACTTTTTTCACCTACATAGTTTTGTACATGATGCCTGCGTAATCGTTAACATTTCAAAAGACACAGACATGGAAATACGGAGATATGTTCAAATTATAGCCCATTCACCTCCAAACCGAGACCGAGGAATTGCTGGCTAGCTCGAAAACGAATAAACATAACATACTGAATGAAACGCTGATCATAATCAGAACATCACACCAACTCTGTAAGGTTTTTGCAGGACATTTTTCTTAAAATAAATACCAGTTCTTGTCCTGCATCAACCACGTCTTTCTAACCACCCGTTTGCCGCCTTTTTCAACAACCAATGTGCTGCTTTAGGCATACTTCTCGTGAAAAGTTTTCAAAAAAATATATGAAATCATCGAAACAATAAAGGGGACCTTCCCAGAATTGACAGTAGTGTTGTATTCCTCTGTGAACACTTACCCTTGACTTGGCAGCAAGAGTTGCCATTGTCACAGGTTTGACCCTCGACGATGTTGGCGCATGTTATCAACTGGCACGTCCGTCCGGTCCCGCTAGCTGCACAACCTGAAAGAAACGTAAGCTGTCTACAAATAATGCATCAGACTATGGTTTTACCTTGCTTTTACGGCAACAATTTCTTTACTCAATTCGGTGGTTGAATTTGTTAGTCACTCTGTGAATGTGTTAGTGCACTGCATTTATACAGAAATGCAAAAGCTTTTGAGGTCCTAGTAAATCCTCTTGCTAAAGATTTTAGTGACCTGAACATTTGTTTCCTTTTGGTTTTATCTGATGAAATCGAAAGCTGAAATCATGGAAGCACGGAACTGTTTTTCCAACGAGCTATTAAGTTAGGCTTAATGCCACCATGAACTGGCTACCATCATTCGATTTTGAAATATAAGGAGAAATCGACGCCATTTTTCATTCATACACACTAGCATCGCTCCGCCGCAATGGACAAGTTACCTTAGTACACATGGAGACGATATACGTCCACACTGTATAACTACTTACAACATCCTGGCGAATTATCTCACTGATCACTTATCCATCTGTCAATTGTGCGTGCATTGTTTTCCTCAAACGCGTACGAATATCCACATTTAGACATTTAATAATTTCGTTTTACAGATTCATCAAAGAACAGGAAAGACATTGAAGATTTCGTCCTAGATCTATAGCTATCCGAGATTGTGGTTTTACTCAGTAATTCGAGCAGGTGTATGGGAAATAATAGAAAAACTCTGACAGTCTGAATCCGACACTTATAGTTGAGGAAACACATAAGTAAACAAGCATTTGGTAATTTATTCGACAGCGTGACTAGCATCCTCGATTTCTCCAGGGTGTACGTTCTGATGAATTCCCATTACACCCTGCACCATCTACGGTTCGGCCTGGTACTTTCATTATCTCGCTTTGCTGGCCCCACCTTCTGAAAGTAGCCAATGAGCTAGCCGTTACAACCGAGCTTGCCAGGGTCAACAAAGATAGTGGTCTTTGTACGCAGTGCAACTTAGATTTGGGGAAATTCATACAGAAAAATTGATAGACTCGAAACTTTGAAAAACTGTAGGTAAGGACTCTGACTTCTGCTTCTTTCATAGAACCTCTGCTTCATTGGGTATAAAGCCAGCCAAGGGAGGTAATGAATTTATCGGGCTGAGTCGAAGATGCATCCAGGGTTTAGTGGATACTTATCGGAACGTATACACTAGGGTATATCGTGGGTGCGCGATGGTATATGGGTACAATGCGTGAAGCCTATATCAGCTGTCCCCTCGCCCATATTGCTGGAATATTGCTAAAAGCTAAATCTATACTCACTCACTTACTCCATGCCTGCTTCAATCATGTGAATACTCTGCAAAGAACTGAAGTGAAGCTAGTTTTATTCTTACTGTTATTTTCTGTTGTCTCTGGAACTTGTGTCGTAGTTTCATTGTCATTGTCATTTCCTTCATCTTCATCTTCATCTTCATCTTCATCGTCGTCCTCATCGTCGTCCCAGTCTTCATCGTCGTCATCTTCAGATGGTAAAAAACCTCCGATTCTCATTAACAGTTTGAGAATTTCCATATGTTTCATTCCGTTCTCATGCACCTCTTCGGTGTTACCCAGAGAAAACAGGCCAACCAAAAGTAATATCACGCGAAACATTTCTTTCCACCTTTGGTATAACAAGCTGTAGCAACAGGCAGAGAGCTAATGCATACCTGCCTATGGATTCCATGTCTTATATCCTCTCTCCACTGTCGTACATTGTTCATGACATATTTTGATTCATTTTGTTTACCAAGGTACCTGCATGGATATTACATTTGTAAAAAGCACTCTTTCCCCGATTATTGCTTTGCACCCTGTAACAGACAAAACGTAATTAATTTTAGTAGCATTTTATTGGACAGGATGATGATTCACTGGCTCTAGAGTGTGTGTCACCTGTTCTTGGATACAACGGACTAGCCCGCACCGACGGCAATAGAACCTTGTACATTAAGATAAATTCTCACACGATAAATCTATCTTTGACATGTAATAAGTAGGAGCGTGTAGTATGCATCAATTGATACTCATGTATTTTCAAACAGGGATATATACTCTTAAAAAAAAGTAGAGGAACTTTATGTTTTTTATTTACGATTAAAACTATTTAGGCGATTTATCGGAGTCAATCAATGTTGATATGATAATATTGAATGTTTTGAGAGTGCACCACCAGTTGCACTTCCCTACAACCATAGTTATTTGGTTGAATGAAAGATGACTGGTGTATGGCATGTAATTTGCATGTATACGATTTCCATTTTAAAACAAACAACTAGAAACAAACACTAACAAATCTTCAGGATAAACTGCACTGTGTGAACAGTGAAGTCCGAGGCTATGGGTCATTACTCATAATAACTATACCAGTATTGTTCAGTGATGACGGACTCATCACCATTATACGCCTGCAATAATCATGGACCTCGTTTCACATGGCTGCCGTATGCCTAAGATCTTATAGCTTTTCTCGTAGCATTCGTAACTCCTGTACTGTAACATAGGAAGAACATTGTGAAACTGTGTCCTGATCTTTATAGTGGCGACAAACATCACACACGCGCACACACGCGCACACACGCGCACACACGCGCGCACACGCGCACACACGCGCGCACACGCGCACGCAAGGACACAGATCAGCACAGGCACACTGGTCAGAGGTCTTTGTGTTCCTGCCTTTATAATCCTGTATCATTTTGGTATTAAACCAAACTCACTTTCTCTGTCCAATAAGTACTATTATTATTACCTGGAACTCAACTTGGGAATGTGAAAGTAATCTGTGCTGACGTCATTTCAGGAATGCCGTAGTATGGAGATCTACCTTCAGTTGTTGGTGATATATAGATCGCATTTTATATTGTTTATAACAAGTACTGCTAGTAGCTTTTAACTTTCCACACTAGTTTTAATTGTAACTGTGAAATTCTGTTCGTTTTACTGTGTTACTTTGACGACAGGATTTTATAATATATACAGAATTCATTTCAATATCAAACATATTCTCGTCACGATATGGCTGAAATATTGAAGATGTGATGTTAAATATTAACTCATTCACTCACTCACTCACTCACTCACTCACTCAATAATGTCGTCGTCTTTGATTGTGTGAACATCGAACTAATAAACTAATGAACCCCAATACACTAATGAACATCAACTTCCCTGTCACGTGACCGGCATTTGATCCAACGCAATGTCGTATATCATGTTAACGCCAGGCTATATCAGACCGTTTTGTTCATGTACAAAGGCTGGTCACTGCCTCTCGCAGGTTACCTGCGGATATTCAAGGCTGGTATAGTCATTTACTTTTATTAGTGTTATTTGGGCATGCAGAGGTATAATTTTTGTGCAACAGTCAATATTAATCTACAGTATATTACTTTGTTTTGTTAGAATAGTGACAAAGCTTTTGTCCGAATTGTACTCAGATGCAATCTGTGGGTGTGGACGGACTGAGAAATGATTGTGTGAATTTGTGGTCAATACTGAACTTGGTCACCCCTTGACCATGGTCATTTATTGACAATATGTTCTGAATATGAATAATACACTCTTCTACAACAACTGACATCACTCCACAGAAAAATGACAAAAAAAGATTTTTGTGACACACAGTTCGTGTATGGTTTTATGCCGCTTTTAGCAATATCCCTAAATACCACGGCGAGGGAACCAGAAATAGACTTCACACACTGTATTCCGCGAATCGAACCGTCGAATGTTTAACCCAGTAGACCTCCACACCGCCGCCACTGCACTTGGGAAGATTCGTGGTATAAGACCAAGCAGTCCAGTGATTGATATCAGCAAAGTTTCATGCTGCCTTCAACCAAGCCATCGGGACCGCTACATGCATTTAGCTCTTCTTAATACATTAAAGAGATTGATCTAAGTATTCTAATCCCAAATCTTAAGGCGTCTAAACATAAAGCTATAACAGTGGTTTGTAAGAACTGATGGATTTACGTGTACATAACACACAAAAAGTTAAAAAAAAACCCAAAACGATAATAGTAATAATACAAAAACCACGTAGTACCCAGAATCTAAGGTGGTGCTAATTTTGCGAATCAAATACCGTGCATTAAATATAAGAAGGATGTTTTCCCTCAGCAGGAAACACTGGTTCAATACGTAGACCTGATGGGTAGGATGATATTCACCACAACATTAAATGTAGAGTAAAAACTCGAGAAGTAGATGTTAATGTGAAAGACAAACGGCCACGACACTAAACACTGACTCACTACATAGGGCCTGGTGTGAAATTCATCCCACCCCACTACTAAACACTAACTCAAAACATTGAACCTGATGTGAAAGTTACACCGTCACAAAAGTAAACACTAATTCAAAACATTGAACCTGATGTGAAAGTTACACCATCACACCAGTAAACACTAACTCAAAACATAGAACCTGGTGTGAAAGTTACACCATCACATCAGTAAACACTAATTCAAAACAGAGAACCCTGGCTCAATACGTAGACCGGTGGTTAAGGATGATGTGCTCCCTTAAAAGAGAAAATTCGTAGGCCCGTAGGCGAGGATGCTATTCTCCCTCAACAGACAGCGCCTACTCAATACGAGGACCTCACGCGAAAGACCAACCAATGGGACATACCCTCAGACTGTCCTGAGTATAATTGTTGAGGGTTTTTTTTCTTCTTCTAAAAAGAAACCTTAAAGACACTTCCCCTTTTCTGTATTATGCCATCAGACAGCGCCAGATCCATACTTATAAAACATGGGGAAGGGTCTCTTCCCGATTTAGGAATTTCTTATGAAGTTGCCGCATACTTGGAAAGCAGCTTCGGCTTCAGAACAGGTTGACATACAGTCGAACCCCATTGTCTCGAACTCGGTTGAGACGAATTCTCGGATGTGTCGAACTGACATCTCGGTCCCTGCCGATTTCCTTATATTTATCATTATTTTTACCCTGATGTGTCGAACTAGATGTGTCGAATTCCCGGTTGTGTCTCATGTGATGCCATGCCCGAACGCCAAACAGACTGTAATTTCGTATTTTTTTAAGAGATAAATTCCCCACATGTACACGTATGTACATTATTATTTCGTTTGTATGAACTATACAACTTTTATGCCGACTGAAAATGAATTAGTGCTGTCAACTAAATGGGATCGCTTGTGAGTTTGTTAAATTATTCTTGTTCTTATCTTTTTGTAAGCATATTTACTTGCCATGACGAATAAAGTGATTGAATTGATTTACATTTGTATATGTTGTAATTTAAAGATCAATACTGCCGTAAACGTTTATTGCAAAGATATATTGTTCGTATGTGTATCCTACTGCAAAATAACGATGTGTTAAGCACCGGGGTCTTGTTGGTTCTTGGTCTTTTCAGTGCTGACGGATGTGTCGAACACTCGGATAAGTCGAACTTTCCCCTTGGACCCGACGAGTTCGACACAACGGGGTTTGACTGTATGTTGTAGTTATCGTTCAAAGGAGCAGAATCAAAGGGTTTGTAAACCCGTTTGCAGCAACTGCTAACATATTGCAGAATTCTGTTATATTGAGTGTGTCATCAAAATCCTTACATTAATACAACAACGGAGAACAACGCAAATCACCAACAAACTCAGATTTGATGATTTCCCATTTTGTCTGTAATATGTGTGAACGCACAAAAAGTCCACACCTTCCACATACTGGATCAAAATCTTTAGAAAAAAGATACCAAACACTGCAGTTAACACTTCCCTCCGAGTATTATAAAATATTCGTCCAAAACACTGTAAAATGTTGTAAAGTGTCGAATATCCATGTGTGAATCACGTTGCTTGCTCTTCAATTGTAAGAGGAGACTCCAGCCAGTGCAATAAAACCATGTTAGTGATTCGAACGAAGAACTTGCTGAAAATGCTAGAAGTTGCAGTGCGTCTGCGCATATTAACACCATCCGTTTCAGAGAAGCGGAACAATAACTGCAAACTATAATATGATTATCAATTGAAGTTGTTTGTACCTTCAGTGGGTGTTGAAGAATTGTAAAACCGCTGTCACCATAAAAAGGTTACGTTAGACCAACTCAAAATATATTTTATCTACCTGTACTTTAAACGCAATGGCGAAACTTGCAGGAATCACAAGTAATTAAAGGAAAGGTGTAATGTTGATGGGGAACCATGAAGGAACCAAACTTAAGGTACAGTAAGTTTCCATGGTGCCAAATATGGTGGCCTAACCTTTTCTCACTGGTGTTCTCTAACCCCCTTTTTCTTGTGTTCTTTTAGCCGCATGTTGCATTTGTTACTCGACTAGGTTTAAAATTATTATAAGTAATTACAATGACATTCGGTGGCAGTTTTTAAGGTATAGAAAGGGTACGACCTATTTTAGTAACAATATGGCTGGGGTACTGCCAACGTAACTTCAACTGCTAAGGAACACACTATTATCACCACGACGAACTACTACTACTACTACTACTACTACTACTACTACTGCTGCTGCTGCTGCTGCTGCTGCTGCTGTTGCTGCTACTACTACTACTACTACTACTACTACTCGGTCTCTAGACCCATTGCCGATTGAAGGGTTCCCGACGGAGCCACCATCTTGGCGTAATATCGAGTTCATAGTCAGAAATGTCTTTAATATTTCACACAGTTAAATGACACCAAACAAACAGTTTTGTTTACAACAGAATTCAGGCAATAACATGGAAATGTCATTCACTTTTTTAGATTTACTAACTGAAATTAATTGGCCCCCACACCACTGCAGGTATGTCACAAAGATTACTTCTAATGTTCTTGCACGGTATCCGTTTCAACTGCAGACACGTGCAACAGATCGGTTCGAAAAGGTTGCACGTTTGTCAACACGTGATAAGACAAAAACAACATATTCATAGTCATAAGTCATGTCTGCTCAAAGCAGATGCCATCGATTACAAATGTGTGTAAAACGTGTGAATATATATCAATGCAATGTTTCAAAGGGCGTCATGCCATTCTTGTTCAGAGGCTGTTTGATCAGGTTTGCAACACTCAACACCTCAGTAAACCTTTCAAGACGTTTTGTGGCAGACATGTGGAGGAAATGTCCAAATATGATGCATCAGGGACGAAACTGATGTCCATGCATTTCCCTATTTTGCTTTTATACCATACGCTCCCGAATTGTTTCAGGTGAACCGTTGACTAGCAGTAGCACATGTTTATGACAGGTGACACCAGCACAGCAGCATCCGCTCACCTTTTAGCGAACATCAATCTTTCATAGAAAGTCTATAAACAAATGCTCTGGCATCATAAGTCGTGCTGACAATCACCCAGTTGTGTGATCCAGATTCATTTTCTATACAAACAACGTCGTACACCTGTAATAATGCTGGGAACAAATAAACATGATATGGTCACAATAGCAAAGTCGACTCAGCATTAAGAGAATTCTTATGTGTGAGTGAGTGGATTTAGTTTTACGCTGCACTCAGCAATATAGAGACATCGTATTGATGTGGCTCTTGTCGCCTCTATTTCCAGGACAATTAATCCACTGACCCTGTTATTCTTTGAGTCTCAACATTCCTAAGAAACGTTTATGCCAGCATCGTCTTGCTGCTACTTCTTCATGAGCCTTATGAAACCAAGTCACTATGGCTTCAGTAACCATGTCGAGGCGAGTAACGGAATCGGGTGGTCAGGTTCGCTGACTCGACTGACACTTGTCATCGTATGCCTAAAGCGATGCTCATATTGTTGATCACTGGGTTGTCTGGTTCAAAACTTTTTGTCACGGACATATCAACATCGGAAGCATTTCTGTTTTATTTTTTGTTAATGTCTTTTTCTAGGAAAGACTACATGGCATAGATGAATCATGTAGAGCCACATACGTACACATGGCATAGATGAATCATGAAGAGCCACATACGTACACATGGCATAGATGAATCATGAAGAGCCAGACCTTTTTAGCATATGGCCATGATCGGTATTCGTTTGAGAAAAACTTGAATAGTATTGCAATAGATACAAATGTGATGAATTAGAGTTTTAGGAGCAGTGTTTTCTTTCAGCTAATACACGTGATTGTGGAGAAATTGCACCATGTGTCATTTAAGAGCAAGTTCTCAATGGCTAGTTCTTTATTTGTCGTTTAACACCGCTGTCACTGACATTGCAGCTTTGCTGTATCGTCCTTAGACAAGACGAACTGATTCGTACTGAAATCATTAGATGCATTTGATTAAAACAGGACCAATGACATCGATGCCCATGCTGTTAATCACTGGATTACCTGGTCCATTCGTTTTTTTACGACGGGCGTATAGATACATCGTGGGTGCTTCAAAAACAGACTAGTGCAAAAAATGAAAACAAAATAAAAGGAAACAGCAAATATTTCTTATGTGATCGCGGTCTTTCTTTGTATCTGCGACACCGTGGCTCTTTTTCTGTAAATCTTACGTTAAAAATAAAACATATTTAATTAGTTTGGTTTGTTGTTTAACACCGCACTCAGTAATATTTCTGGACCAGCCATTCCAGTGATTAACACCATAGGCACCGACCATCGCCAGTGGGATACGATGACAAGAGTAATATTTCAGCTCAATAATATATCTCGTTTAATGCTCAGCCTAAACACTATCTAAGCTTTGTTATGGTGATTTGGAAATGTAACATGTCTGGAACAGACACTATAGCGATTGACATCACGGGTGCCTATGTTAGCAGTCGTAATACGATGACACGTATTAATACAGTAGGCGAGCGTAAACATCCATTCCGTTCAAATGTTACAGCATTGGAGGTACGGACATTAACGTTTTATCCTCGCTTTGAATGTAGATGTTTCCTGACGTATGTAATTTGTTATAACGACAAGCAGGATCGGAGTGTCCTTACTGTGTATATCATCATATTTCAAGGGGTGGTGCTAAGGTTATCGTGTCTGGCGATCGATATAAAAATCAAGACCCAGAGCGCAAAGACTTTTTATTTTAGATAATAGGTCTGTTAATAACAGAGTCTGGACCAGACAATCCCGTGATTGACACCATGGGTATCGACGTACGCCCGTGGAATACGATGACAACAGAGTCAGCGAGCTTGAACATAGAAATTATAAACGGGAACTTGATCGGCTTGGAGGCAACCTGTGTCAGAGTCACGTACCCATGGATGTTAATCTGCAGCAAGGTATCTTGGTGGGTTGTCTCTTCAAAACCGGGATATCTACATATACACTCAGTGCATGTACGTTGCTTTCTTGGTGCAAAGCCATCAACGCGACGTCAAATCTATTTCACGACGCTGATATTGTGTGATATTTTGAGATTTCGACAATAGAACCATCGAAGCGGACGTAAAATATAACGCTCCTTTCATCTACCACGAGTACAAACCGATTCAGGTTCATTAACATGTGTGCAATCTGAATGCATTGTTTTTTTCTTTTAGCAAATATTTCACCATTCTTGAAGAACCGCGTTAGAATTGGTTTTCAGTAACGTAAGTTTGGCTTATGAGACAACTAACGGGATCGGGCAGTTGGGATCGCTGACTGGTTGACACATGTCATCGAATTTCAGTTTCTAAGGTAAATGCTCACTGGGTTGTCTCCTCCAGATTTGATAAATTACTGATTGCTGCCTTAAAGGCTGGCCATGGATTGATTGTAGCAAACTAAAAAGGCTGATGTGCAGATTGCAACTTTTCAGCACAGCAACAATCTATCATTCATTTCGAAACATATCGACAAAAACAGTTAGGGATACACCCCTAATTTTGAATTTATGAATAATCATCTATTACGTCATTAACAATCTGATGAAATATCGATCATAAAAATGCCAACATCCGTAAGTTATTTTGCCCAGTATGTACCCAGGCAACGAATATAATTCCGGAACACTCTGCACTGATGACCTGGGAATGGATCATGGAATGGCACTTCTCTGGGGCGGTTATGTTCAATGGCCGTACCTAGATCCAGGGTGGACACACGTTCATCTCACGTAGTATCCCCAGTGGACAGTGTGGATAGCATGTTGACTGACCGTTGTCCTTGCATGTGTATCATGTACACCACATGTACATTATAAGACCTGTCAACGAAGTAGAGTAAAACAAGTAGAATATCACAATTTGAATTAAAACTAGCATGGAAAGTTAAAATTAATATCACCATTTAGACAATACAATATAAAAGCAGGCTATAGATCGCCAACAACAGAAGGTAGATCACCATACTAGGGACCATGGGTTGTGGACAATGACAATAGCTCCAGAGACAGTGAGATCGATGGAAATTCGAATAAAAACTTCTGAAACCAGCCCTGCTTGTTCTTGCTGTTTCATTTACTGTACTTACCCCTTTGTCATAAATTCCAATAATAAAGATTTGAACTATGATCGTTTCTTCAACAACTTCCTAAGATGAATAAAATTCAATTAAATGATCAATAGCTCTGGTAAACTTATCAGGATTCGTAGTTTTGGTTTCACTTTGTTTCATTTACGTTTTGGTTAAATGTAAAATGAATAGGTACGTTTTCAACACAAACAGACTATAGGTGATGGATTAAATTTAATAAAAATTCAAATTACATTTTAATGCCTCACCATAAATGATGCAATCGTAGCTAACTTTGAGTGCTGTGCATAGTTGGAGGAAGTTTCTCTGATCCCCTCTTTGCGCTAGAGGTTTCCTGTGGCGATAGAATGTTATCCCTGTGTTTATAAAGCACACAAGGCGACAGCTTATCCACCCACAATCATTACATCAAAGGTAAAAATACATTCCCGCTGAAAATAAATTTTATGTCTCTGGACTGTTTGCTCCTGATCCCAGTACGTCGGATTAACACCTTCGCTGACGCGTTAACGTCGGGTTAAAGACCTACAAGGTTACTTAAAGAATTGCCTGATAGCATGGCATGGTGTTTGCAAACGCTGTCGTTGCTTACAGTTCAGAATAGCTGAAAATCTTGTAGCAGTCTACTCGTTGAAATCGTAAGTCTCAGTTTGGTAAACATGATGTATCATTCATACTGAAGGCCACAGACCGATAGTATACCAGAACATAGTACAGTATCATTGAAATGAATAATACAGTCACATCACAATATGTCATGATGTATCAGTCAATCGTTATTCATACTGAAGGCCACAGACAGATAGTATACAAGAACATAGTACAGTGTCATTGAAAGGAATAATACAGTCACATCACAATGTGTCATGATGTATCAGTCAGTCTTTATTCATACTGAAGGCCACAGACCGATAGTATACCAGAACTTAGTACAGTGTCATTGAAAGGAATAATACAGTCACATCACAATGTGTCATGATGTATCAGTCAATCTTTGTTCATACTGAAGGCCACAGACAGAGAGTATACCAGAACATAGTACACAATATCATTGAAAGGAATAATACAGTCACATCACAATATGTCATATCGCGTCAAATGTATCACATCATATACATCACATTACACGTACTTGTATCAACGCCATATAACATCACATCATAACACCACATATTACATCATATTATATCATAGCATGTATCATATCATATCATATCATATCATACCACACAGAATCATATCATACAGACAGCATGTGCTAGAGCCCAGGAGGTACCTGCCCGCAGCCAGCTCATCAATATGGCAAGCTGTTAGGGACAAAAAATGTGAAATGTGCAAAGGGTTCTGTGCGACTCATTGTGTAAACAATTGCACCTGTGACATATATAAATCATGATGCTTGTAGTTACACACACAAAAACACCTCTTAGGAAACTGCTATTTATCTATGTCCAGTATGTATGTATGAAGTGGTCACTTCACTATAGGAAGGAGCTGCCTTGGAAGATCTGTGGCTTTGGCAATACCTGCCTGCAGCTAGAGACGACTAACGGCTCTGGGTGCTCAGGCTCACTGACGTCACCCAAACATGTCATCGTAACCTATATGCATAGACCGATGCTCATGATGTTGACCACTGGATATTCTGGTTTAGACTCGCATATTTAAAGCCCGGAGACCATATGTTACTGAGTATTCTTGAAAACATTTTGAATCAGAGAACCTATATGCATAGACCGATGCTCATGATGTTGACCACTGGATGATCCGGTTTAGACCAAAGAATTGAATAATCAGAGAATTATGTTGTGCACCGCTTTTAGCAATGCACAGACCCCTGTCTTCGTCGTTGCAAGTGATCGCTCTACCCATGAACCAACTAGCCATGTGTTGAATACATTAACGTTCAGATCAATATGTTTGGCTGAAAGCAAACCGGCATGGCATACAAACGTGTTTAACAAGGAAGTAGCTCCAAGCTGATCTAAGACTTTTGCGCGAACAAAAAAATATCTATATGAATTAAATATTTTCTGGTCTGAAATCTGAAGCAGATTTGTGGCTCAGAGTGAGCAATGCCCACACTGCTTCCATAGACGTTTGACGGGCCACCAGTAGGTAATTTCCCATTAAGGTATGGTCTGATGTTACTTCACCATTTCCCATTAAGGTATGGTCTGATGTTACTTCACCATTTCCCATTAAGGTATGGTCTGATGTTACTTCACCATTTCCCATTAAGGTATGGTCTGATGTTACTTCACCATTTCCCATTAAGGTATGGTCTGATGTTACTTCACCATTTCCCATTTAGGTATGGTCTGATGTTACTTCACCATTTCCCATTAAGGTATGGTCTGATGTTACTTCACCATTTCCCATTAAGGTATGGTCTGATGTTACTTCACCATTCAAAAGTCGTTAGTGATATCTAGCAGGATGGACGTCTCTAGTCATTTAGAGAATTGTCTGAGACGATGGCAGTTGTCTTTCCATCAATCGGCACACGAGGACAGTTGCTGCTTTTATGGAACCGATGAGCTACCGGTCTCGTTTGGTAAATAATATTATCAACGGGCGGTCCCGGAACAGCCGGGGACCCGGTGACATAGATTACCATAGCAGTAGACTGACAGGTCATGTGCTTCTGACCCAGCTGATCGGGGTTTTTGGTGGAAGTTTTTTGTGTATGTGTCTTTTATGACACATTATTCCACTGACCTAGATAAAGTAATTTCTCTTATCCTTTTTCATTCAATCTTCTCAGACCCACGAAGACCCAATACAATAAGAGTGAGTGAGTGAGTTTAGTTTTAGGACACACTCAGCAATAGTCCAGCAAAACGGCGGCGGTTTGTAAATAATCGAGTCTTGACCAGACAATCCTGTGATCAACAACATGAGCATCGATCTGCGCAATTGGGAACCGATGACATGTGTCAACCAGCGAGCCTGACCACGCGATCCCGTTAGTCGCCTCTCACGACAAGCATAGTCGCCGTTTATGGCAAGCATGGGTTGCTGAAGGCTGATTCTGCCCCTGGACATGCAATTAGTGCTTTCCCTGGCATCTGTGACTAGTTAGTGACTAGTGACTATGCATGTGATTTGAAGAATTATAGGTATATGCAGCCTTTGAAATCATTTAGAAGTGAACACACTACATCACATGTGGATAATTACATTTATTCTACGTCGCGATATTTCAGAACTACCTCATCCTTAGGTGAGTGAGTGAGTGAGTTAATATTTAGCGTCACATCGGCAATATTGCAGCCATATCGTGACGAGAACAATCTGATTTATATCAATACTAAAAATAATAAATTGAGAACGTAATCATCTGCCATGGAAAGGACAGTAAAACGTTTAGATTATCACAGATATAACCATAAAACTAGTATGTGGAACTGAAACAGTGTAATTATAGCAGAAAATATCACCATACTAGGGACCATGGGGACTTACAGTACATAAGCTTCCTGCATGGGACCCACTAGCTGGATTTACACCATCCCTTTAGCTGTTAGCAGTTTAGAAACATATAGCCCAAAAATAAAAATACACATTATGCTACGATTAAAAACAGTGGGAAGTTTAAATTTAGTGTGAATGTTTTGGGACTTGCGTACCCTCTCAGACTAACGCTGATTTAGTGCTTAGAATTAATATATATTTTGTTGTGTGTACACAATACAAGGCGTCATGAATGTGAAAATATGGCAATTTCTCGACAAACCCAATTCTGTTTTGTTACTGTAGTCAGCTATCAAGACACTGACGGAACCTATCGTATTATGTGCCGCTGTAGACAAGGTGAACTATTGCATGTCGCTGCACCAGACCCGTGATGGGCCAGGTTAGAATTGGTCTTCAGGAACCAGTGCTTGTCATGAGAGGCAACTAACAAGATCGGGAAGTTACGTTCGCTGACTTGGTTGCAATATGTCATGGTGTACCAGTTGCGAACATTGATGCTCATTGTTTTCATCACTGGAATGTCTGGTCCAGACTCGATTATTTACAGACTGCCGCAGCATAGCTGGAATATTGCTGAGTGCTGCGTGGGTTTAACATCAATCAATAATTGAATCTTCTCATTTACCGAGGCTAAAATAATCGCTTCATTATAGTCTTGTTTCATGTGTTTAAAAACCGGTTGGACTATGACCAACATGTTGCCGATGTGATGTTTATTGAATAACTCACTCTATAACGTATGTTTTGCTCAGAAAACATTGTTTGTACTAAGGATACCCTTAAAATTGTTCGATGGGCATGCTGGAGTATGATGTCGTTACATCCCTCTCCATTAACTGGATTACTCTTCAATAAACACAAAGACTGCTTAAAGTGCCGAAATGTTGTCCTTTATGTTACAAAACCACTCACAAATTCAGGTTCATGGACGTCGGTTAGTAAGTGCAATAAATAATCATGAACGCAACAACAATGAACCCCATTCGCCTCACCCTGAAATATCAAGCTACAGTGGGCCACAAATGGGGACAGGATTCCCTATGGTTGATGATGACAGCAGCCCCAGTCTAAAGACCACTGTAGAGAGAGTGCAACGGCATGACCCGCACCGTGCTGTACAGAGAGTAATCACTCTACCAACGACCTCAGCTCATTTGACAGCAATGGCATGGCCTGCACTGTGCTGTACGGGGAGTAATCAATCTGCCAACGACCTCAGCTCATTTGACAGCAATGGCATGGCCTGCACTGTGCTGTACGGGGAGTAATCAATCTACCAACGACCTCAGCTCATTTGACAGCAATGGCATCACCTGCACCGTGCTGCTTTAAGAATACACAAGCAGTAGAAGCTGTTTGTTTACTTCTGCTGGAGGTAAACGAGCATAATAAATACATATTTCACACAATACGTCAGGCTGACAATATCCTTATCAGGATCATTTATGATGGATTATATGTTCTCTTAAAATGGAATGGTCTCGTTATGATAAAGAAAACAAGTGCGATCCTGTGCAGTCAGAGGTTTCTGATCATCTCTTACTGAAACAGGGGCGATGGGGTAGCCTCGTGGTTAGAGTGTTGGCTCGTCACACCAAAGACCCGGTTCGATACCCCAAATGGGTGCATTATGTGCAGTCCATTACTGGTGTCACCTGCCTTGATGCTGCTGAAATATTGCGAAAGGTGGCGCAATATTTCACTCAGTCACCTTCTGAGACAGCTGATTAAATGCCGGACAATGACATGTTTCAGTCACTGGATCACAGGAATGTGGGACCCGTGAACATCCGGGTTAGAAATCATCTTGAGCAACCCTTGGTTGTCGTAGAGGGCGACTTACGGGATCGGGTGGTCAGGCCCTCTGACTTGATTGACCGCATGTCACCATATCCAAATCGTGTAGATCGATGCTCATGTTGTTGATGACTGGGTTGTCTGGTCAGGGCTCGATTACTTAGAGACGACCGCCATATTTTTTGAATATCGGCGATTGCGGGGTTAAACAACAGCCCAATCCAGCAACGTTCGAAATAGTTACTGGCACGCTAGCTAAATACTTGCTGGATGTGAATGGACCTGTAAAATATTGTTGAAGTTATCCCGACTGGACAGCTGCCTCAGAAAAGTTATTCTTTATTTAAAATACATGATTATAATGAAGCCAGTTTTTAAGGTCTGAAAAGTCTGACAGCAAACTTTGAAGCATGGTGTCTACATAAGATCGCTAGATTTAAGAAAATGTTAATAGCCTTACGTGTTTTGTTGTATTTTTACATTGATAAGCATGATGTTGGCTCGCAACATTTTTACTTGACAAGCCCACCTGGCCAGTGACCTTTCAAAATTAATTCATACACTCCAGCCAAAGTCACATGATTTTGGTTTTGGTTTCAGAGGCTGCAGTATTCAGCTGTGATGCATTGAGAATGACAAACAAGATAGCGAGTACTGAGGAGAACAGCGTGTTATTTCGTATTATATTTTGCTTTACATATGGCTTGAATTGAACACGTCTCTTTTGCCTCTTCGTGTTGGTGTGGAGGTAGCCCTGCTATACGTGAGAAAATTGTAATGGTCATATTAATTATTGTGTCAAGGGACAATGGATTTGTTAATCAAACGACACACCCAGATAATCGTTATTTCAGTGGTACACAGCAACCCAGTCAAATCACTGATCTCAACGGATGCCCCCTGACACTCATGATTTTATCAAGACACAGATGAGATAAATGCTTCTAACAAATATGATCCTAATTTATGTTTTCACTGTATGAATATTTGTATCGTCATGAACGTTGTCGGTTGGTGAGGTAGCATGGTGGTTAAAGCGTTCACAAATTGTTTGAAGCCGATTGCTGGTGTCCCCTGCCGTGATTTTGCTGGAACAATACATAAAGAGGCTTAAAACAATATTCCCCACTCACTCTTAAAATATGTCAGTCACTTCAGTTCTTATGGATATCAAAGAAACCTTTTTTCTTCCCTTTTAACAATTGGAAAAGACATAAAATGTGATCATTCAGTGTAAAGGGAGTGTAACGTGAGTGCATGCTTTATAGTCACACGGTGATATCAAATTTCAATTCTTTATTGGAACTGTCATTTATCATTCCTGCCGCAAACTAATGCCGCGATACTTCATTTAACAAACACAACTATGTTCCAATTTATTACTGCATATCAGAAATACTGAAATGTTGCTGAAGTCAGTTTCAACCGCATCGTTCCCAATAGCCGTTTCCTCTGCAGATGAATCTGCTTTGAAAGAACACCTATAAATGGCATGGTCACATTAAACAGAGACAGATCGCGTGTATAATGACTTAACAGTCTTGTCAAGGGGACAATAAAGCAGTTGCGATAAGCTGGGCCAAACGGTGTTGATTGATTTTCCCTAAAAAGCAGGGGAAGCGTATGTCTCTGGATCTGGCATAGAGACACGAAGTCATTTCGGGGTTCAATAACCCTAAACAGGTAACTGCTGACAATATTAAACAGACATAGGAACAAGTGTTTGTACTCCTTGGGTGAAATGTTGGTAACAGATCTAAACATGCAGATATTCTATTTATCATTACTTCTGTTCTCTGCAATGTTCCAACTATATGTGGTTGACTTTCCGAATTTGGATAAGACATTGCAGGGATTGATATTCTGAGGCAGCAATTATCAATGCCTTCAGGGTACGGTGACACGCGAAAGAGTGAATTCATCCGATCGTCCGATCGCTTGGACTTTTTCAAACAACAGGAAAATGTAAATACAGGCTGTTTTTAATCTGTGGACGCTCATCTATGATTTGCCTCATACAGTATCGTCCGTCAATTTCTGCGAGTCATTAACTTCCAAGTTATGGTCACGTCTAGACATGTCACCTTTGAACAAATCCAGAATGACCTCTATCGTCAGAATACAAAGCTACCGCATCCTCTTAAAACAAAAGTGTAACTGATACAGAGAACTGCTACTAAAGGATGTTTAACAATCAGGTCCTAGTGTTTTTTGTTTGGTTGTTTGTTTGTTTATTGTTGTTGCTGTTTTATGTTAAACAAATGGCAAGTATCTTGAGGACATGGATCGGTGATATGTCCAATGCACAATATAGTCATATAATTTTCATGTTGCGCCTGTACGATTATCCGTAGGTTACTAGGGAAAGAATGGCCTAATATAATGACGTCCAACAAACTGTGCAAGATGAAGTCAAAGGGAGACACACGACTATATACACCAACTAAACCACATATAGAACCGTAGTTTTACTGCTCTCTGTAGTTGGGGGAGGAGGGGTTCTGATCCCCTGCCTGCGCTTGAGTTATCCTGTGACTACCGAGGGATATTTCGGTTTCTTCATGGAACTTACACAAAATCTAAAAAATCACACAGACACAAAACTATTTCAAGGGTCAAACGACTGGTACCCTCCCATTTGTGAGATCTCCTAGTTGTGAGACAGATTATATATAAATGGTTGAGTGCTCCGAGGTGGTGCTCTCATATTCTTGCAATGAAAGTCGGACAGCCCAGTTTGCTGACGAATACTCACTGGAGGCATAGTTTATTAATGAGTTAACTAACAGTGACTGAGTTTAGTTTTACGCCGCACCCAGAAATATTCCAGCTATATGGCGGCGTAACTAACACAGAAGGCATTGTTCATTGAATAGCATTTAATGTTTTCAATACAAAACATCAATAGAGGCAGAAGTAATGAAATAGATTATCACAGATATGAAGCGGCCAGGATGACATCGGCACTTGCTGAAGGTCTACCAACTTTGATCTAAAAGAGCAGTAAAAAAACAGTTAAAAAATACATGGATGCTAATTATGGTTAAAACGGTTATTGCAATCAGATTTTATGATTACGGTGAATTAGGTAAATAAAATAACAGCACATACGTAAAAGTGATAATTTCTCCAAACTGGACTGAAACGTTATGTAAACATGAAAGATGAAATACTTTTTATAATCTAATGTGCAATATATGTTCCTCAAATGATGATTTTAATTTTAGCTATTGTACTGTATTTCACTTCCCCCAAACTGTACCTAGAACTGTTTGGCATAAGAATGATATACAATTCATTTTCATTGATCGGTGTAAGTAGTTATGATGGCACTCTGCTGTTGACTCATCGAAAGCATAGATAAATATTTAAACCATGTGAAAAGAATGCCCTCCCAACGTCACTTGTAACATAAGGGAAAATACTTTTCAAAAAGCTAAGGGATAATGAACTTTCAGTTTAGATAGGAAGTGTAAACGTTAACAATCGTTTCAAGGACAGACATCTGATGAACGCACCTCCATTTCTCTGTATTACCACCCCTAAACACAACGCATCATACGCAACGTGCACAACATTAAGGTTGACACTCATCTTTCAAAAGTGACTACATTCCAAATAACTATGGTTGTAACAAAGTGCAAATGGTGACTCTCAAAACATTCAATAATATCATATCAACATTGATTGACTCCGATACATCCCCAAATTATTTTTAGTCGTAAATACAAACAATAAAGATCCTCTACTTTTTTCGAATAGCATAGTATCATACTTTCTACATGACTCAAACCAAAACAAGATTCCTCTGACTTATTTGTCCTAATATTCATCAGGCTTTGTCACCGAAATACGCTTTGTTGATTGGATTTTCCTTTTTAAATGAAGTGTTCTTGTTTCAGGGTCTTTAAAGATGTGTGGGCGAGTCTGACCGAGTTATAAAATCTCGTATTTGACATGATACTGAATTGACATGAATATATACTAAACCATTTATGTCCTTAACATACATCTTGAAACCACTGTCAGAAATAAGTTGTCTGTATCAAGAAAGTATACATTTATTGTTGATGGTGCCTAAAATGGAAGGAACAAGTAGTATGTATTGGACACGCTGTAGGTGAACCTGTATATTTAAGGCGAACAGATTTTCAATCTGTAAGGTTGTGATTATGTCCATAAAGACAGAACAGGACAGAAGAGGAGAGGACAGGAGAGGAGAGGAGAGGACCGGACAGAACAGGACAGGACAGGAGATGAGAGGAGAGGACAGGAGAGGAGTGGGGAGGACAGGACAGGAGAGGACAGGACAGGACAGGACAGGACAGGAACGGCATCCAGAAGGCAGAAATCCAAAGCAGACATATATGAAGTGTGATGGATCCGACTGAATGGCCAGAGCTTTCTTTTTAACTCTTGGCTCATGCAGAAAATGAAGAGGCTTGAAAGAGAAAAGAAAACATTTTGCTATATCTGTTTACTAAAGGTTTGGTAAAATCCAATTTTACGTGTGTTCCATTCGTTGGTCGCCGTTGTTGTCCTGGGTCCGGATCCACAAAGCGTTCGTAACGTTACGACCTGTTGTAACTATATAGTCTAACATGACTTTACGAATGTCGTAACTATATAGTCTATCATGGGTTTACGAATGTCGTTAAACCATCTCACCTTACCAAAGCAGTAACTGTCCAAGATCTGGAACAATAAGTGGGTTTCCTCCTACATTTATGTGGCATTCAGCTGCATGTTGGTCAAGGCTCATAAGGTCACTGAGTGCAACAATCTACCTGGACGTGAAAGGGGAACGGTAAAAATCTAATGCACATTGACAACAACTACCTAAAGAGGAAGGAGTAGGCAGAGGTCCAGTCATCTTGGACTCCTCAGTTCACTGTTCAGGGTTGTGACCCTTACGCGAACCACAGAATCCAGGTCCACCTGATTTGCCCGGAGTTAGATAACACTGCCACATCTTACTTACTTAAAAGACCGAAGAAGTCATGATATAACTTCAACACTGTTTCGCTTTGTAGAACCTTTCCGCTCTGTGTAACGGTGTTTATAATGTGTGCCTGGTATACATTCAAGTGCTGAAAGAAATATATATGATGGTCAAATACGTTGGGTGTCTTCCCATTCTCAAATCCAATGCCTACCTTGGTGCATATATATGCTCTCTCAAAGTCTGTTAAATTCAATGCAAGTGATGTTGATTTGTCTTTCACAAATGTGCACTGTGTTAGACTGAAGTGAGATAGTCATATGTTACACCCACATGGGTCATTTGATGTGAGCTATCACTGTACGTGTATAGCCATTTGTGACTCTCGTTGTGACTACTAACCTTACAAGGCACGATGGCCAGTGGCTGAATCCTACACCGTAGGCTTTCAACTCATAAACAGTATTTATCAGTCCAGTCTCTTGGAAATAGGACTGGACATTGTCCTGTGTTTCATACTGCGATATATTGCAATGATTCAAGTGATAGTTACCTCACTTTTCTTACCTCACTCATAAATGTCGCTGTCATATTGACTGAGCGGTCATCTGTTACTTTCAATGTACCCCTGTACAAGCGAGGTGCATTGCAATATCCCCCACTGCCAGTAGCAACTCATTCGGTCCTTCGTGGAAGTTACTTTTTTATCTCGAATAACATGTAATGACGCATGAAGCACGGAAATAATCGATGTTTTGCGAAGAAAGCAATTGAAGGGAGATAACTCTGAATCTGTTTTTGTTGTGTCGTCCACAGAAACTAGCGATGTACGAAAACATTTAACTCTCTCTAAGAAATAAATTTTGACAAAACGTTCAAATGTAGTGCCTGTGAATATTAAGAAGGGGAATTACACCGCAGCGACATTACTGAGGCAATACCTACGTGAAAAAAGAGCGAGATGGAAGATTCGATGGGATCGTTTGATTCGCACAGGTTGGCTGAAGTGTACGATCCAATAACCATCCATCAGACACTTCAAAATTCACATTGAGGTGTCCGGTAATATAAATACGTTGTTCACTGGTAGAAGTACTCTCGATGTTTGTTCATGTTCCCCTCGCCCGTTGGGCTCAGAGTAATTATTTTTGTATTTGTTGTAATTATCATAGTAATATAATTGTCTTGTAATTATTAACACACATCAATGATAATACATAATAGCTATTGTGCATATGCATTCACAAACTATCGTGGGAAACATATAACGCTGGGATTCCTAAAGCTTTCCGGCAACGCCCGAAATTGACAAGACAGGGTTACGCACTTCACTTGCTTGCCCAGCTTGACGTTACCGGAGAAAAAAATGGAGAACTTACCTATAGTTGACTTTTGGCGTAACAATCCGGAGTGTAAGCGGGTAAGGATAAAAAGCGTCACATTCATTTCTGTAAGGTGCAGCTCATGATATCATGCTGGACTGTAAGATCCAGGCTCTATTTTAGTCCTTGGTTTCATGTATCGGGAATATTGTTTCATGTAACGGTAACATGAAACTGACAAAATGATCACCTTCACATGTGCCAGTAATGATCACCTTCACATGTGCCAGTAATGATCACCTTCACATGTGCCAGTAATGATCACCTTCACATGTGCCAGTAATGATCACCTTCACATGTGCCAGTAATGATCACCTTCACATGTGCCAGTAATGATCACCTTCACATGTGCCAGTAATGATCACCTTCACATGTGCCAGTAATTATCATACTTCACATACTTGAGCTTTGGGGTCGGAGGAAGGCTTCCAGTTATGTGGATCCCATTGGTTACTGACACACCGAGACCCACAACTGGGGATTGGGCCTACAACTGGGCCTACTTGTACAAAGCGAAATTCGCGCTACGACTATCTCTGGCCTGTGTTGGAGAATGGGAGTTACAATCATTGTAGCGCTTACGTTGTTTTGTGCAAGTGAGCCCTGGAGTTTGTGTGAGGCCTAAGGTGCCCATCCAACTTACAGAACGAACTGTGGCTGTGTAGGCACCAGAGCCTCCCGAACCTTGCCACCATAAAGAAGAGTTGTGGTAAAAGGATTCTGCATTTCTGCCACAATGTCCTGTCTGAATACTCGCTGTAGTATCATATTAGACTCTTGCACATGTGATATTTCATAGTCATAGTCTTAACACATAAATCAATACCCAAAATCGATTCAAATAATATTAAAAGGAAATCAGCGAATCGAATTCGAAGCTGTCATATAACACGTAGATTCGTCTTTCCATCCATCCATCCATACACGCACGGACGCACTCAATGGATGGTGACAAAGTGCCTGAGATTCCATCTTCATGCTTAATCACAAAATCCTGGTGATGTCACTTAGGTTTTATGTGACCCATTCATTCATTCAGGTGTTTTGTTTGCATTACCACTACTTTGACGTTTATTGTTTGACATTTATGTCAAACATATCCTGCTTGGCGCCAAATATTTGTCCTTTTTTAAGGTGTCAATCATTTCATTCTTTATGGGGTATCAGCGAAAAATAGTTTTTTTATTTCATATAAGTTCAGAAATGCCATGTCTCCTATTATGTGTCACATGTGTCCATTGCGTTTATAGACGTTAATAGTAAGCTATTATTTTTTTGTACAATCGGCAATGGTGTATATATCATTGAAGACTTACTTACACTAACTGATCGTGAAAAATATCGTGCATCTGGACTTGGAGAACAATGACATTTTGCGATAAGCCGTTGCAGCACGGGGTGACTGAGTTTCCTTAACAAACGCTCGATGCATATGGTGTTTGCATGTGAAAGAGCTTTGTGAAGGTATTCTCAGTTTGACAACCTTTAACGAGTTAATTGCTGATATCTATTAAAAGCAGGAATAAACGTTCCACTCCTTGGGCGAAATAGAGGAGTGAGATACAACAGTTAGCAACCTCGTGATGTCGTCAACTCTCGTTTTCACTTTGGATTAGCCTTATCTAATTAATTGATATCATGAACATCAATCGACAACGTTGGGTGGGATGAAAAATGAGCACGTTCCTCTGAGATCAGCAAAGATTTCTTTGACTTTTTACTCTCTCAAACTGCTCACTGAGCGCAAAAATATGGATACAGACTGCATCACAATGCTTGATGGATACAGGCTCCATCACAGTACTTGATGGATACAGGCTGCATCACAATGCTTGATTACAACCCCTGTCGTGGTGCAGGTCAAGACTTTCTCTCATGGTCAACCCTCGTCCCAGTCATTTCACTTTTGATTTAAAAACCCCTTTGGCATGACTTTTATCATAACATTAGAGCATGCGTGACGGTAATCTATGCTTCTGACTATTTAGAGTTCATTGATGCCCAACAGTCAAGGCCTGAAATTTACAAATATGTAGCAGCTGTGTCGAGGTCATATGGTCGGTGTAACTCCCCATTTGCATTTGCACAGTGTGCTCTTGTATATTTATTCAGTGAACGAATGACTTGTGGCTAAATGGACATATTCATATACTGACGGTACCTTGTACTCACTGTTCCCCTTCATGCAAACGCACATCTGCACCTTGTTTTGGCACATAGTATATGATTCTTCCTAGTTCATCGACTTATCATGTTCGATGAAAACGGCTTGTAAATGACTGATTAATCATATCCAATATGACCATTTAAATCGAAACAACATATCTTGGCACTTGAATCGAAATGTGGAAATTGACCCCTTCCAAATATGATAAGAGATATGATTGAAAAGACGACCTATCACATAAAACTTCCCACTGACATATTTAACCACCTGGCCTTATCACCGTATGCTCTCTGTTGGTTGGCTTTTCATTCCTCGTCAGAATAAATACCCCAGTGTCCTTGCCTCGGGAGCTTTGAGGATACGTGGGCGAGTTTGACCAAATGACTGGTAAACACGGTCTTCATTCTTGTATCTGAAATAGGACATGGGCATGAACGCCATCCTTTCCACACCCGAAGTCTCTCAGTCTCCAGGGGAAGAGCAGAGTCCATTTTGGAAATTCCGACTGAACACACAAATTAAAGAAAAAGGTACTGTTATGACTTGTGATATGACAAACACATAATGTTTGTTGGAATGTGTTGTATTCCATTCGGTTATGATATAGTGTTGGTGACTATGATTATGTTGTTTGTTTTACTCGAAAGCTTAAACCGTGCTCCAATTGCCTTTGACTATGATTACACTATGTCATTTATAAAGTGGTCTAATGAGACACGTTATAGTTGGAATGACAGTTTCTTAGTGAAATATACATCCTAGTCTTTTGGAGACCAATCCGGGATTCGAACCCACACCCAAAGTACTAGAATCTGTATGGTATCAAGAAAGTGTAAGACTTTCCTTTCTCCCGTAGTGTATTTTACAACTTCTTTGTGATCACAGTCTGATTTTTGTTGAAAGCAAATAACATGAAACACTTTGTTCTCTTAGAAGGTTCAAAGTGTTATTTAACTGGCATGATAATGATCACTAAGGCTTGACAAAGATGCTATGACAATTAATAATTCAACAGAGTTGAAATTGCAAGCATAGCTGTGTCTGGCATTTTTGTCTGGTTATTAAATTTGTTCATAATAAATGCACAAAAGATCCAATGCAATTTAAAATTTAATGTTGTTTGTTAGACTCGAAAGCTTAAACCGTGCTCCAATTGCCTTTTCGTGTCCAGTGTTGTAGATAGCTCAGAAAATATGTGAAAAGTCATAAGCATGAGCAATGTTTGAATTCATGATTTGGATGCCAACTTCTTTTGTTCTTTGCAACGACTTTTGCAGACTCCATCTGAAGTGGTCCAAAATGCTAATATGTACGAACGCTTGTCTTTGGAACACGTTCATCCCTGCACACAACCATATGCGCTACCTTCTCAATAACAGATAATAATCATATCATATTGTGAAACTACCTAGTCCTGGACATAAGTAGCCAGGCGAAAAATTACACGTGTCACTTTCAAATAATGTAAGTAATGTAGAAATGTATAGAGAATATATTAAATACAATAATTACACACGTCACCTTCAAATAATGTGAGCAATGTAGAAATGTATAGAGAATATATTAAATACAATAATCACACACGTCACCTTCAAATAATGTGAGTAATGTAGAAATGTATAGAGAATATATTAAATACAATAATCACACACGTCACCTTCAAATAATGTGAGTAATGTAGAAATGTATAGAGAATATATTAAATACAATAATTACGCATGTCACTTTCAAATAATGTGAGTAATGTAGAAATGTATAGAGAATATATTAAATACAATAATTACACATGTCACTTTCAAATAATGTAAGTAATGTAGAAATGTATAGAGAATATATTAAATACAATAATTACGCATGTCACTTTCAAATAATGTGAGTAATGTAGAAATGTGTAGAGAATATATTAAATACAATAATTACGCACGTCACTTTCAAATAATGTAAATAATGTAGAAATGTGTAGAGAATATATTAAATACAATAATTACATATGTCACTTTCAAATAATGTGAGTAATGTAGAAATGTGTAGAGAATATATTTAATACAATAATTACACATGTCACTTCCAAATAATGTAAGTAATGTAGAAATGTATAGAGAATATATTAAATACAATAATTACACATGTCACTTTCAAATAATGTGAGTAATGTAGAAATGTGTAGAGAATATATTAAATACAATAATTACACATGTCACTTTCAAATAATGTGAGTAATGTAGAAATGTATAGAGAATATATTAAATACAATAATTACACATGTCACTTTCAAATAATGTGAGTATTGCAGAAATGTATAGAGAATATATTAAATACAATAATTACACATGTCACTTTCAAATAATGTGAGTAATGTAGAAATGTGTAGAGAATATATTAAATACAATAATTACACATGTCACTTTCAAATAATGTGAGTATTGCAGAAATGTATAGAGAATATATTAAATACAATAATTACACATGTCACTTTCAAATAATGTAAGTAATGTAGAAATGTATAGAGAACATATTAAATACAATAATTACACATGTCACTTTCAAATAATGTAAGTAATGTAGAAATGTGTAGAGAATATATTTAATACAATAATTACACATGTCACTTTCAAATAATGTAAGTAATGTAGAAATGTATAGAGAATATATTAAATACAATAATTACACATGTCACTTTCAAATAATGTAAGTAATGTAGAAATGTATAGAGAATATATTAAATACAATAATTACACATGTCACTTTCAAATAATGTAAGTAATGTAGAAATGTATAGAGAATATATTAAATACAATAATTACATATGTCACTTTCAAATAATGTGAGTAATGTAGAAATGTATAGAGAATATATTAAATACAATAATTACACATGTCACTTTCAAATAATGTAAGTAATGTAGAAATGTATAGAGAATATATTAAATACAATAATTACACATGTCACTTTCAAATAATGTAAGTAATGTAGAAATGTATAGAGAATATATTAAATACAATTTCACGTCATTCTGTGATTTCTAGCCAAGATCGAACGTGGCACGTCCTGAAAGCGTCATGTGACTCATCAACGCGACGTTCTATTGCATACATAACTATAAACTTCACTGTATTTTGTCAGAACTGCTGTACTGTGCCTGGCAACAAACACATAGCGCATGTATTTGTGAATTGTATAAATGATGGGCGCTAAATGTAATACAAACTATGTCATTCCATGTAGCGAACACTTTGTGTCATCACTTCACTGATCCATGCATGTATACTAACTGTGATATTTTGCCATCTGCGTTTTACGTGAGACTGGTTATTCTGTGACGTTCTTGTTTCCGAGTACAGGTTTTAGTACCAGCAGTTCCCCTTTCCATTGGAGAAAATGTGTCTATTCTTGAAATAAAAACACATTCACGGTAGTGAAGCTGCCCCGAGTTCAAGGCGCTGTGTTGAAGACTGATTCTATTCTCCAGAATGAGTAAACCGTAGCTCTTGTGTCACCTCCGTATCTTAAGGAAAGTCAGCCGCCGTACTTTTTCACGACGATGTTCACCTCAGGAAGATTTTGATAAATTTTCTAAGCTCTGGGAGAAATGCAACGAACATCGTGAAAAAGTTCGTACTCTTGTCGTCGCGTATTAAAAATATTTTTCGAACCGAAGCGAGGATAGTACGTTGCCAGCCATTGCTCGCTTCACTCGCATACTGGTCAGTTTCTCTGAGCTGCGAAACCCACTTGCGTTACAGTTTGCCTGTGGCTCTTTATTTGCCTTTTTCTGATTGAAAGACACTAGACTAGTCCACCTGTAACACTGTCCGACAATGATTACACACACGGGGATATAACACACTGGTCACACTCCCATCTCATACCCCAGTCCTATAAACCTCTGCATATTTGAATGAAATAATTCTGCAGGGATACCACTCAATACCAGATAATGTGTCAATGCACTAACGCGAAGCGACACACAATCACGATATGTTTTAATAGAAGAGAACAATCCCTTACCACTTTCCTAAGAAATTGCCGCCAAAAATAGAGTCGATTTTACAGTTGTGACATTATCATTAGAAGACACCTGTTTCGGTAGTATTAAAGCTGTATCATTTTGTTTGTAAAAGAACCAGACAACGCAGTGATTGCCACCTTGCAATATGACAGCTTGTATGAGTCACCATTAAGTACAGATAATACTAGGTGTTTCCGAAAAGGTGAGCGTATCTCACAGCTGCATACATCTCGCAAAGATTAATGGATTTAATTGTGGTTTAATGTCAGATGTAAAATATTACGTTCTCGATATCTCTTAAAAAACAACTTGTACACAGTAATACATTATTATAGTATTTCACACAATGGATATATTTGTGATCAATTCCTTTTTGTCCCACGTCATTACGACGTGATTGAATAGGTGTGACCGTCAGTTTTTCAGAATATCTCGGTAATAACTACATTTTCTCGTAATTAAATAAGAAAGATAAAAAAGGTCATAACAGCCTGGGTTATGACCATAGGAATGTGCAGTGGTGTCACATTACCTCTGTCTAGTTTTAACATGACTTTGATTTATTCACTTTGAAGTACGAGTGGTGTTATTTAAGAGGGTTCCGAAGATGCAATTAGTTTGGAATGTTTTTATCAACATACTCTGACGGTAGTGTTTCCTTAGTTTTCGCTTCTCAAATGAACATATTTTTTTCTTTTATGTAATATGTAATGTGAAAAACCATTTTGTTTAACCATTGTACATAAATCATGTGACGCGATCACGACGCATTTCAACACAACAGATGCTAGTGAAATGGATAACACATAACACATTAATGGTGTTAATAATGTTATCATCCCTTTAATCAGCATAACTGGGATAATCAAACGCACAGACACGTTTTATTCAAATTAGAATATTAGGGTTAAAAATGATTGAGAGCAGATGTAAGACATTATCATACGTTAGAATAGACATGCGAATAAGCAGGGAAAGTATAATATTCCAACATGTATCGTCTTTCAATTGAAAACTGCCATAATTAATACATTCAGTCTCAGACGTAACCCTTGTAAGCATGAATTTGCGGAAAGACAATGTTTGGTATGACATTTCACACCTACATATGTTTCTCATTTTCTTAAATCGTCGAAGGCTGTGCTTGCAGCAGGTGAAGTTCCGGGTCAGCATTGACTTTCATACATGTCGTAAGCGGTGACTAATGTGATCAGGTAGTGAGGCTCGCTCTCTTCGTTGGCAGTTGAGTAACTGAGGTGCATGCACAGACCCTAGTGCCATTGCGAGGATTAAAGACTTTTCTTTTTTTAAATACATAATAATTTTTATTTATAAATCAATAATAAATACATGATTGTAAATAAATCTAAACATAATCATGGGTGATTGAACTATCGGTCACCACTAATAACACCATCCAGTTCTTTATTGTTATTTCTTTAAAGTCGACTGAAAGCCGATTTTGACCCTCAACTAAACGACCTTGACAGAAATGCAACGAGGATGATAAGGCCGCATGAGGCGGTGAGGTCAAAGCAAGCCCTCTCATTGGTCGACGCTCGCTATAGTTGTAAAGAAGCCATTATGGCACATTGATATCTCAAAATTCTTGTCATTTTTCAAGGGATCTTATCAAAGCCAGGGCCCATCCGCAGTGAAATTACACCTCAGATCACTTAAGAAATAGCATTTATAAGCAAAGTTACCTTGTCTCTAAACAAAATAACATGTGTTCAGCCAAATCTGGGCCAGACAGATCCCTTATCATATCTTGTCCATTAATAGATGTGTAATAAAACAAGCAACGTGCATGCAGATTCATGTATCAATTTACTGACTTTCACTTATCTTCCATACTAAAATACACCGTTATCCTGAAGTATATTTGGCGTCAAGATGAAGACGATGTAAGTGCAAAGAGTGTTGAAGTGAAGCAATCTCCAGTGAAAAAGGTTCTACGTCGCTCAATACATCATCGTGTGAATCATCAAGAATGGGTTTCTGACATGCTTTATGAGAGCACATACTGGATTTAACTTGTTGTCCTTGTCTCATGTATTTAGTCGCATATACTGGGCATTGTCATACCTTACTTATCTACGACTGATGGAGCAGACACCCAGTGCGCCATGCTTTCCGCTAACTAACTGTATGGTTGGGGGTTCAGTCTGCTTTGATATTTAACTGCTGTTTTGACATGAATCAAGAGTTCTGAGCTACTTCATTTGAAGATTTGAATATTTCTGCTTGTTGTCTGTCCATAGGCATACGTATTTACGGTCTTCCACTTCCACCGTGATGGATCCGTAAACGTCCGGCGTGGAATAGGCCTTCAGCAACCCATGCTTGTCTTCTTTTTCTTCTTACTTTGAGCTGTCCTAACACCTCAACTGATTCACTGATACTTAAAACTAAGTAATGGTATAAGGGAGGTAACTCATCTTGGCCTACTGAATATAGTACAATTAGAGTTACCTCCCTTGAATTTGTAGCAGACGTCATTTTCCTCAGCACTGTCAACAATGTCTGCTGAAGATAAAAGAAGGTTGATTTTTGAGTTGTGTAATCAAGGAATTGATTATGTAAATACATTGGCAGAGAGAACAGAAACTCCTCTTTCTACTGTGTATAGGATTAGGAAGAATTTTAAAGAGGGAAAGGATTTTGGGCACCAGAAAGGAGCAGGGAGACCCAGAAAATTGGACTTCTCAGATCGCATCCGGCTGGGAATTTTAGCGTCTAAAAAGCAAAGGGCAAGCATCTCCAACATCAGGTATGAAATGATAGAAAGGGGATCAACAGTTGTATCAAAATCTACAGTTAGAAGAAATTTGATGTATCTTGGATGGGAGAAAAAGACTGGAATTCCTTCTCCTCTCATGAAACAAGAACATAAAGACAGGCGTGTTGAGTGGTGTTTGGCACATGAAAACTTTGACTGGGAAAATGTGATTTTTACTGATGAAAGCTCAATATGGGTATATCCCAATAATGTGAAAATATGGACAAAGTCTGCGTCAGCACCGTTGTATCGACGACCTAAATACAGCCCAAAGTTTCATGTATGGGGAGGGATATCCTTATTAGGAACGACCCCGCTGTGTGTGTTTGAGGGAAATCTGCCAAGTCAACGCTACACTAACATATTAGATAATTTTCTCCTTCCAAGTGCACATGTGTTTTATGGAAATGACTGGATTTTGTAGCAAGATAATGATCCTAAACACACCGCAAAACATGCCAAGCAGTGGTTTCAGGAGAAAAATGTGACTGCATTACCATTTCCTGCATATAGTCCTGACTTAAATCCCATTGAGAACATTTGGGGGATGATGAAGGAATGTGTGAATCAAAAGGGGTTGACAAAAATTGAAGACATGAAGAGAGAAGTGGTCCGATACTGGGACAGCATAACTCACGAGACACTAACCTCTCTGATAGGAAGTATGCCTACCCGTCTTAGACTGTGCCGCGAAGCTCAAGGAGACTTGATAAAATATTAAATTGTTACCTACACAACATGAAAAGGTCAGTTCACTTTCACAATACATTCAATTTTATCTGATTTGTTCTCGTTTAATAATATGAAATGCTTTAGCTATTCTCAATAATTTTGAACCATACTGTAAGGTCACTCTCCTTATCGTAAGAGGCGACTAACGGGATCGGGTGGGTTAACACGTGTCATCAGTTCCCAATTACGCAGATCGATGCTCAAGCTGTTGATCACTGGATTGCCCGGTCCAGACTCGATTATTTACAGACTGTCGCCTTGTAGCTGGAATATTGCTGAGTGCGGCATAAAACTAAACTCACTCACTCCGCCGTGATGTCCCTTCAACACAACTGATGTTAACAGTGGCCCTGGACGCAGGTGGTGTATTCCCTCATGGTTTCATCGCACTGAGGATCAGCAGCACGTACATATGCAGATATTGCTCACCCACCCATTCTGTTATAGCATTGTCCTCTGTCTGTAACAGTGTTAAACTGTCAGTGGACTTAGAATAAAACGTATGTTTGGCAGATACCGGATGACAGTGCCAAATCAAGAACTGAGTTTTACGGAGAAAACAAGAGCTTGCATTTGAGTGGTAGCCACTTGTGAACTGTGCATGTGTTTGTTGATCCATTGCACCATTTGAGTTCTGTACTGTCAGCTTCATCACGGCCCTCTCCAAATTTAGGGAAGTAGTAAACAAGCATAAGCAGATTATATTTCCGATTTCTTCACACACATTTCACGTCACGTGGCGAAACAGGAAGGAGAGAAGAGCTAACATGCTTTTGATTGTTCATTTAACGCAGGATACTATTTCCCTAACGTAGGTTGTATAGGAAAATAAGCTAAACATTTCTTTGGCAGATTGAACACACATGCATACAGACCTTGTAGTTTAGATATGGTAATAAACATTAACATCGTAATTTATAAGCCACCTCACACACAGCTGGGTATTGTTGTACGTCCCATCATGAGAAATCGCAGAGGGCGGAGGATTACAGAACTAGTGCATACTAATATTTGATATTTTCCATTTTATGTTTCAATCTGACTGAAGAGGAGAATTATGAAAACCCCGAATATTGAGTTCCTGGGATGAATATTAACCAGAGTAAAGACTTAATGACACTCATATGAAGTGAAAAGTTCAGAAGCCGTCTGTTGTTCCTCTTTCATTTGTGAAGATTATGAAATCTGACCGATCGTTCTGAACATTCGTCTGGAAATTTTACCGTGGAACACACGGAATAATTCTTATTTTATCATAGGTTGGAGATATCTTAAGTCAGCGATATTATACTGTAAACAAAAAACATAGTAATAGCCTAAAACTCGATAGTCATACACAAACTTAGACATGGTGACGTCATTTATACTCTAATACAAATGCAACTTCAGGTGTGCTTTATGAGCACTTTAAGTGGCATGTGTAGGTTCGTTTGATCAAAAACACGATTCTGCTATTTTCCTGAGACAATGTAGTTTTTGTTGTTTCTTTGCCAATGTAATGAGAGGCTGCACTTTGACAGGTGTGTGGGTAGCACAGCTTTAACAGGTTGTGCAGCTTTAACAGGTAGTGCGGGTTCAAGCTGAAATTCACATACAACAACATTGTCCAGAAACAGCGAAAACCAAGGGTGTTGAAACTCACCAGCACCATGTAGAATCATCATGAATATTGTGTTACATATTACCAAAGAAATTAAACTGCAAAGTAGCTTTCTTATGCAAGTGTCACGGCTATTAGTAGGTTCAGGTGTCCACTGACACTTCTTGGAGCATATACTATGATGTGTGCAGATGCCCAAGAAAACATCACTCATTGTTCCAGTCTCTCTCTCAGTACCAACACTATTAGACGCCAATTTGTATTGTCAGCGTTCGGCGCATCAAAGCTGCCCATGCACCCATTATGACGTCACGAGACACAGAACTGATAGTGGCCCGTCCTTAAGGTTGAGCGGTCCAATGTCATTTGCAGCGCCCTGCAAATTTCTGATAATCGGTGGTCCGTATCGTGATAGTTCCATGTATTTTAGCTATAATATATTCTGTCTATTGATAGTATATTCGTGGTTAATGTGTCATATCTACCCATAATTCACACCTACTGACAAAAGTGATTAGTACACAATAAATATACCTGTTTTCGTATTATCGATTTGTATTGGAATAAATCACCTAATTGTAAAGAGATTTCACTAGACTCGTAATTCCTCACCACACTGCGTGCGGGCAGTTCATGGCTGTGAGTTGGTATGTGGGTTTAACTTCATTTTGTTCAGGCTGCACATGATACAGCAGACCGCCAGATAGAACGTAGGCAGATTCCACAGCACATCAGTAAGACGATCGCTGTCAGATGAAGGTTGGACCGAACGGGTCAGCACGACTATCGAGAAAGTAAAGGAAGGTGAATCGACACAAAAAGACGATCACCAAATTGATGAATGATGAACGGGCCAAACAAACGCGTTTAGACAGATATGGTTCTGTAGTGGTTATGGTGTTAGGTGTAGAATGTTACCAACATTGATCTTCAGTAACCCATGCGACTATCGGGAATGGGTGGTCAGGCTTGCTGACTCGGTTGATGCACGTCAACGTATCCAAATTGCGTAGATCGATGCACATGATCACTGGATTGCTTGGTTCAGTCTTGAATATTTTTGTAGACAGACGTCATAAGTCTTGCGTTCGGTGTAAAGCTAACCTCACTCACTGATAACTGGGTTGTTCTTATCTTATGTTACCAAATACTGGAAATCGTATAATGAGTGTTTCTCGAGAGGTTCTTATGTTACCAAATACTGGAAATCGTATAATGAGTGTTTCTCGAGAGGTTCTTATGTTACCAAATACTGGAAATCGTATAATGAGTGTTTCTCGAGAGGTTCTTATGTTACCAAATACTGGAAATCGTATAATGAGTGTTTCTCGAGAGGTTCTTATGTTACCAAATACTGGAAATCGTATAATGAGTGTTTCTCGAGAGGTTCTTATGTTACCAAATACTGGAAATCGTATAATGAGTGTTTCTCGAGAGGTTCTTATGTTACCAAATACTGGAAATCGTATAATGAGTGTTTCTCGAGAGGTTCTTATGTTACCAAATACTGGAAATCGTATAATGAGTGTTTCTCGAGAGGTTTTATGCATTGCCTAAAGATGAAAGGAATGAAGTCACACTTACATTTATTTATGTAAGTTTAAGAGACGCTTTTACCTTACCACTTTCTTTAAACTTAGATAACACGCATTTTTGCAAACTTGATCGGCTGTGCCTTCCTTTTCAACGGATGTAACCACAATATGTATGCGTCATGATGAGGTGATCTTAGCAAAGAGGTGATCTTAGCAAAGTAAGTGAATGCTCTCAATCGACAGATTCACTGGAGACAAGTTCCCGCCAATGTTAGAATTTAAACTAGTCGCTCATAGCTATATCGAGTGATCTCGTTTCAAGATTAACTTTGTTAAGCAATGTTAGAATTCTTTATAACAAGTTGTTATGCTCGTAATTAGGGGAGTGAGTGAGTTGTACTTGTACTCAGATCTTAGCAGTATTCAAGCAATATCACGGTGGTGGCCACTAGAAATGGGATTTCTACATAACACCCTTCTGTGCCATCGAACCAGGGTGTTCGGCGTGAAGAGCGAGGGCATTACCCCACGAGGCTACCCCTAACGTAATAGTAGATGTGAGGGTAAAGGTGAGTCACATAAACTGTAGGTGAAATAGAATGACACAAGACCTAGGAGGTATTCCTGCAAGTATTTAGTTTGGTGCATTTAGACATGTAACAGGGGAAGTTTGGGGGATCAGTCAAATAACCTTTTCAGGGATGTTGGCACAGCCGAGGAGAAACATCCCCTGTATCCAATAGAGAACTGAGACAGTGAAGTACTGCATGGAAACATATGAACAGTTTGGAATAACATCAAGATTTGTATTACACCTGGACTATTATTTCTTCCTGACAATCAGGTCAAAGGAAACTCGCCAATGACGAACGTATTTTTGTGAATACATGCATTCCCACTACAAGAAGACGTCTGTAAATAATCGAGTCTGGACCAGACATCGAGCTCTGCAACTGGTATACGACAACATGTGGGTCAGCCAAGCCAGCAGACCGTCAATCCCCTTTGACGACTGTTACGACAACAGTGTGTAGCTGAACATTAAATCTAATGTGCAGCTTGACCGGTTTTTGTGTACCTGCCATTTACAACCACCAAACCATGGATCCCCATCCCAGTTCGTTTGAATGGTTTCATTTTGGAATTAAAAATAAAAATGCAGTTTTGAAACAGAATTATTGATGGTGTGGACGCCACCGACTCCGTGACTTGCGACACCACATTTATACTGGCCGAGGACTCCGTTTTCATTCTTTTAGGTGCAAGGGTGCAAGAGGTGGATCCAGTTTGTTTTCCATGGCCGATAACATACTGTGACGGTCGCTTGGCGCGCATGTGCAAACTGTGTTAATGCAGATGCACAACAATTTGCTGATGTAATTTCACAAAAGTGCTTATTTCTTGCTAACAGATTATTAGGACAGAGATAGAAAATACAGATAGAAACGGAGTAACGATGTCGGAGTGTGTTGAAGACGAACACTCATTGTGCGCTGTCATTATATAAAAATATGAATGCTGGAAAACTGAAAACTGATTTGACAGTAAAACTTCAAATGTTATTAAAACAACACTATTCCGAAAACAGTCACCAAAAAACGATGCATTCGTCAGGTCAAACATAGATCTTTGATACCCGAATAAATACCACTTCACCATTGAAAAGGCTTTTGTCGTATGTTTGATTCCTAGACTCGATCAGTCAGAAGTGCATATCTTCTTTTTCCCGTCGCTTTAGTTTGGTAAAATGACATTCTCTGAAGTTCATCAGTGCCAAATGTCACTGCTTGTAATTTAAACCAGGTTTCAGTTGCATTAGATTTGAAATGTCATTGCTACTTTCAGTTTGTGATGTTTTGGAGCATCTTGAAATCGATGCCTAAGTTCTCATAAGAAACATTAAACTTATAGGATCAGGGATTAAACGAACAATACCATATTTGCATCCTTAAGATTACTTTCAACGTCTGGCGTAGTGTTTCGTAATTGAGCAGGATTACTTATTGCCTGTCCAGAAAACATTGATACAGCAAGGGTTTAAATATAAATGTTTTTTGTACACAAAGGTAACTGTGCTCTTAACTGAAATGGTGTCCATAAAAGTGATTGTGTACAATACTTTCTACACACCACAACTTAACCCGTGTGACGTTGATACTTTCTGTGGACGGGCGAACACCTTTAATTTTCAGCCACCAAACAACCGAAAGTACGCCTCGTGCCCAACATCTGTCAACCAAAAGACAGGACAAGCCGTGTAGTAACTAGACGAACCTGTCGTGTGTCAGTGGGGTAACTTTAATCTACACGAAAGTGCATAAAATAAAGATTATAGGAATACCTGTAAATAAACATCAATAAAATATTAAAACATTTTGATATATCAAATATCAAATCTGACGTCACGCATAAAGGGTGGTACATGCGCATTGTGCACGAAGAACTTGCACATGTTTCATACTTTTTGACACCTGCACTTCACACACCTGGTATTGAAATTTGAAGAACGGTTGGTTATTCTCGAACCTCTGGGTGTCACCCTAGACAAGACTGACATTGTGTGTTTTACACTGACAAGTCGAAAATTCGTCTGGGGTGCTGAGATGACATATTCTGACGGCGAGGTGACGTGTGCTTTCTGAAATCGTGAGATTACAGTTCTAAATACACGACATCGTCAGGTGCATACTTTGTGAGGCCTCTTCCTTGTTGAGAAGATCTCACATTAAGATGGTGACTAGTTTAGTTGTGGAACCTTGAACAGAGAAGGAAACCGTGAACTCAGAACTGTGACGTGATCCGTTTATTTATGGAGTACAAATGATGGACGATCCATAAGATTATATAACAAGATGATGTATAAGATTATATGTATATATCATGCAATGTACAAGATAAAAAGGAAGTTTAATAACCTGGATATTCATAAACAGTAAACACTTATAGAACAAAATTCATATTTTAGATGTAAAGATTTTCATAAACAGTTTAAAATTGTAAACATTGTAAATTGGTGCATTGAGCAAAAATGCTACAAGCTCCCAATGCCCTCAATCACCAGTATCCCTTTTTCCACCAACACAGGAACGCAACCCACGGCAAAAGGGTTGGTGGACCAAATATTCCCCAGTGCTCATAACGGGGTAATGGCAAGCTCTTAGCTTTTCCCAGTACCCACCACGAGGAGGTGCCTCGCCGATGATCATCTAGCCAGAAGGACATAAGCCACTGAGCATTGAATGATTAAGTGTAGGTCTCAAATGAAGTGTAACAAAAAAAAAAACCCCAAAAACAAAACAATGGACAATCCACTATTAGTAACGTCAATCCATTTAGTGTTCTGCAATTTGACACAAAGACGGGTTGACACACAGACGGATCGTTCGTCCACATTGTTCAACAGGTGACACTACTAACTTCAGCGCAAAAGATGAATGTTTACTGAAAAAAGCGCAACCGCTACAGAAATAATGGTTTGGCGTATTGCCAGATACAGACGCCTAATGAGGGATATAATGTTTGACATCAAAGTGTGCTTTTAATCTTTGTCTGTGTAACGGTGCCCGTTCTTAACAGTGACCCTGTTATTGATGGTGCTATTTTTGTTTGAAAACCTACAGATGTTGCCTTCAAGGACAGACACTGGTACTGAACTCTATCCAGGCTTCAAGTCAACTCAAAGGGAGTTGCATCTCGGCAGCTGGCTGATTAATAGTTAATGTTACCGCATCAAGTAAGAGAGATCAAACGTATTCAGTGCGGGGTTTGATGTTGACAGATCTCAGTTCAGATACAACTGATCTTTCTAAGACACGCGAGTAAGGGGTACTGGATTAGGTCAGTAGAAACAAATTACCTCAGGAGGGATTCATAGCAGATGCACTCATCGTCACGTTCTGATAATACGTGTAAACGAATCCCTAGGGGAAAACCTATCTTCTAAGCAATCTGAAACAAAACGAACTCATGTGCTCACTTCTGACTTCATAATATCGTAAATTTTAAAATGTGCTGTGAGGTTGAAAGAAAGGTCTGCTGTCAGGTCAAATATCATAACATATATCGAGTGCTTGTATATGAGACTCTCTCTTTCTCTGTCTCTTTTTCTCTGTCCCTCTTTTTCTGTCTCTCTTTATCTGTCCCTCTTTCTCTGTCTCTCTTTATCCGACTCTCTTTCTCGTCTCTCTCTGTCTCTCTTTCTCTGTCCCTCTTTCTCTGTCTCTTTTTCTCTGTCCCTCTTTCTCAATTTGTGATAGCGTAAATTGTTGTAGAAATGCACATCACATAATCATATGACTGACCAGTTGAATGAAAGCCTTAGTGGTTTGAGGCACCTTCTTCGCTCGACTACTCAACAAATAAAAAAGGTAATATGTCAATTTGAAATATTCTTTATTCTCTTAGGTAGCAAAACCTTACTTTGCAGTTGACCCGGGAAGGTCCGGGGTATAATAGACCTTCAGCAGTCCATGCTTGCCATTAAAGGCGACTATGCTTGTCATCAGAGGCTACTAACGGGATCGGATGGCCATGCTCGCTCACCTGGTTGACACATGTCATCGGTTCCCATTCACGCAGATCGATGCTCATGTTGTTGATCACTGGATTGTAAGTGATTGTATGAAGCAATGTTGTATGGATCTCATTGTAAATCATGACATAACTAGTACTTGTCACTGATTTCGTCATGATTTTGCATACTTTCAAACGTACTATACAGTTTGTTTTCCGCCTTTCGTTGAGGGAAATGCAATAGAATTGTATTTTAAGCACATACTTCTCAAATCCTAGGTCATACTAAGCACTCTCCCTCTTACCTGGCTCACAAAATGTCAAATGCTTGATTATTCAACATAAGAGTAGTAAAATATCTTAGAAATAATAGACTGTAATGCAGTGTTAATCCAATCGAAGCGGCGGGTATTAGGATTAAATGTTCCTTGTGGTTGTTAGGGATGTTATGGTAGCGTCTCTAGTGCCTTAAGTAAGACTGACTTCCTAAGTACAGAGTGACATTACTTTGTAAACTCCGAAATGTGAGTGATAACGAAAAAAGAGATGGTGTCAAGCTTTCATTTAGAAAAGAAATGTTCATGACATCGTTACTTCCTATTTCAGATGACTATCAGTCTTAAAACTCTGGTGATTGTATACCGCCTCGTTGACTTCCCACATGGAATAAGATCGATTCACGTGATATTTGAAAAAAATAGTATCAGAACCTCAAAGGTTACGTAGTTCCGATTACTCTGGTAACGCGCATTTCAGTAGCGGAGATCACATTCTCTGGCAAATCAAGCAGTAAGTTACCATTGGCCACATACAACCTTTGTATATTATTTTTTTCTTTTCCCATCTGGCACACTGTGGTGTTCTACATGTAACTTAAACAATGGAAAAGAGAGCACAATTCTCTATTTGGCGATGGGAACAGACATTTCACCCTTTCTTATGGAATATTTTCTATGAATGGGGATACACAGAGAAATTCTAAATCCAAATAATGACAAGTAACAATAATGTAAGCATAAATTTATTATTTATTCAAAGATCATGCTTTGTTCCACACATGTGCATGTCAAACTAAAAATTGGTTACCCATCAACAGGCCACAAGATAACAGAGGAGAAACGATGACATCTGCTTGACCCCTGGTTGACCGGTCAAGGGACATGAAGCACATATAATTCCAGGACTCCGAGCCTAGAAGAGAGGAGGCCGATCGCGAGGGAGGAGGCAGAATGACAGAGGCAGACAGAAACGTAGACACAGTCTCGGCAGCAGTCCAGTGCACTCCTTAGCCAGTCTGGACTCAAACCTGGTCCTAACGTCACTCTGGGCCTTTAATGCCACAGATGTTTTGCTTGGAATAAAATATCCATCTCCTTGTATTTCTGGTGTTGTCTCTTACTTCGTTACAAGTATTTCAGTGGTGGCACATAGTTCCACGAACAATAAATATATTGTGAATACGATAATAACCACATGGAATATTCAAGTGATCAGTTGAGAATGTTCAGTACTGATAGCTTAGTTGAGACAGTACTCTGGCTATGTGTAGTCCAGTGATGGTGGACATTGTGAACACATTCCAATTTTGACGTTTCATGGATTTTCCGTTATTTTCTGGTCACGATGACATGAGTCAGTAAGGCCAGAGGGCCTCAACGCAAAGCTAAACTAACTCACTGAGCCATGGTTAAATAATAACCAAGGTCGTTGGATTATAAAACGAGTAATCCGTTTGGTTATGACCATACATAAACCTCACTAAAGTATTAATAATACTCATCTTTTCCCAGTCGAGTCTGACAGATACACATTTTAACCAGTGGCTGCAATGGGTTTTAACCATTAGGCTCCCCTAATATTATCCCCAGGTGAATCAGAAAAGAAGTGGAAAACAGATAATCCGCCTGGCAGATTATTTTTGTCATCCGATAAGAGTTCGACATCCCCCAACTGCACCGAGGTAACTGGAAACTTTATGACAGCCATAACATACTATTCATCTTTACATTTCATGGATATATGCCGCCAAAGTACTACTTGAATGTTGCTAAGAAGACACCAGTAATCATGAAGCTTGTCCTTTGCGGACGAGAAATCAATACTTCCTCCACCAGTTTTGATTCCGCGGAGACCAGGAAAAAATTTCCTTTTTGTGACATTTCGTAGGGTTCCTGTTACAGCAAGACAATGATGAAAACACATATGAGATAATGTGTGTACATTGTCGACAGTTTGTTTTCAACATATTTAAAACAGAAAGATTTCTCTATGTATTCTCGCATGTATAGTTTTCTCAGTTCAGGAGACATGTTTGTTGAGGACAAAAAGTAGCGAATAGCAATTCTAAATATACAATGTAGCCGTTGGATATAGAGAAAGTCATTCTTTTATCAATCACTCGCTTGGAGAATATCATGACAAATATAATGCTGTAAATCACGAATGCATGACTATATTATCTCATAAACATATGTCTGTCATGTTTGTTGGGCATTTTACAGGGTTGTTATCTTCAGTCTTGGCACATAGCAGGATATGAAGTGGCTGTCCAAATACTTTGTTTACACAGACTTCGTTCGATGCAAAGTAGTTTTAGCGATGACCACTTTAAAGCAGGTTGTTCATAATTCTTCCACTAGTAACATCTGTAATCAAGCTGCTGCAATCTGTTCCAGCATTACCCTACTCGGAGCTAATGTTATCATTATTATGCCAGTAGAACTTATCATGATGTTAAAGCCATTCTAAGCATGATCAGTTTGGTGACGTTTCACGCGAGTAGCTCTATATTCATATTCCTAATGTCAGTCCGTGTATGTATAGCTCATATTGTCACCATCACGGTAATAACACTTGTTATTGTCATACACCATCACGGTAATAACACATGCTATTGTCATACACCATCACGGTAATAGCACTTGTTATTGTCATACACCATCACGGTAATAACACTTGTTATTGTCATACACCATCACGGTAATAACACTTGTTATTGTCATACACCATCACGGTAATAACACTTGTTATTGTCATACACCATCACGGTAATAACACTTGTTATTGTCATACACCATCACGGTAATAGCACTTGTTGTTATCGTGCTGGTAGGATTTCTTTTTGTGTTCCTGATCCATGAAGGTCTGGTGTAGAGTAGGCTTTCAGCAACTCATGCTTGCCATAAAAGGGCCACTATGCTTGTCGTAAGAGGCGACTAACGGCCCGGGTGGTCAGACTCGCTGACATGGTTGACACCTGTCATCAATTCCCAAATGCGCAGATCGATGCTCATGCTGTTGATCACTGGATTGTCTGGTCCAGACTCGATTATTTACAGACCACCGCCATATAGCTGGGATATTGCTGAGTGCGGCGTAAAACAAAACTCACTTACACTCTTCTGTTCCTACTCATTTCAATTTCTGTTTGTCATATTCTTGTCGGTCGTTCCTCTCATTTTTACCCTAACTGCACTTGTTATGGGGTGAAGTCAGCTTTAAACCTTTCTCGACACGATGTCACTAATGTGAGTCAGTCAGTAAGTGAAGTGTTCGTTCACAGAGAGTTGACACCAGTGATGGGATGGGATGGGATGGGATGGGTTCCTTGCGGTGGGATATTGTCATCTTCCTTATTATCATGCAATCGATTCATCATGTGGGGTTCCTTTCCCAACATGGGTACAGTGTGTGAAGCCCATTTCAGGTGTCCCCCACCGTCATGTTGCTGGAATATTGCTAAAGTCGTGAAACTCAATACATTCACTAACTCACATCTCTAGATGCAAGTACCCTAACAGAAAGGTCAAACGTCACAGAGATATCTCCTTAATGTAGGGAAATAACACTCCCCAGTTAAGCAATTACGCATATCGTCCCATTCTTCCAAAAAGCAGTCTCTCCTATAGCTGAAGACAGAAACTGTCAGTATAGACGTGAGTGAAGCTGAGACAACTGTTTAGTAGCTGAACCATTCACATTGTTTGTAGAGCTTAAGTTTACTAAGCATTGCCACTTCTAGTGGCGAGGTACCTCACCTGCCGATTCAGCGAAAAGTGACGTTCGATGATTGTTTTATTTGTCCGTATATAAACTATGTAAGTTCATTAGAATGTGTTTAAGAACATGTTTGCATTTTTTCCATACTCAGTTTTCCACTAAAGTACCGTTCCAGTACCGTACCGTTCTATTCCCTGAAAGCTTTTGAAAATAAAAGTCAATTTTAACATTTAAGACGTTGATCTCCAAGCACCTAGGACTAATATATTGTTTAATTTCAGTTAGCTCATCCTTTCATCGTTTGCCACAAGAAACCAGCTCACGAAATTTGATGAAAACCTAAGACCCTATGCACAAATGGGTTAAAAATGAAAACACCACTCAGACACAGTATACTGACTCTAAGCTGTCATAAGCGGGTTTTTGGGGCATGGCGCTCTGACCACAACTCCAGGAAGGCGGTTCGACAAACATAAGGCACACTGTTCTAAGTATGCCCATATGACCTGACCTGTTAAACACAGATTTGAAGATTTGTCAGAGGAAATTCTTCGGGGCAGCTTTTCACAAGCTTAATTTTTTTGACCTCTTAACAGATCGATACCGCCGTAGATAAAACTACCCTTATCACTGTTTATAGGCAACCCAGAAGCTCTCCAGCAGTTTATCATAGAGACACACTCTTTAAATTAATGATGCGGTCAAGGCTTTGCCAATTGTTTTGTCTAATATAAAACCGTCTGGGGACCTAAGGTGCGTGATTCATTTATTTGAAGCAATATGGGCTTCTCTCCATCACTCGCATGACAACGACGTTAATGAAGCTATCCATCCACGCCATCACGTCACTAAGCACTGGGCGTCCACTAACAAGATACTGAAGCAATTCTTTGAGTGGTTTAATTGTGAAGTGCATTATAGACAAACGGTATGGATAATCACCTCTTTTATTTCGTGAGTGTGTCGTTTCAAGGCAGTTTTGTGTGACGTTATTAAACACGGCCGATATTGGACAGCCTCGTCAACTTCCATTAAATCTATAATTGGATTTAAAATGATACCATGGTGATTTCAAATGAGAAGTGATTGTATCTGAGCAGCTGACAGAATGCCTTTTCGTACTCATTTCATGTCAAAAGAATCCATCCAGAAGAAGGGTTGCTCTTCTTATCAAAACACTACAGAGACTCGGTCCAGAGAGCCTTACCTACTCTTGTCTGAGATCTTGGTAAGGTATCATCACGCTAAAAATATTTCCATTGAACGTCGTATTTAATGTAAACAGCACACTGGGACCGAAAATGGCATATGCTGTTTGGAGTTGTTTAGCCAAAGAAATATTCTACTGTTTTTTTTGGTTGTCATCAGTGTTTAGTGATTCAATTTGCAAGTGCGAGGCTAAGAGCGTCATGTACCTACAAGTATTGAAGATCACCATTAATCGTACTTGGTTACAGGCGAGGTTACTTGATATTCCTATCACGAAGTCTCCAAGCAGAGAGCAACGAACGAACAAATGCACGATCCTAGTACTATGGTGATAACGTAGAACGGTTGACTGTCACATCTATGGGTTCTCTTGCATTACTACTTGGAAAATATGACTAGTTACTTACGATCACATCAAACATTCTTCTGTAGATGCTGATTGGTCACGTGTAACACTCTCCCAAGTCCACTGACACTCTTTCCTCTGTTAAACGTCGGACTCCACTTTTATCATGTGGGATCAAAAGTGTGGTTAACAGCTATAGACAACTCTGACATAAAGAACATTGAAGCAAACATGGCTTTGTAGATTTTGATTGATCACAAGTAACTCTCCCCAAATGAACCGACACTATTTCCTCTGACAATCGTTTGACTATACTTTCATCCCATTGAAACACGGGTATTGTTAGCAGTTATTGGGTGCACTGTCAGGAAGTCCACGGATATTAGTGAGTGAGTGAGTGGGTTAATATTTATCGTCACATCGGCAATATTTCAGCCATATCGTGACGAAAACATGTTTGATATTGAAAAGAAATATGTATGTGTTATAAATGTAACCGGGATGTGTATGGCTATATTGACAACCAGACACTGATTGTGGGTTGTGAGGTCTATATCTTTATTGGCAGACACCCTGAAACACATGTTTGGGGAATAAATACCAAGTTCAGGATAAACATATAAATATAAATAATTATATAGAATCATTCCATCTCGCATATCATTTCTAACATATATGAGATAAATCTAGCATGAAAACACGACGAACAGACGCACATTAAGCAATGCGGTAATAGTTATACATGTATTGCCTTTAACAGGATGACTGAAACCGCCAAGAACGATAACTACTCGGCACTATAAAGAACGTTTCAAATACGTCGTACCAACGTACACACAAATGTAACGAACGTGTTAAGCACATTCGGCAACTATCTATCAACTATGTGATGAACATAGATACTATAACATGTGACACAATAATATTATTTATATCCTGTGCGTAACACTGGGGTGTAGAAAAACCACGTCTCCCAAGATGAATAGACGGCTGCTAAAAGGACAAGCAAACCAAAGTCTCAGTATTCTAAATATGTATATATATAAAACTACATCGTGCAGAGCTGTCTGGCAGTGATATAACTATGGGCGGAGATTCCACTCAGGCCATGTGAATGCATCATTTGCACGGCCATGCAATGAAATTCACAACTGTAGTCATTAATAAGTCACTGAACTACAGCACAGAGTAACCTATGCATGAATGATTCGAGTGCAGTATGAACTACTACACAATCATACATGTTGTCAAGCCTATAAGCATTGGCCTTATTTGTGAATAATAATGCCTGTGTTTACTATTTACAATTGCACCAATGTACTTTAAATAATTTCATTATCATCAAGAACATGTGACTGATACTAATAACATTGTTTTGTAGTGCAACACATATATACCATACTTGAACATTGTTCCTACCTTAGATCTGAGATGTTGTTGAACTGAAGTGACGTGTAATGGCTAACACGCAAGTAGTATTTTTGTGTTTAAAAAGAACCAATCGACACAAGGGTCAAACACGTCAGAGGGCACAATACAAGTGATGACAAAATCTCTTGACACCCCCTATACCTGCAATGGACTAGACAAGATCTAAAAATAACCATAGTCTAACGCTTAAAAAGGATACTACTTGAGTTAAAACTATAGACAATGACAACTTCAAATGAACCATGACTTCATACCTGTTACATAAAAATCTGTCCTCAAAGGACAGTAAAACAACTTTAATGTCACAGTTACAATTAAAACTAGTGTGGAAAGTTAAAACTAGAAGCACTATCTGGACAAAACAATATATAATGCAGGCAATACATCACCAACAACCGAAGGTAGATGAACATACTAGCAACACCAATGATATAAAACGCCAGTGCATAAGAAAACCTGTTTTTGACTAACTTTCAATTTCAACTTTCAATATTTTGTTGTACTGGAAACGGCCGTGAGTATTAGATGAATATATCCATGAAACACCAATGAAACCAGACTTTCACGGAACGGCTAACAGTCCTTGCCCTACTGGTAGCACCCGCCATTGATGTATCAATGCCTGACGCTGCACTGTAGGACCACTGCCATGCGATGGCAGTCTTCAACTAAACCAGACAATCAGGGGATCGATACGTTTGAATAACTCTTGCTGTGAAGGAAGGCTCTGGTGATTTTGCAACACGTTAACCCACTCTAAAGTGGACACTATGACACATTTCGTTTTAATTAGTTTTACTTTGAATTTCTGTTGTGACAAAGACACTCCACCTTCAGGACATTGTGTTATTTAATCACCAGAATGTTAAACACGAGATCCTCATCATTTATATTCATCGTAAGGCTTCATGTGTACCCTGAAAGGTAGATATCAATTTTACCACAATGCGAAATGAGAGATAGAAGCATATGGTTTCAGTAAATTGCGTTGAACGCCGCGCCCAGCAATACTTCAGCCATACCACTCTTCTTTTAAAAGACTGAGAAGGAAACAAGTTCACAAATGAGTGTCATAATGTTCATGCACATCGATTCTGGTAATTGACATACGATCACAAGCATAAAACAACTCAGAAGATCTGACCACAGGGGCATGTTATTTGCCATTACGACCGGAATGGCTTGTTCAAAACCACCGTCGAATCTGGCTACTTTCGGGTTTTTCACTGAGGCGCATTTAAGCACTGTTCAAACAGAAAACAGACCAATTAGGTTCGTACAATCTGACGCTGACGATGTTTAAGAACCAATCCATATTCACAGAGGTTACAGAGGTTTGGTTTGGTTCGTTACAAGACAACCAGTTTCACTATCTCAATAACAGACATTCTCAATGTCCGTCTTTTGACCCATGGCTCTGTGAAATTCAATAGTTATCATTTGTCATGTTGATACAACGCGATTTTCACTAGACTACACCAAGAGCGAAACTTCCTGAGCTCACATCATTTAAGCTTTTCTTTATCAAACTGCTAGTTATTTTACTATGATGCTGTTGGGGTGAGTGAGTGAGTTTAGTTTTACTCCACTGTTTCTTATATCCCAGTACAATCGTGATTGGGGAAGAAAGCAGACATTCACGGAATGTGATCAATTGTACCAGTGCCTTTGGCGTGAAGAGCGTGTGTATTAACCAGAAAGTTACATCACATCCCATCCCTGTTTTAAAAGTGCTTTTTTTTTTGTTATAGCTGAGTTCATACAAAAAGCTTCAACATCCTTCACGTCTTCATGTCACGCATCAATTTTGACACATAATTTCAGAATTACATTATATGTGATCAACTGGTGTCCTGCTCCCTGACGTGCTAAATCGAGGCTTTTTCAACCAAAAAAAATATATCACGTTACTTTTTTGTTGTTCTCCGTGCTCCAAGAAAAGCTTTAAGCTGGTGGATGAGGACATAGAGTTTGAACATAACTGTAGAACGATGTACCACCATGCCAATATCCTGAGTTCAACCGAAACCTTCCTGCATTAAGTAAGATGTAGAATGAAACTTAAATTTTGGACATACAAGCTTCCATTTCACACAGATAGTTAAATATCACTAATGTACGCCATGAACGAGTACTCAGTAGAGAAATTGAGTAGTATAAACCTAACGTCTCTTACGGGTTGACCAAAACGTCCCGTTGCGTCAGTTTCGACAGTCTAATACCCAAAGGATACAAATCAATAGAATCAATAACTGTACATCTCAGTCATGTAAGTGGGACACACCCACACACACACAGACACAGACAGACAGACAGACAGACACACACACACACACACACAACACACACACCACACACACACACACCACCACCAATCACCACGCCACATGCACACTAAGTAGAAGTGCAACTTACTAGTGCCTCACACCTTGTAGAAGGTCCAGAGGGACAAATAGTATTATTTGTTTTATGTCATAAAAGTATTCCTACTGTTCACAAAATATCGATCATCTAATTCAAGCGACATAAATACCTTTGTTTGCTTTCACTGATTCAGTGAGTACCCAAGTCGACGTACCGTAAAATATATCATAAGCATGCATACTAGATAGGATACCACACTATGACCCACACCCTCACAACCAGAACACAGCACATAGAGCAAAAAGGTTTAAGAGGCGGATATTACAAGGAGCAATATTGCTGTCATTGGCCGTGTGGATTTCAGCAGAGACACTAGAAACAAATATGCTTAACTTCAAAATGCTTAACACCATTTATCTTCTTTGTGAATTTATAACATGTCTAGATTTCCAGTTTAACTTTGAACCAATAAAATACTACAGAAATGACAAATGGATCGCTTGAGTATACATTCTGTATGTATGTATTCTGATGAAGAGCTTGTTTTCAAGTTTTCATCTGATTAAATTAGTCCCCTCACGATGACATACTGCTGACTCCAGTGCAAATGAAATGCCTGTTGTTTTGGAGTTGTGCCAGTGATTATATGCTGTATCAAAGATTCTATCGCCAAAGGGCACTTTTGACTTTTGCTTATGAAACGATAACCCGGTTGTGTGTCTTTGTAAATGATGTCAAACACCACAGACGTTGCCCTCAGCGATATACACAAATGGTAGGCTCTGACAGGCTTGGATTCAGCACGTAAAGAAGATCCTTTACCAGCTAGATCACGCATGTAATTGTGTAACCTGTAACACCTGTTATTGATGGCGTAGATGAAATATGTTATTTTGATATCAATGACAATATATGCTTGTGTAAGCAGAATGACTGACATTTCATGGTGCAATCACCCAATGTAGTGTGTACAATTCGCGTGAAGTAAAGTCTATAAACACCATCATACAGACAGCAGGTACATATTCACATCATGCAGGCAATAATATGCAGACAACATAGTTGTATAACTATACATATTGCCACAAGGTTTATAGTTTGTATCACTCAGGTCAATATACTGTCTGATCTATCGACACGAAATCCCAGCAGTCCTAACGCGTAAATAATTTTCTGAAGGAACCAATCTCTGGAGCATGTTATGGAAATATTGCCTCTACATTGTACGACAGCCGGTCCATTGTGTGTTTGAATGGTTCGTGGTGGACGTGTTTGGAATCATCACTGTAGCGTTTGTGTCTTCTGTATTGCGAAGCCTCATAAACAACGTCGTGCAAAAAAAGAAGTTCGTATGCATATTATCATGACGTGGGATGGCATTATCACTGCATAATTATCACTCAAAAAATATGGTCTGTAATGTCAGGTACTCGAGCCAGTAAACTGTCAAATCCACAGTGTCATAATCCCCCATATGATAAAGTAGGGTGGTAGGAATAACCCATGGTATCATAACTGTGCCACTGCATTGTATTATAGTTGTATTATAGTTCTGTCAGAACGATTTTTCATAGATTCTACACATTACGTAGTAGGTAGCTAAGTGATTAGGGCATTTCTTCCTGAGTAAACTGACCCCCATATCACCCTTCTTTTATGATTACTGGAACAATATTACCCTAGCCCTGGCTCAAAGTAACAAATCGGTAACACCTGGATGGATCATATAACTCCAGCAAGAGTCGATGCAGGTAGCAAAAGTATTGTAAATTCCCATGGTCACTACCTGCATATGCAGTATGGTGATCAGATATTTATATTTTCTAATGTTATTTGGATGCATGTCACTCTCATAGACACGACATGACCGAAACAATGGCGATGCGACTTTAATTGTAACTCACTCACTCGCAAAGTGAAAGAAACACTATGAACTAGCCACAACGAAGTTCAGTCCCGAAAGGTCTCAGACTCTGGAATAGCTTTGTATGGCTCCTGTAAGAAATGTCCAACTTATCTGACTGTAGACATCATACGCATTAGCACAATTAGAGTGAAATCTCGCCCAACAGCAACAATAGCATTTGATGTTCCATTTCAGTTTTAACTATTTCTGTGATTAGACTACAGCTAGCTCTTCTTCTTATGACTGTAATGTTACTTGTTCCAATTATGACTATAATATATAGCACGTGCTGTCATTATTACACTGTATGACTGATTTTTTAAATTATCCCAGTAGAACAGTAGAACATCCAATCATTATGACACTTAGATAGTCATTACAACACTCTTAACACTTCTTGTGATTATCATGACAATGGTATTTCTTTTGCGGGGCAAGCTAGTGGTTCTATCGTCACGCCGAAGACCCGTGTTTGATTCCCCACATTCGTAAAGTATGTTAAGGACAGTTCAGATGCCCACCACCGTGATGTTGCTGGAATATTGCTAAAGGCGGCGTAAAACCAAACTCACTCATTCACTTATTTCTTTTATCACTCAACATTGTTACCATTATCATGAGATCAGTTTATAAAAATTTCTTATCGTTATCACGCTGCTGGGAATTTGGATCGATATTATCACGTGATTCCACTCGTATCAGAAAAAACTGGCTGCACTTTTTTTTATCATACTATCATTAGCTGCGGCTATAATAATAACATTTCGGTCACAATCCTGCTCGTGTTGACAATATAAATGAATAAATTGTTATTTCACTACTTCGATCAGAATCCTGCTCGTGCTGACAAGGTAAATAAATAAATCATTATTTCACTACTTCGGTCACAGTTCTACTCCTACTGACAAGGTAAATTAAATAAATTGTCGTTGCACTACTTTGGTCACAATCCTGCTCCTGCTGACAAGGTAAATAAGTAAATTGTTATTTCTCTACTTCGGTCCCAGTCCTGCTCTTATTGACAAGGTGTATAGATAAATTGTTGTTTCACAACTTCGATCACAATCCTGCTCCTGCTGACAAGGTAAATAAATAAATTGTTATTTCACTACTTCGGTCATAATCCTGCTCCTGCTGACAAGATAAATAATAAATTGTTATTTCACTACTTCGATCGCAATCCTGCTCCTGCTGACAAGGGTTATAGATAAATTGTTGTTTAACTACTTCGGTCACAATCCTTCTCATGCCGACATTGTAAATAAAGAAATTGTTCTTTTACTACATAGACAAAGTTGTATATTAGTTCTAAGTTTTCCATTCCACACTTTTTTAAAAATGCATGACTTTGTTCGAACAATAACTATGAAAATATTTTACGAATATGAGAAGCGATAAAATTGCAGTCAGAACCTGATGGGTCGAATCGCTGGGGTTCGAGTAAAAATTCGACTTATCGATATATCCGAGACATAGGTGTGACTAGGAGGGTAGGAAACAGATTCACCAATGAAAGTTTCACCAATGAAGGATCTCTTAAATGTAACTTCGATTCGAATTACTTTTGTAATGAAATTGGTTTATTGCACAAATCTCGATTGATATGTTTTGTATTTCATATTACATTATATAAACATCCATAACACTGGCGGTATATTTTATCTACGATGTGGTTTTAAACATATTTGTCATTTTGATGTTGGCTACAATTCCTTGATATGCCAGCGACTGAAGGTATGATGTCCAGATATGATTACATCCAAATTTTACGTTTACATCTGTGACAGTCTAAATATGTCATTATCCTTCGTTGACAGATGTTGATATTGTTTTAATGGACAACACTGATAGTTACTGATATTCCTGGAATACTGCCGATGTGACTCTAAATTTAACTCACTCATATAAATAGCAGTGTCCAACTGTTTCAACGATCCACACTGTGATGACACCACCCAGACAGTAACATCACACGTTAGGATCACGTATAATATCTTGTTGGCCTTTTACGACAAGGATGAGCCATGCTGTCCCAAAGATACCTAATTGTTAAACAATGCGGTTGGAAAATTTGTTATATCAAAGGCGTCTCTCAAGTTAAACTTGCATATGATTAACACACGTCCTCAGACCCCTGTCATCAGCAAGACTCCTTTGACACTTCAAACGCCTTCAACAGCTGTAGGTAAAACCGGCTTCATTAATGTTTTATGAACAATCAAAGGGCCATTTCAGCGATGTATTGTGAGACATAAGAGTAAGACTCTCTAAATTAGTTATGCAGTCACGGCTGTGCCAATTATTCTGCCAAAAATGGAACCCAATGTGCGTGATTAACTCCTTTGAAGCGCCATTGAGTGTGGAACAATAATAGTCTTTTTTGTTATGCCATTTCAAGAGTATGGCAAAACTATTACTTCGGTTACTTCGCGTCTTACAAAGTGAAACTAATTTCGCTGGAGCTACACGTAGCGATGTTTTTGGAGATAAAATAAAAGGCTAAGGCCTTTCTAGTTGGTCTACACACGTGAACAATTGATCGGCTCTGGTAATTCGGCCATTTGATGTCAACCGGAATGGAAACAACGCCTAGGGTAATGCATCGTATGCGTGTGTTTGAGGTTGTGTATGTGATTGTGTTTACATTAGTGTCTATGAATATGATTCTGTATGCATCTGGGAATATGTGTTAACATCAGTGTCTGTGAATATGATTCTGTATGCATCTGGGAATGTGTGTTAACATTAGTGTCTGTGAATATGATCCTGTATGCATCTGGGAATATGTGTTAACATTAGTGTCTGTGAATGTGATTCTGTATGCATCTGGGAATATGTGTTAACATCAGCGTCTGTGAATATGATTATGTATGCATCTGGGAATATGTTTCTGTATGTACGTGTCAGAGCTCCGGGTAATTTTTCAAGCAATTGGACATTTACTCCCATGTCTGTTTATGTATGAGTAATTGCACTTTTTGAGGAGTAACTAGCATTTTTAATACTCCCACCAGTTTAAAGAATTGAGTACTTTTACACATAGTGTCGTTCCCCTATTGGGTAATTAACACTTCTAAATATGCAAATATAAATGATTCTCAAAAGACCTAAGTTGTTAGTAATATTCCCGATATAGAGCCTACTGGATTGTAAGTAATCCTTTCCGTACTCACAGATTTATAATTTATTGAGTAAATGAGATTTCTATTGAATCTAATACGCAAATACGCGCCATAGCTGGAGCTCTGACGTGTTAAAGTGTGTGTATGTCTCCCTGTTTGTGTATGCGATTCTGAAAGGACGTGTTTCTGTGTATATCTCTGTTTCTTCCTGTGTTTGTGTATACGATTTTTAATTCAGATGTTTCTGTGTATGTGTATATATGTTCCCTGTTTTTGCATGTTACTTTGTATGAATGTGTGTTAGTAGGTGTATATGCCATCCTGCATTTGTGTATTTGAATTTTTTGTTCCTGTGTAAGCTTGCTTCTGTGTGAGTATATTACTTCCACTATTTCTTTTTGTGTATACGTCTATATGGGTATATGTGCATATATCACCCTGTGTGGCGTGCATGTAGTTGCTCGTTAAACAAATGTGTATTTTGACAAAATACGATCAGACGGCACTCCGAACAGGTGCCCTTCGTTGATGCCTCTTGCTTAGAACGTGTACAGTTTGGTTTGGAGACAGACCAATATAGAGCCTTTGGATACCAATACATGCATGCTCCATCGCAATACCACAAATATGAGAATATGTAACTGCCTGGAAGGTTTGTTTTCATGTAATACTATAAAGAGCACGTTTGACGTGTGACACATGTACGTCAAAGTGATTACACATTCAAAAAATATTACAAAGATTTATTACAATTAACCGAGATAAACCTTGGTACAGAAGATGGATACATACATATTTTACTTCTAAGACTGGTAATATAATATAATATACATTCCGGGTCAAGATTTATTTATGCTATAGTATGAAGAGGTGTGTTAGGAACACACACTGCAAAAGGTATTGATGCAGACAGTGAAAAACCATCATTTTGGAAATACATATTTCAAGATTTTAATTTCCCAGTGTATCACCCAGAAGGAGGTTTCCGTGGCATCAAGTCTGTTAGTGGAGGAACTGGTTCATTCAAGTGTGTTAGTGGAGGAACTGGTTCATTCAGAGTTATGTAATCTAATTATGGAACTTATCCATGCTTTCTTTACTGACTGCCGTATCTGTTGGCAGTTTAGAGTCATTTGCAAAGTTTGACCACACGTCAATAAAATCTACAAAGGGAATATGACCAGACTTTAGCTTCCGACAAAGTGAGTTAGTTAATATTGCGCGTAACATCGGCTATATTTCAGCCGTATCGTGACAAGATGTTTTGCCTTAATAGTATACATATACATTTATATTTTCTAAAACACATGCCGATGGGTAGCGTAACAGGTACATTACCAAAGATTATACTTGATACCTGACAAACATCAGAATTTATCAATGTGTTCGATTTTTTTTAAAATTATATGCAAGCTGTTGCTCAAATTTCAATATAGGTACTGACACATTTTATAATTTCGAAAAATGAGCTTGCTTAAATTGGATTTTAGATTATCATACAGACTCTTTAGTTTGGTTGCAGACATAACGATGTAAACAAGATGCACGTGTGCCACACCATGCTGTTACCTGTTCCATCATATCAGCGTACTCCCTTGTATAACTACTTCTATTTTTCATATGTTTATATGATAGATTCTCCGGAAGAAGCTCTAATAATTGACATAAAATTATATAATAAAAACCTTAGGTAGGCCATAGGATATGCAGAGTGTATTCACAAAACCGTTTATGAGACAGTTTTAGTTAAAAGGTAACTTGTGGAAAACAGAATGCCAAAAGTTACGTTGACGGACTATAAGCATCCATCAAATGATGTATTGCATGACAACTTAGGATGCGTGCAAAAAAATTATTTTTTTCTAATTTTAGTTTAAGTCACATCAGCAATTTCAGAGCAACCTTATGTTTTGCTTTGCTAAACAACACTGTATTTCCAAATGGTTTCACGATGATTTGGTTTTTAACCATCACACAGAAGACAGCATGCCATTACATCCTTTATGACTCTCGGCGCCAGTGCAATAAGTTGGTAATCTGATATGCCAGTCAGTGCATCAGGGGGAAAGTATTTCTATGTCGAGAATCGATATCGAGCTGCAAGACGAGGAAAGTCGTTTCAACAAAGACTTTAAGGGTGTTCGCGTACAGAATCATTTCACATAATGCAGAGCTCATATAGCTAATTGTCTTTCTAACCTTTTGACCAACTGTCAAAATGAAGGAATGTTTTATAAATACTATTACACTGATTCAGAAAAGAAATTAATATAATGTGTGAATATTCTTCATAGTTTCGTTACAGGGCCACTGCGCGTCTGTTTTAATCTAAAATCATCGTTCTCTCAGGTTTCGAGACGAAACACTAGTTAAAATAAGGCTTTGATGAGCACATAAAAGAATACGACATTACGTATTTATATGTCCTTTCCTAATGTTAAACTATTCCAAGATGATTTTATCACTGAAGTTACAGGTACACATCTCGACTTGGAATATCTTTCTAAGAATAACTTACATAACGATTAAAATGTCCACGTGACCTTCTTGCACTGATCTGTGTCCAGTTACAAAACCTTCCATCAGTGAGACGTACTTGGATCTCTGCGACTTGTAGATATATATATATACATTTGTTATATTTCAGACACGGGTCTCAACATGTGGACTCATTCTCTGTGTTTTCGTTTGAAACTATAACCTTTGTATATGCGTAGACTTACTACAAAATCCCAAGTCATAACGAAATATGAAATCTAAAGAGATCAATCGCATACTTCGAAACAGTAAAAACGTTAAAAATTAAAATTCAACAAAACGGTGTGTGCTTTCACATCGATTTGGAGTTATAAACTAAAGCTCTTAAAAAGAATTAATTAGATTTCCATCTTTAAAATGCTGTGTCTATCTATTTGAGAATGTGTGTGTTAATTTACATCTTAACGCTAATGAGCTGTATTCAATCTCCACAGTGGCATGTCAGCTTCAGGTGGAACGAAAGCCTGACGCTTGGATGCCTTCCAGTAGGGAAATCCATGGTGCTGACGAGCTTACACAAGAACACAGATATGGGATTTCACTGTAGGAAGAAACTCTGCAACAATCAATGTGGTGATTTAGGCAACTTGGTATTACTTTGTTCGTCTTAAGGAATTGAAATGACACAAAACGATCGTTTGTTATTGATGATAACTCTCCTTAAAGATGTCGTACATCTAGTTCTAGTTCCGGCATTGTGTGCACTACGAGAGGTTGTAAAGGCAAACAGAAACGTTGCACTGTTGTACCTTGTTTGTATTAATGAATATATTCAACAAACACATAATGTCAGTTAATGAAAGTGACGTTTGTTCAGTAAACACGATAATCAATGTAATAAGGAAAAAGCCTTGATAAATGATATATTACTTTGCCATTCCTTCTTAAGAAAGCTTAAAGGACGTGGTGTGAAGTGGTATCAGTTTATTGTTGCAGCATGCTCACAGCTGTTTGAACTAGGTGTTACATTACGTAGTCAAGTACTAGTTATGGGAGGCAACCCTTGTAGACTTAAGAATCAACCTTACTACATCAAGTGTTGTCCCCCCTGTTGAAGCAGACGGCTTCCTTTGTTGACACACAGATTCGACAGCAGACGACACGTTGGTTCTAGACGATTTTGAAAGGCTGAGTGTTTGTTTGGGGGAGAGGGACTAATGAAGGTTCATTTGGACTTAAACCGATAACGTGGAATGATTTCATCAATGTCCGTAAACTGGGGGATAAGGGATAAATTTATCAAATTTATCTAGCTTTCAGTCATGCTGGATGTATCAAAATACGAAGTGTGACTAGATGTCTGTTTCGGTGACCTCGTTATTCCTCCAGATGTGACACGTTCAGCGTCAGTTACATCTTGGTACTGCAGCTATGACACAATGCCAGTGTCAGTTATGTCTGTGAAGCGACACCGTCTACACTGTTATTCAAATTGATGTGAGGAGAACTGTTTTCTGCCTTCAGCCAGAAGAGAGCAAGATCGTAAAAAGTCAAATGAATTTAAAATATGATTAACACATTCCGGAGGCATTTCATGACAAGGAAACTAAACTAAGAGACTAATGATTTGAACTGTAGCATATTCAAAATGGCTGACATTTCGAAATGGCTGATATTTGTTCTAACGCAAACCAATGTACTGATAAAACAATGAGGACCTTTTGAATACTGCAGATTGTTCATATTGTGGCAAATGATCGATAAGCATATGTCAACTAATTTATACAATACCAAAACTGAGGATGCATGCAAAGAGGTAATAGGAGTCTTAATGCCTTTTGCGCCTTTCAGCACCATATTGTATTCCGTTTTGAAACATGTTTTGAAACCCTATTTCTAACTGCATTGTTTCTGGGTCAAGAATCGATATTGAGCTTCACATACAACATGATAAAAGCCCTTCCAACAAGAACTGTGAAGGTGTTTGCGTACTGAAACATTTCATGTAATTCAAGCTCCTACAACTAATAGCTGTCTTAACCCATTTGCCCAACAGTCTAAAAAGAATGAATGTGTTTCAAAAATACTATAAAGCTGTTTCAGGAAGAAAAAACCGAAGACAAATGCACGTGTAAATATGATATTTCCTTTTTATGTCATTAAAAGAACAAGGCTCATCTGTTTGTAGATCTCGGTTGACGTAAGTTCGGACTATTTCAACGAAAGACTACTTAGGTTTTAATGACTGCCAAATGAATACATCAGTATGTGTTTATAAATACATCTTGTCATGTAACGTGAATACGCACCCCACTGTTAAGTTGTTTTACGGTATTTTCATTGCTGAATCTGTAGTTACATATTTCGACAACGAACATCTTTCTACAAATGTTGCACATTACCGTAGATGTGTACGGACTGTCTTGCACTGATCAAAATCATTTTCTTTTCTCAACAACTTGTTTATTTGAGTCATCGATCAGTTCTGCACACTGATGTGTTTCAACACCTGAATCCATTTTCTGTTATATGGTTGAAACTAAATGTAACCATTGAACCCAGAGGTTGGAGGAAGCTTCGAACATAACTTAATTGTTATGCAATGTCACGTAAGAAACCCAAGTAACTGATATTAAGATGCCACAAAGACCAAGTGTCACCCTAGATCTCTCAGTGCTAGTTTTATAAATATTAAATTTAAAGATTTAAAGAACTTAAGAAACCATTTTGTCCAAAATGACCACCAGTCAATCGACCTACTAATCGGTTTGTTCGAATGCACATTCGTTAAATGCAGCATGGCATAACCTAGCAGATTACAACATGTTTCAGAAGGTACTTTTACCAGTTGTATTCAACCAAATTAGACACTTGACTCGCACATTACTGGTGATAATTGTGTGTGTGTGTGTGTGTGTGGGGGGGGGGGGGGGGGGGGGGGATATCAGTTTTACTTTCTCTTTGAGGCTTGGGAACGGCATAACGTTTTCTCAGATTTGGCAATGCATTTGCCACCGTAATTGTACTTCAGGTTTAGGTATATCGTTGATGTCCAACCGTTCATTAACAATATCGATCGCATTCTGTGTTTTATCTTTTTTGCAGTTCCACGTAGCAAAACTGTTCCATGTCGGAAAGTTACTATTGTGTTTTTGAATCCCTGCAGATGGATTTCACGAAATTGGTCAGTCTCACACACCAACTCATTTAACTGGAGAGCGTTAAACCTACTCACTCCTCTTTCTTTCAAACTGTGTGGTCACTACCACATGGCCAGAAGCCAGATTACATTCATACATCAAGCTCCGATTTGCCAGAATCACAGTGGACGTCTGTCAGCTGTCACAGAAGCCAGCAAACAGACGATATCAAAATCTAGTGCAGATTAACATCCATCACCGAAATCCAGTTTGTTTCCCTTACAGCTTGCCTCTCCTTACATTTGAAATGACCGCCGTCTCAGTCAAACCCCTGCTGAGTATGCTTGCCCTCTCTTACTTAACGGGCGGGCAAACTTTTTGCACACCCCGTGATACTCTTACCGCCAACGATGAAGCAAGATTACTTACAAAACAGCAATTGACACGTAACTGACGTTTTGACGTTGCCAGTTACAAGACCCAGTATAAGCAATATGCCTTCTTATGTTAAGGGTGCTTAAAACATTTATCCGTGACACGATACTCAGGTCCTAACAATGCTTATATTATTGACGCATTTTGTCATGGGCTGTGTAGCATGGATTCACGAAACCTATACCAGGACATGACAAAGTAATATCATAGCTCAAGCTAGGAGATGACCCCATGCTAGCTGCGGGTGCTGGACAACAGAAAAGGAGTCTGTTATATTAATAAATGCCCCTGAAGACCCGAGTACTAATTGATACTTAGTGACCAATACATGTCGAAAGAGGCAGTTAACGGTATCGGGTGGTGAGTTTCGCTGACTTGACTGATGTGTGTATTCGTTTCCCATATACGCAGATCCATGCTCGTGTAGAGGGTATTCAGAAAGTATCCGCAAATCAATCTGTTGAAGAACAGGGACACACGACACATGCAAGAAACAATGTCAGATTGCAACAATGTAGACAGAGAAGGCAATGTGTTCCCCACGACAACAATGGCAACACTTTCGAGATAGGCCTTTGGTCAGTACCCAAGGTGGGAATGATCTCAGTTCAATTGCCTGACTAGTTACATGACATGTAGTGTGAGATCAGAGCCAAGAAAGAATCCCCAGCATATTCCCAAACTCCCTGAGTCAGAAATGGAAAGGAACTCAGGGTTCTCTCATAATGTTGTATCCTCCCAAACCCTTTTTAAATATACACCCCTGTCCCCTGCTGAATGTCAACTGATAGAACTCCATTGGTGTAGGTAGCGTTACCGGTGGTTAGTACTGGGAGCAGAAGGTACATAGCCGTGGGAAAATGAAGAAAAGCTATTTGTGATGGGTATCAGCCTAACTGCCCCCTAGACAACTGTCCCCCGACAAATGCCCCCTAGCTATCTGCCCCCCATACACTGTGCCAGCCGGACAGCTGCCCCCCGAGTTAATACCCCCCCCCCCCTCCCTCGGACAACTGCCCCCCTTACAGCCACTTTCACCATCGCAAATGGCGGATAGAACTTGGTTTGCAGTCTGATACAATTTTCAACGACCAGCTATATAACGCTGTGCGTACACCGAATGTCAAGGTCATATAAGCACGCGATTTTTAACATGGGGGATAATCAAGTAAATCATAAAAAATACAATGTCACAAAGTACACCAATTGCATTTGAAGGGCGTTAATACACGGCTAGAAAACTGTGAAATATGTGTAGTATGAGTAGACTTCCAGACCCTTCTCTAATCCAGAGGCTACAACCGGAAACATCCGGTCGTATACAAGGGCAGTAACTGACTTGACGTAATATAACGTCCTTAGGATGTACGTGTAGCTGTGAATCGTCGCCATGTGGTCGTCGTATGGAAAGAGTTACATTCGGTTCTTGACGGTGCCTGTCTAACTACTTGTGTTAAAACAAGATGATTCTCTACTTTTGTCGTGAAGGCTCGGAACTTAAAATGCCAATATCACTGACTGTGATCGGTGGGGTTTGCTATTACAATACAACTCCTATACCATCACGGATAAAATACTTCATGTCCCTCTATGGGAATTTGTGTAACATGTGTGCGGTTAATAGGCAGAAACTGAGGTCTACACCACCAAAATAGTTGTGATAAAACATCGCTCCAAGACCCTGAAATTTCACTTTGATGTCAAAAAGTTTCTTTCGAAACGAGTCCAATCATTGATATCCTTGGAATCAGAGGCCTGAACGGGAATAATCAGAGGTGCCCTGCTCGTCACACTCAGCATGGTTTGTTAAACTTATAAGATGATCAACATTAAGCCCCGACCCTACTTGTACCAACAAATTACACCGCCATGCTTCAATTTCTGATAAATACATTGAATGTTACTAGGAGGCATGCTGGAAGTAAACAGAAAAAACCCCGCACAAGATGGATTATTGAAGTTGTAAAAGAAAAATGAAAAATATAATGTACGGAAATCAGTTGGTGTGTTTGTAATTCTGATTTGTCTTTCACGTGGCTAGAAATGTGACTACCTCTAAGTGGAGGAATTAAGTGGAAGAATGTGGTTCAGTCTATAATTTTGCCGTTGTATCTAACACTTCCATGCCGTTCTTCTACAACAACGCCAAACAGGGATTGTTCAGAATATATTATTTTGTTAAGTTTGTTCTGTAGATAGGAGAAGGTAATGTCTAATCAGAACATCACTGTTCATCTTATTCACTGACCAGCTGGGTATCACATTGATTCCAGTATTCCTAAATAGATCTTGACATGAACTTGTGACGGGTTTATTACACCGTGATCAAAATCCCAACAATTCTATTATCCCGCAGTAACGTCAAATGATTCTGCAAGAAATGTACCACGTACAGATTTGATCATAAAATAGCAACCGAGCAATATAGCGAGATGAGCTCATTCCGTGTTGAACGGCTTCCGACCAACAATAGGCCTTATGCGCTTCAATGCATGACATTAGCACTTTTCATTAACAATAACATATTTGGTACCGGTTTTAACATACATTTCAATCTATCTTCAGCGCAGAGGATCTTGAAAGTCACTGTAAGCACAGTAGACGTGTGACGAAGCTCTTGACTGCAAAATCTTTGAACATATGCATGTCTATATGCAGGGCAGTTCCATCTCTGAACAGTGTCCAGATGAAACCTTGTCCTCGAAGATGAGTGAGTGAGTGAGTTTAGATTTACGCCGCACTCAGCAATATTCAAGCTATATGGCGACGGCCTGTATATAATCGAGCCTGGACCAGACAATCCAGTGATCAACAACATGAGCGTCGATCTGCGCAATTGGGAACCGATGACATGTGACAACCAAGTCAGCGAACCTGACCACCTGACAACCCGATCCCGTTAGTCGCCTCTTACGACAAGCATAGTCGCCTTTTATGGCAAGCATGTGTTGCTGAAGGCCTATGATACCCCGGACGTTCACGGGTCCGCCAAAGATGACATGATAGAAGAGAAAAACAACTTAGATCTTTCAACTTTTTCCTTTCTGTACGGCCATAACGTGTTGTAGTTCAGTTCAGACAGCCCGGGCTATGTGGTAGCCTAGTGGTTAAAGCGTTCGCTCGTCACGTCGAAGACCCGGATTCGCTTCCCAACATGGGTACATTGTGTGAAGCCCATTTTCTGGTGCCCCGTCGCGATATTGCTGGGACATTGCTAAAAAGCGGCGTAAAATTAAACTCACTCATTAGTATGCGTTGTAGGTGAATATATGTTCATTATCAGTAAGTGCCTAGGATACTTGCATTCGCAAAAAGACATCACTTCCAGCAATGAAATCGTGGCATTTAAAGTACCTTTAGAACTGTGGTTTAAAAGCATTTTTTTCAGTTCTTGAGGCCAATGCAAACACGTGCAAATGAAGAAAACCTCGATGCGAAGATCAGTGGGATCGACTGTACGTGCTAAACCTGATTTGGCACTAACGTCATTTGCAGGACGACTGGATGGGTTTGAGTGGGTTTTGCTAACTTTTTTCTAGAGTCGAAAGATAGGGCTACCATTTCTGATACATAGATGTATCATCAGAGAACAATTATTATTTATTTTTAAAAACTACATTTTGTGAAGTTTCTTTTTTGACTCAGTATATGAAGCTGAGTTGATAGAAGCTGTTAAAGGTAAAACTGTTTCAGGGTGAGAATATGCAGTATTACATTTGTTTTTGGATAATCTGGGAATGTTTGGCATGTTATGCCATAACATATATCCTTATGTACGACCTTCTTTACCAAAGGAAATCTGAGAAATTGCCGATTGACGCAGTAGTTCGACTGGCAATGTCAGTCAATAAAGAGAAGGAACTTGTCCTAAATTACATCCATTTCTCGCAGTAAAACCCTATGTTAAGTAGCAAGGCATTGTCAGAGAAACGAAGGTTATTACAAAAATTTTAGGTCCATTCTTTTCGTCCAGTTAATGCCTAGAACATTAAGTTCACACTTCTCTAATATATATTGATATATGGCATATATGATATGTGACATCGTTTCTACATAGTCAATGGTCGATTTTTTGTTGATCTATGATGAGACATCATTCTCTGTATTACGCGTGATCTGTCCATCTACCAAAACTAATTGATCTAGAAATTAAATATTAACTAAGTCGTACGTAAATATACCACGTTAGTTCTCTTGCACTTTCCTGAAACAATCCCCACCATGATTACCCTCAGTGTCGCGCATATCAGTTAAATTACATATCGTAAGGGATTATCACTGAACATTTGTATTTCTGTTTCACTGTTGATTTCATCGTTCACCTGGTGGACCCAGCATCTTCTCAAAATGTTATCCTACCTTATCCAATACTACCCTAAGCGGTCCGTTGGGACGTATCTTTCAAAATCAACGTGAGTAAGAGGATGTCATCACTGACATTCTGATACATTGCTGACAATGCAATAACTTGAATATAACCTATTGAAACCTTCATGCAAAGGTTCCATGTGAAAACAGTGTCTCGCCTCTGAAAATCGGGAAAAAATGTTGTATGCCCGAAATATCGTTTCCTTGAAATATACTATCTAATACTATCTATCTTTACATAACTACCACGACTGAATCGGCGCCATCTTACACAATCTGGTTACATGAGAGCGTGAATTGTTATAAACAATATGGATTTACGCTTAAAAAGATAGTAACTGTAATTCATACTAGTTTGGCGAGCTAAATGCCAATAGGCAAGCAGTGTTTTAAACGAGGTACATGATGCTAAACACAACGGTAAGAACCTGAATGTATACTGCTCAAATCACAATATATCATATTTGCTCTGCTGGAATTGAAGTCTAGATTGCATTATTGACGGTGATGTTGTTTATTAATATTGGCATTGCTACAATTTCAACGTATACCATTCTACATTAAAGTAGATCTTGTCGGCCAATATAACTTGTGCTAGGTGTTGAATATCTCAGGTTCAAAGTTGAAAAGTAGGTAAAATGAGATTAGCAGGTAAACAGACTTGGTGTGAACCCACCCCACCCCCAAAGAAAATGAATGAATGAATGAATGAATGAATAACAGAAAAAAGTAATGCTGTAATTGCAAATTGTATTCAATGTGGCCATCTTAACTGAAGAGTAATGCCATATGAGATGCAAGAGTAAATATGCCAGAAAATGCTACACTAAGACCTAAGGAGGTAGAGAAATATGATCCTTGAAGTCCTGGCCAGAGTATTATACTTGAAATATTTATTATATTGAAATATTGACACACATTGGTACGGTTGGGATTGGTTCATGGCAACTTCATGCTTAACGTAACATCCAGTAATATTCCATCTCTCTCTCTCTCTCGCTCTCTCTCTCTCTTTCTCTCTCTCTCTCTCTCTCTCTCTCTCTCGGGTACGGGTACGTTTGTGAAGGAGCGTGCGTTTGTGAAAACTTGTCGTGGAGCTCTTGTTATGTTGGGCGCGATTTCTGTGTACATATCTACGAATTTGTATGACAGATACTTCCACTGCCATATCTCTTCCGTTCAAGTGTTCATCACTTTGAATCGAGAGACAGTCGGTGATTTTGACAAAATCATTCGTGCATCAATTCACTGTATTTCGGAAAACTCCGTGTTGACCTATTCGAAACGAAAAAATAATACACTCACTGATTGTCCCATACCTACTTGACAGTCGGATTGGAATGATGAAAATTTGTCTTTTGTGCTCAGTGCTCTATTCAGGCGAACTGAGAACTAACGTCCAATGCTATTCACATTTGCAAAATGTCACAATCCCGTCCCTCCCCTTGTTAAACCCTAGGAAAATTATCGTTTATAGCTGCTTGAGACATATTTAACTGTTATGATATCATTGGCGTTTCTGTCAGGTCTTCATATGTGAGAGTGTTTGAGTTAGTTGGTAAGTTGAGGCGTATGTTCTCTAAACATTGATCGCGTCCGTCTACCAATGTTAACACAAGAACCAAGTGCTTTCAAATAGACATAAAGACCAGTCCATAAAGACAGATCAACAAATGTTGACGGGAATATAACACCTTGGAAGCACTTAGACTGCATTGTTACTGAACAGCAAACGTTACCCTATCATGTGCTGATAGCGATATCCAAACAGACTAATATGTTTTCCAGTGAATCGGTACTCATGATGTCAGTCACTAGAATGCCTGCTCCAGACTGAAATATATACAGACCACCGTCATACAGATGACAATGTATATGCAGAGTTTACAGACCACCGTCATACAGATGACAATGTATATGCAGCATTTTGAAACAAATACTAATCGGATGGCATAATCAAGTTCCTGAGTTCCTCGGTATGTTCATGCTTTGCTTTCTGGGTGTTCACTGTTTTTTCACTTATGGTCTGTTTTGGTTCAATTCCATTACGACCTTGTGTTGTCCTAGCAACAGTTTTTATATGCTGGAATGATACAGTTGATACATGATACATCTGGGCTTCCTCCCAAGGTCGTGATATAAATGGAGTACTATAAACAGCAACATCAAGCAGAACTCACTCTCACTCACTCACTATAAGATTAACAGCCTCAGTTTTCTGTCTCTATTTAAAACATCTTTTCTCTGATGAAATGAATGTCTAATTGTCTGGACGGTTTCTATTGGCGAAAGAGTACTGGTAAGAGCATCACATATCTCCCCGGACTTGTACTTGCGTGAAAACAAACCCACTAACTCACTCAAAGACTCAATAAACACACTGCCACTAATTAGTCTGAATTCAGTTTTGTGTTTATAAATTACTCAAAACATGTTTCTGTCCGTTGATGAAGCATTAAACACATCTATATTTCTTGAGTTGCAGATAACTCTACTGCTGGACACATTAGATGATCCTGCGCACTAAACGCATTTGTGACAAGAGAGGCGGTGCAACGAATTCGGCGAGTACACTTGGCTGCTACAGGTAGCTTGACGATTATGCACGTGCAATACATGCTAACCATGACATGAAATCAACAACGCTACTGGTTAACATGATAAGACTGCAATTTCAGGCATAAGAAACTGATATTCCACGCTAACCTTCAGTTAAGACGAAGACAAATAGATGATTGGGGCATTGACAAGCATTTTAGATATTCAACAATTTTGTTAGGAAAAAACAATTCATGCGTGAAACGCAAGGGGAAAATGAACTTCTGGATATTTATCAGACAACCTGTTTCCCCACTTGTTTCAAGTGGCTCGTTCTGTGGGGCGTTCCCAAGTATGCAAATTTGGGTCATTTGTCAGGCCGTGGATCATCGTTTATGTGTTTACCAGTACCTTTGCTGCAAATGTAACGGCCACCTCGTCGTTTAGGCCTACAGTAGTCTGTCTTGGTTTTTGCTTTTTCCTTTTCAGTGATGGTGTACATAAGTGTAAGTCACAAAGTATATTATCATCATTTATAATGGTTAAGTTTCTCACCACCAAAAGTAAATGAAGCGTTCGTACAATGGTGAGTTGTCTCCCTTTACTGTGCACAGACAGCTGTGTGATTTGTGTGCATTTTTCAAAATGCAGTCCTAAAAATTGTAACTTCGCATTATGAGCTCAACTTGCAAAAACACTTGGCAAATACTTGTTTGTGAACTTGTTATGCAGCTGTGACATGAAGTAACAACGTGCAGTTCGTCTTCAACTGCAGACACATTCAACTTCGAGTCACAATATCCATCATGAACAATGAAAATGATTCAGAACCGAAACTAGATGAAGCGGTGGTAAAATGATGAGTTGTCTCCCTTGGCAGTTGACATTACCTGTCTTGTGTGTGTGTTTGTGGACTCAAGAATACACAGTGCTAAAGATTCAGACAGAGTAGCATCCTCCATAACTTTAAATTTCTTAGATTTGTCTACATCACATAAATTACTTGTACAAGTTCAAGTTCAAGTTCAGTTTATTTTAGCAGTAGTGGCCTTAGGCCAGAGTACAAACAATATATAACATTTTGTTTTGGTGGCTTTTGCGTGAGAGTAGGAATGGCATAATTATACAAGCAGATGCATCGAACAACTGGACAATAATAATTCAAAGGTGACAGAATGATAATACAAAAGTTGATAGAGTTAACTCCCTTGCATTAGGAAAGTTGTAGCTATGCATAACAACTGGATGCAAGATTTGATGAAAAGAAGCCTGATGTATAACAGTCTTGACACAAAATTTTGGACAAAAAGAATATTGAGTCATGGCAAATGATATTTTGATACAGTGATCAATGAGCACAAGACTTTGCAGTTGTTACAAGTCAAACAACTGAACCGCAACAGCTGTAGGTGGACAAAATGGTCTGTGAAATAGGATGGAGTTATCTCCCTTGCATCAGATATTTGGAGTACTTCTGTCTCACAGCTGAGGCCTTGAATATGCATTTTGCTAAAAATGACTGATTCTCGCACATGATGATGTGAACAAATTATTCTTTCATTGGAGAGATAATGGGGAATATTCAACAGTTGGGATCGAAGAGGTCGTGGACAAGGGTGAACGTTCTCTGGAGGTCTATGTCTCGCGTCCATGTCTCTGCTCCTTCACCGCCTCCTGACTTCAAATGCAGCAGAATTGGCATCATCCATGCCTCTTCATCATCCTTCATCTTCTTACTAAAGTAGAATATTTACAATGAGAGGCTTAACATGTACCATCATTAAGGCACCTTCCACACAAGCTTTAAATGTTTTCTTGACATACTGAAATTAAACACATTTGGAATTGCATAGGACAAATTTCTTAACTTCACTTCAACACAAGATCATGGGCATGTTATAGCAAATGAAAACAGAAACAATTTTCAAAAGTTTTGTAGTGTGCAGGTAACAGGTTCATGTTGTTTGTATATAAGTTGGTACGAATGTATAGAGTGGCTGCATTTAGGTAGCATGAGTGAGTGTACTGAGTGCAACTGATATCTGTACCAAGTTTGTATGCTAAGTGTGTAAGTTTTTCAGCATTACTATCAAATTGTGAACATGTGAGTTAATGTATAAAGATGTGCATATGCGTTTTAAAGTAAGAATAAGAATAAGAATGTTTGGTTGTGACCATTTCACAATATCACAGAGAGACAGAGAGAGAAATATCATCACACTGGACATATTATGACGAATACATCTGAGGAATGGACATTTGTTTGAAATGGATGTTTGTAAAAGAAAGCAAGAACCCTGTACGCTGCCTGCACAAATTTAAAAGTTGACAGTCTGTGTCTGGAGACTAGTCTCAAGTCCAGCCAAGTAATATTTCTTCAGGGCGAATAAACATATTCAGTTGGAAGGGTAACAACCTTCATCATCTTTTCACAGTTACACAAGGATGTAATGGCAATGTAAGGGTTGCTGACTTTGGCAGAGGCTTAGATGAGGAGGTCAGGGTAATAATGTGTGCACGAAAGGACATGAATTGTTAGAAACATTCAAGGGTTACACGTGGACACTGGGGGATGAAATCAAACCCAATCAATCATTAAACATACAATGTCCAAACTTCTGTCAAGAGTTATTAATGAAAAATGTCTCTGTCAAGAGTTATTAATGAAAAATGTCATTGTGTAGAGCAGACTGTAATGCCTCAGTAGGTTGTAAACAATTGAATTGGAGTAAATGAGTGAAATTTAGTAGTACAATTTAAATATGACACACAGAAATATTAGAAAAAAATAGTGTAAGGGAGGCAAGTCAAATCATGAGCGATCACATGACCTACCTCCAAGGGTGAACATGAACACTGTAACTGGTGCTGTGGCCAGTGTTGCAGTGGCCAGTGTTAGCACTGAGGACTGTGCCGTTTACACCTTGACTCTGGACTTTCCGACAAGGTACAGTGGAGTTCGTCTGATGTTCTGGAGTTGATAAAAGTGACTTTCAAGTCATACATTCACAGTAATGATTAATCTGAACCAGTACCCAAAGAAACTATTACATGCCACATATGAGATATATTAAGCCTTTAGCCCTTGAGCTGTTTTCGAGGGAGGTGGAACTATTCCAATGCATCTTTGTAGAAGAACCCAGCAGTATTCCACTTGAGGATGGCCACAATGAAACACATCCACTGGGGATGGATGTGTAATAATTCATTCATGTATGGAGGACGAGGTGACACATTGCACATCCGATACCAATTTTATAGCCAGCATGTCTCACACAATAGCATATCAACAGTGAGCAGGGGTGATAGCATAGCACACAATATAACACAACATCTTACAAAGTCCACAAGGTTGTTCTCACACACAGAGTGGCTGGGCGAAGTCGGCACTTTACACTACAGTAAATACAGTTGGGGTGACCTACACTGGCCCTAACATAACTAACCCTGAGGATGGGAAAGGGGTGTTGGATGGGAGAGGGGATCCACGGGCTGAGGATACAGTTGGGGTGACCAACTCTTGGGGATGATGTCATCACTCTCCTCACCAATATCCCTCTACAAGAAGCCCTTCACATCAACTACAAATTAGAACAAGCTACAAAACGAGAAGAGACGACCTATAATCCACCCACAGCTTCATGAGCCTTGCTTTGACACCTCCAATGACAACTACAACTACACAGAGTGTCTGTGGGTTCCCCTATGTCTCCACTCATCACCGACATCAGTGCTCCCCACAACACCATTAAAACCCAGGAGGCAGAAAGCAGAGGTACTCACCACCATACCCCACAGTCAGCAGTCTCGGTCAGCCTGTGAAGATATGCTGAGTTTGGCACCAAAATGCATCCCTTGTAACATACAGTAGGAGAGGGGATGCACAGTGCAGTAAATACTGTACATCACATGTCTAAAGCTATAGGGCACAGTGACAGGAGATACAAACTTACCTGCACTGCACTGCACAATCTTCATTCTCAGGGGCTGTGTAGAGATGTGTCCGTTGTGTCAGTGGCTGCACAGTCATCAAAGTCAGGGTCTGCAACAACATCCAACACAATGAGCATGACCTACTAGCAGCCAAATAAGCAAAAACAATTCCACATTGCTATTGACATACTACCTCTGAAACCATGGTAACCCAAACCACAGAATCTGTTCGTTTTCTTGGAAATTGAGACATGAACATGTACTGTTAATAAAAGTGATATTTTTCATGGTTTGGGTGATGTTGACATAATTACAGAACTGTCTAGCAAGGTTACAATGACAACATGATTAATACACAGTACATTACTGACTGTTACGTTAAGCACTATCACAGACGTCAGTTGGTAGCAGAGTGAACTTTGTCATGGAAGGTAGGAAGCCAGGTCCCAGGGTCCCAGGGTCCCAGGGTCCCAGGCTGTGGGACAGCCATTCAACAGGAGGTCTGTAGCGCAATGGAATAAAGAAAAGTCAATTGATTAGTGAACAGAACAATAAATAATGATGATAAAGAATGTTTCTAACAGACTGAATGAAATGCTGCAGGTGGGTGTAGCACAAACAGACAAAGAAACTTCATGCTGCACACTGTCCTACTTTGATTTCATTTTCCACCCCTTCCTGGGTAGACTCGATGTAGTTGGCTGGTGAAAGAGATGCATTACTGGAAGAGGCTGCAGTTTGAGACAATACATGAAAATAATGCAAATGATGTATTTAAGAAACCACACTCTCTTGTACAACCCCGCATGAACGTGTTCATGTACATGCACGTCATGAAAAATGTTGAACCTAATTGTGTTGGTTATTTGACAAAAGTTAAGCATTAGACGCACCTTCATCCACACGACAGAAGTGTGTAATATACATAGGGGACAATTCCAGTTCTGTGCTTTGTGGCACAAACTATATATATAGCTACTTGGATGATATCAGTTGGTGATATCAATGAATGAGTAGACTCCCAGACAAACAAGCAAACATAAACCAATAAACGTAGAATAGAATAACTCTAGAAGAAAGTAAGACATACGTTGTTGGAATGACAGAACATATGTCGGGGTATGGTTGGAAATCTTGGGTTTCACACTGAGAGGCAGGGCGATTGCTTCAATTGTGATACACAGCAGAATACAAGAAGTTCTTTTCCTGCCAGCGTCCTTGCCACGAAAATGGGTTACACTGTGTTCCAGGAAAGAGGTATAGGAAGCGGTTGTCCAAAAGCATGACATTTTTGGGACGCTGCCCGCCTCGTGTCTGTATGAGCGAGTGTCAATTAAATGTAAATATAAAATGCAGACTTAAAGCCATGGATGTACCTACCGCAACATGCATGTGGGCCTCGTCCCTTGGCTTTGTAAACTGACTACAAGCCCTCCCTCCTTGGTCAGCGGTATAGTCCGCCACGCCCAGGTGACGGAGGTAAACACTGTGCTCTGACGTCTGATTGGTGCTTGCTTGCAGCTTCCGGGTTACGTAGTGCATGTGGGTGCAGGTTACAGTGAAAGTGATTACTCCAGGTGTGTGTTAATGTGAAAAGTGGAAATGTTCAGAAATGAATTGGAGCTGTGATGAAAAAGAGAATACATTGTATGTAGAGAAAATAAAGTGAATTTCTGTACCATTGGTGGTCAGAGAGCCGAATACAGGGGAGGTGTATTTGAGAAGCGCGAACGTAGTAGGCGTGTGTGGGTGAGTGGAGACGATAGTACTACGTGACCATATATGGGAGATGAATGAAGTTGAGGCAGTGTGAGTTGGGATTTTGGGTTTTTTTTTTTGTTGTTGTTGTTGTTGTTGTTGTTGTTGTTGTTGTTGTTGTTGTTGTTGTTGTTAGCCTTTCTTTCAAGGGTTTTCAAGCCTTGGTGTAATTTGGTCGATGTGTGGGTTGGGAAAACGCAAAGAAAATGGTTGCAGCGAAGAGATTCCCATGCGTGGCGGAGGAATTGGTCGGTTGGCATGCCTGTTTTGAGATGGTATTGACAGCGCATGCGATGGGGAGGGAAGGTTGTGCAATGGTGTGGGAAAGTGCCTTCAGGAAAACCAGAACGGCACCGAATTCTTTCTCTTCTGGCACCGATGTGGATGGTTCCAGTCGGGGATGCCGATTTGGCGCTCACGCCAAGAATTTTGGCCACGACTTCGGGTTATGGAATTTTCGAACCCTAAGATGATACAGGAAAGCGCAACCACAAGATGGAATCGGTGGTAAACACGACAGCTTCCGGGTCACACTTCTTAAATTATGCATGCGACCCAGAAACTACCGAAATTTTTTTTTGTTCTTATTGTGATTGCGACAATAGCATCCCTTAATTCAATTTAGACAAGACATATTTTAACTTGAAAAACCATGAAAGTGTGCAGTTTTTAATTCAATCCTGTGTTAATGAAGCAATACAGCCGAAGCTCATGTTCTAAACGATGTACACTGTTTGGGTGACATCTGTGTACTGCTACACCTATGCTGGATATGAATGGAAAGACAGAATGTAAATGAGTGTTACGATGACGTAATACGTTCTTTACATCAACCACAATCAAGGAACATTCATGAGAGTTAATGAAGCTTTAAACACACGAGGGGCATGAACTCAGTATAATTAAGAAATGCCAATGTATACTTTAATAAAATTAGACAAACTACTGTAATATGAGTGGTGTTTTTGATTTATTGTGAATGTGACGAGAAAAGGTGGTGTACTTAAGACTGTTTTCACTGCAATGGTGAAGACGCGCTCGACTGAGAATTATCCTGTCAGTGAAGCTTACACCCAGGGGAAAGCGGAAGCATCTCAAACAGTCTCTAATCTGACGGGACTGAAATTACCACTATACCCAGTGCAATAGTACTGCAGTAAAAAACATGGCGACTTTCGCTAATCATGTTGGGACAGGAATGGGTGTAGGTATGAAGTATGCCTGCAAACTGAGGCCAAGGATAAACGACCCACGACCATAATTATGTCGTATATTAACGTCATACATGGCCAGTTCAGCCTTCCTGTTATTTAAGACTTACTCTTTTACAAGGACATGACACGTGGACAGCCTATTGTGGAGACGATGGGTGGAGTTAGAATTTGGATAAGAAATAGACCGTAACCAACCAACCAACCAACCAACCAACCAACCAGCCAGCCAGCCAGCCAGCCAGCCAGCCAGCCAGCCAGCCAGCCAGCCAGCCTAATCTCCCTTCCTTCAAACCCCCCCCCCCCCCCCCCCCCCCCCCCCCCCCCCCCCCCCCCACACACACACACACACACACACACACACACACCCTACCCCCTCTCTCTCTGTTGGTGACTGACTGTATGGTTGTATGTGTAGCAGTGTTCAAAACAAGCAAGTTCCGTGAAAAGGACAGTGTGCAGCCATCTCCTTAACAAATCCCTGGGATGGGATGGGATGGGGCTGGGCTGGTAATGAGTTGTCTACACAACGACGGTATCGCTCCATGACATGTGCTTTGGTTGCCTCACAAACTGATTGAAGCGGACTATAAATGTGGGGAAAATAGCCACATATTGCTGCATTGCTGCCTGGGTGCAGTATCCAAAGAAACATGCACTGTTTCTGTAACATCACACGTGTTTCTGAACGACGGATACGGCAAAACGATGAACAGACAAAGATACATGAATTGTTTGAAATGAAGGAGTGTCACAGGCATTGATGCTTCACCTGTTATGTTTTACTTCTTTTCTTGTATTTTAAGGACTCGGAAAAGTTAACATGTTAATTCCAGCGCTTCCGTGTCAGCATTGAACTGTATGCGATAAACAAGATGTTTCTTTTCTCGTTTTTTACGTAAGCTGAAATAACACATTTTCGTTTCATGTGCCCTTGGAGATGCTTAGTGAAGTTAAAACATTGTTGCTGGCGTTCCTACGCTGTATTCATAGTGGGGGCGGAATAAACACTCATGTATCATGGCCGGAAAGGAAAAGCACTACGGCTGTTTGACCCGAGTAATGTTACATAGTGTTGTACATTGTGCGATAAGTTGGGATATGCTGCTATACATGATACGGTAGCCATTTGAGCGTGATTAATGAACTGACTGAAATTGTCTTCATATTTTGCGTGAGCTCGTACCATCTTTCATGATAGCAGAATAAAGAAGGTATGAAAACAATAGTGAAGAAACAATGTTGAAGGCGGGATAGACTCAGGAAGTTTGGAACTTTCTGGTCCCAGGAGTCCAGTCCCAGGAGTCCAGTCCCAGTCCCAGTCCCAGCCGTGGCGTGGCGTGGCGTGGCGTGGCGTGGCGTGGCGTGGCGTGGCGTGGCGTGGCGTGGCGTGGCGTGGCGTGGCGTGGCGTGGCGTGGCGTGGCGTGGCGTTAATACTAATACATAACGCGTATTAAGGCAGGGAGATTTTATTGACGCAAGCCAGATGGACTGTAAAAACTTAGCATTTACACACTGCCGTTACCTGCTATAGCCATACATACACTATCGAAATAGTTATGTTAGGTGGTAATGGCGAGATAAACATTGATAAGCTGAAAGTTGTTTCTTACACGGAATGCTACATACTCAGATCTACCAAGAGAGCGTTGAGTATTTGTATTTCTGATGAACATAACGCGTGTGTTCGGCAGGCTTGATTGTGTCTTGTATTACATTTCCTCCTCAATGTTAACAAGAGGCAGTGCTAACTAACTGAAGCGGCCAACAAATATCTAAAAATTCCAAGGCGTTCACGGAAGTAAGTAAGTGCAAAGTAAGTGATAATTTCCACGGGTTTACTTTTACGTAAACTATACTCATCACGGTGTTGACATCAAGGTATAGAAGTATTATTTTGGCTCTGCCCTCAGATGAAGAAGTAGTTTCATCAAACATTTCTGACCACTGGTAAAATGTTGCTGCTGATATCTGCCGCAGGGACGACATTGCAAAGTGGCATTGTATGAAGGAAGGAAGAACACGTGTGGTTAGCATTATACCAGCAATATCACGCCAGGAATGGCTTCAGCCATGTTGACAATGGAAACCCGGCATTCAGCGTGAAAAAGCAAACGCTTTTACCACTAAGCTAACCATGCAGGCCAGTGCAACATCACTTGTTTTGTGGATGTTCATCCCCAAAGTCTTACGTACCATTGTAACATTTCTGTACATACACGTGTACAAAACATAACCTGAAGTATGAATGATAAGATATACCCAGGGGTGAAGGGAAAGAGTGTGGGTAGTTTGGGTAGTGTGTCACACATTATGATCTGATTGTCTGGTATCACCCACCCCGCAAAGTAGCTGTATCCTGACATGGGCAGTGCAACATGCTGTGCTGTGCTGTGCTGTGCTGTGCTGCATAAATGTTCGAGTACATATATATTCTTTGATTATTATGTTTGTTTAAATTCAAGCTTTCTTGAATAATTAAATCATTGAGTAAACGTATATGAATCAATATCTACACCAATTCCAGTAAAGTAATTGACTGTGCATAGAACTTGAACATGAAATGAAATGAAATGAAATGAAATGAAATAAAAAAGATGACACTGTAGTGCTAAATGCTTTCTCTCTGTTTTGTTTTTTTTCCACTCCCATGACCAATTCAATCCTCCCCTCAAACAGAGAACCGAGCGAATATTTAAGTCATTTGATATCTTCGAAAACCAAGCTTGTGGTGAAGTCTTCATCTTGACAGCTTGGACGGACAGCATACGTCTGGAAACCTGTGACGTCAGAACCGGCGATGATGACGTCATTACGTCTGTACTTGAACTAGCGGGCCTTGGTACTGGGACGGCAAAATGTGGTTTAGAGGTGTGTTATGTGCAGAAATTTCAGTCAACCTGTACATATATACTGACGTTTAGGTGTCTGTTAAACTATCAACCATTCTCCCCAGCACTTGGTGATTCTAATGTACTCTGTGGCTGGGTATTTTTTGTGTTAACATAAACTGATTGAATGCACACGACAGTAAGAAATGCAAAGAGATTCGTGTTTGTTATGCTGTAGCTGGTGAACACAAAAGCAACTATATTATGTTTATTCAGGATCTAACCTATTTCAAAATACACTTGCGTGCACAGCACCAGTACATGTTGATGTGAAGTTGCTTAAATTGTTTTCCAGAGTATATCCCGCTATAGCATGTAGAGCTGTGTGGGGCATTACCGCACAGCTGCACCATATCCCGTCTAATTCCAGTTTTGTTTCACAGATGAAGCAGTAATACCAGCAAACAACCATTCACGGGGAATCATATTCACGCACAGAGGCGTGTGCACCCTCTACCGGATGCTGGAGGACCAGTCACAGTCACAATTCGGGTATATGATGAATCTTACGAATAAACATGTACAACGTGAATGCTCAAGTTTTAAGCCTACGTTTAAACATATTTCTGTGATACATACATACATACATACATACATACATACATACATACATACATACATACATACATACATACATACATACATACATACATACATACATACATACATACATACATACATACATACATACATACATACATACATACATACGTTTCTGTACTAATTGTTAATGGTCAGTACTTAATACTTGACACATTACACAACCGACCTTTGTGCATTTTGGAGGGGCGAGGGAATTTCTCATGGCATTTCCTATTTTAACTCAGTGCGTGCGTGCGTGCGTGCGTGCGTGCGTGCGTGCGTGCGTTCGTTCGTTCGTGCGTGCGTGCGTGCGTGCGTGCGTGCGTGCGTGCGTGCGTGCGTGCGTGCGTGCGTGCGTGATTGATAAGAGACGAACTATTGTAGCTTAAACATATGATATTTACGGTCCATCAGGAGCATGCAAACACCATTACAAACCACGAACAAACATTTGGCCTTTCGTGGCACTTTGAGTATCCACTAACAGGGCAGGGCAGGGCAGGGCAGGGCAGGGCAGGGCAGGGCAGGGCAGGGCAGGGCAGGGCAGGGCAGGGCAGGGCAGGGCAGGGCCGGGCAGGGCCCTCATTATAATCCTGCGGTTAACTGTCTTTGACATCTGGATGAGGGACAATTCAAACATTAATCGGCGTTTCTTGATGGAAAACGAGGCAGTCACTTTTTAGCGTGATTGTATCTCTTGTTTAAAACTGATAAGTTAAGGATGTCCGGACCAAGTGACGTATTCCTGGAGTAATAGTGTTTGTTTTTTTTTGTTGGAGAACGCCCTAAGACTACCTGGAATGGCTAATTCAATAATAATAAAATGTCCGAAATACGACACTACCGACACCGACTGACCAAAGGTATAAACGTGCAATTCAATATATACACATACACAAAAGTTAAGCGGATACTCGATGGTAAGAATCAGATCTATGCCTCTCACTGACATCATTGGTTTGATTATGTTTGGCAACTACACGGGTGATGACGCTGTGATGACGACCCACTTGCCTTGCAATGGCCCTGCATAACCTGTCATCTCTCAGTGGTAGTTAACTAACTCTAAAGTGAAAGGAGAATCTCACAACAGACCGGTGAAACCAAGTGTGTGAAACTTGATTTTGAAGATTCAGATGATAGGGAAATGGAGCTGCACGTGCAGAATGTTTTCCTTGTCATATCCTGACAATCTTAGGTTCAAGAATCAGTGGAGGCTAAAGCAGTCATAATCATTTATAGTTTATATTTCTGATCTTCTTCAGTTGAGGAATCAAGACGCTATGAAAATAGTGGCGCTCAACTTTTGTGCATGCGTATAAATTTACTGTTGCTGGAAAAAAAAAAACGTCAGACTTTCTCCAGCAGCAAAAATTGAAACGATGACAAAAATGATAAATGTTTACTCCTTTGACATCACTTCTGCATAACGGCTCTTCTATTTGCGGTAAAATGTGGTGGTGAAGCTCTGGGTACACAATATGAAGTATGTCTACACTGACATACAAGCCCTTTCATTTCATTACCTTGGTTTACTGTTCCGGAACGACATCAAGGGGAAACATCGGAATGACAATATTTTTGAAACCAGCAACGGTCTCACTTACTGCCATAGAAGACTTGTCAATTTTGATATGGAATGTCCTCCCGTATATCGGACCTCCGAAGATAGTGTGAACATCATCACTAGACAAGCCTTTGCTTGTGTTTGTGTACGACATGCATTGGGATGTTAGATTTATATAGGACCAACTGCCGATGACGGAACGATTGAAGACGCTCGACGCGAGCATGGAAACATGGCAGGCTTATTTGCGATAAAAGACAACAGATGTCCCACTTCCCCAGTGTTGTGCTTAAGAAAGGCGTTGTTCACACTCTGTACATTTTTATGTCCAGACACTTGCATGATTTGCGTTGGAAGTGCGTTAATGTCTTGCAACTTCTGAATGAAATGTTTGCAGGCACTGTGATTAGTTAGCCGTTTGTCGCCAGTGACGTGTGCTCCACTTGTCGTTATGGAGCCATCAATAAAAAACCGTGTTTGATTGTAACGTTTTGTATTTGACAGCATTTCATTTGTGTGTTCTCGTAGTAGCGAGATTGAACATTCGTAGTAAATTTGTAGTAAAATGTTATGAATGAAAAAATAGTTCCACATTCCAACGGTCACGGTCGGATAACTGACCAATGAAATTCGTTTTAGGGTTTATTGCGCGTGTGCAACATATGCCTTTTATGTACTCGGTTATGTTACACTGTATGGATAAAATAAACAAACCCCAAATACAATCCTATCCCAAATCAGAAGACACAACAATACCAGGTACGGTACCCAAAACGGCAATAGAGTACAAAATGTTCAACCACCGTAGTTCCGATTCGCCTGATTACGAGTGCACATGCACGCTGTGCCTCGCGACATAGAGTACTGTACGTAATACACTTTGAACGTTTTTGAATGGCGTCAGTACAACAGTTCCGATTCGAACTGGGAAGAAAATGTTCCAGGTTCACCTCTTGGCCCGGCCCGGCCCGGCCCGGCCCGGCAGTGCACATGCACGCTGTGCCTCGCGACATAGAGTACTGTACGTAATACACTTTGAACGTTTTTGAATGGCGTCAGTACAACAGTTCCGATTCGAACTGGGAAGAAAATGTTCCAGGTTCACCTCTTGGCCCGGCCCGGCCCGGCCCGGCCCAGCCCAGCCCAGCCCAGCCCAGCCCAGCCCAGCCCAGCCCAGCCCAGCCCAGCCCAGCCCAGCCCAGCCCTGCCCTGCCCTGCCCTGCCCTGCCCTGCCCTGCCCTGCCCTGCCCTGCCCTGCCCTGCCCTGCCCTGCCCTGCCCTGCCCTGCAAGCGGACAGAATTTGTTGCCATCAGCCTATTGCTGGTCGATTCAATTATATTATTACCGAAGTGTTGTCCATCGGCCCATAACTACAAATTTTACATTGTGTATGGCAAAACGGGAGTTCGAAATTGGCTTTACTTGGGTTGATATAAATGGCTTTTCGTAAATGGTTCAAGCGGAGCTGTTTCAATTTGGAACACACGAGGAGAAAGTTTTTCTCATCCTCAACATAACCTTCATTGCACTGTAAACATAACCTATGGCTGCTCTAAACTTTTTCATGTAAATCACATTTAAATACAGTTCCCTGGACAGTGGTATTTTGAGATAAGAATAAAACATAGATACATAGAATGGCTGCCATTTTGAAGTGAATTGTACCAATTCTGTTCATGAATGCATTTAAGCCGACTCACAAACTCAGTTAAAAACGAGGTAGCAGAATGAACAGATTGCTCTTCCCAAACAAAACCAAAACCATTGCTGGCCTAGATAGCTATCCCTGAAGATCCGGGCAACAGACGACTAACGGGATCGTGTGGTCAGACTCGCTGATTTGGCTGCCATGTCATTCATGTCAAGAGATTTTATTTGACTTTTAGCAAAATCACAGCAATATGACAACGGGGAACCAGATATGAGTTTCGTACATTGCACCCATGTGGGGGAAACGAACCCGGGTCTTCTGCATGATGATCGTAAGCTAAGCTAGGCTAGGCTAGGCTAGGCTAGGCTAGGCTAGGCTAGGCTAGGCTAGGCTAGGCTAGGCTAGGCTAGGCTAGGCTAGGCTAGGCTAGGCTAGCTCCCATGTTCCTTGATGAACATGTAAACAAACACTTTACCCTTAAAACAAACTCTCCTCTGTTCGCAAATCCGATTGTGGTGGTGTTCATTTACCGTCTATTTAATAAAATGAAATACAGAATACAAGTACGCATGCACACATACGTGATCATAGAAGGCACATTTATTTTTTTACCTTATCTCTTCCACAAGGTAAAACATTAGTTACTATTTGACAATGTAAGCTGTGTATTCATTTCACTTGATATCTCCAATGATAGGCTTATCAAGCAATAGGTCTTAGTTTTCATTTAAAACGGAATTATCGCGAAAAAGACTTCAAAGCCATGTTTGACCCTTAAAGGTCACATGCAACCAAAAAATCAAACATAATTAAAACACATTTATCACTTATTCATGACATATAATATACATTGCTGCTTTTAAAAAAGCAAATAAACACAATTATAAGCGTACAATCGCGATTCAAAAGTGCAATATTTTGTACTTGGGCTTACTTCCCCCGAAACGAAGCCCTCGGGAGACCAAACCCAGTCATAGCGGGTGGATACACTCAAGTGTAACGACGGCTTCCGATTGGCTGTTTCATTTGCTGATATGCTGAGGGTTCATTATGTGTACAGAAAGATGATCTTTTTGATGGGCATTTTAGAAGTATAGCCAGTCACCAGAAAGTAAGATTCTTTATGGATAACAACTTCTTTTTGTGTACTTGTTGCGTCGTTTCAGTATGGATTCATATACTGTTGTCAAACAAAATCATATACACGAAAAGAAGTCGTTATCCATGAAGAATGTATATAGGGATGTTTGGTTTGGAAAATACATGTTCTCTGAATTTGCGCTCGATCCAATAAAAAGCATGTCAGTAGAGATGGTAAACTACTGCGTGGCTGGAATTTGTCATTCGTCCAAGTTCAAAGCAGGACTTGAAACTGACAAGAGTTTGCACCAGTCAGATCCAGTCATCCGAAAAAATGAATGCGGTTTGTTTGCAACCCACAGACATAAAAACATGTCATGTGTATCACACGTGCCTAATTACATAATGTGGCAGACACGGGACTCGCGTGCACGAGTCATAAATCAACATATTTTCTTTATGTCGTATAGTCTGATAGGTGTTAAGTTCAAATTGCACGGGGTCAATGATTGAAGCTGTGTATTGCATGTTGTCTTTAGCAGACAGGCAGAAAGACATATAGGTGTAAATAAACCAGACACTGAGCTTTCTCTGTGACAGTGACTGCTTACCACAATCAACAAGTTGTTTTACTTAACGAGTAGATTATTTACTTGTTTGTGTACACAACCAAGATTAGACTCCTGCTCACGACCTCAGACGCTGGGCATACATGCTGTTTCAAGCTCCGCGAACCTATTCACTGCGCATGCGTCATGGACGCAACGCAGCACAGCTGTTGAAACCAGTTTTCCCCCAAGCACTGGGGGGAATTTAGTGAAACGTTTGAACTCCGATTTCGCGGGCTTTTTTTTCATCGCGTTTTTTTCAACTTTACAGGTTGAATTGGCATTTTTTATGATTTGTTTCGGTACGTGCACACCTAAAGGTACCAGAATCTGCAAAGTTGTGTTTTACGTTGCATGTGACCTTTAAAGAACCTTGTGTTGCTTGGAAACGCCTTTGCTTGAACTAGTTACACTATTACTTGCACAGCTAACTGTGTGACAGACCTACATACTCCGGTGCACAGAGCTTGTTTAAGGTGGTCTTCTTGTAACAGCTAATGTGGTGATATGACCAACTTCCTAACTGCGTCAGACTGGCAAATTCTTGACAATCAAACTATTCATTATCTTCATGACACATTTCATTGTTGTTTGGAGTCTGAACATCCATATCATCCATCGAGTGGGTCAGGATGTACAGGTTTTAAGTACAACCAGGCTTTAAATACAACATGTACACATTGTCAAAGACTGGAGCTAAAGTCTGTCAAAACCGGAAGTAGATTTCGTGAGAACCGGAAGTAGAATTCTTCAGAACCGGAAGTACAATTCATCAGAACCGGAAGTAGATTTCGTAGGAACCGGAAGTAGGTTTCGTGAGAACCGGAAGTACAATTCATCAGAACCGGAAGTACAATTCATCAGAACCGGAAGTAGAATTCTTCAGAACCGGAAGTACAATTCATCAGAACCGGAAGTAGATTTCGTAGGAACCGGAAGTAGATTTCGTAGGAACCGGAAGTAGGTTTCGTGAGAACCGGAAGTACAATTCATCAGAACCGGAAGTAGATTTCGTGAGAACCGGAAGTAGAATTCTTCAGAACCGGAAGTAGAATTCATCAGAACCGGAAGTAGATTTCGTGAGAACCGGAAGTACAATTCATCAGAACCGGAAGTAGAATTCGGCAGAACCGGAAGTAGAATTCGGCAGAACCGGAAGTACAATTCATCAGAACCGGAAGTAGATTTCGTCGGAACCGGAAGTAGATTTCATAAGAACCGGAAGTAGAATTCGTCGGAACCGGAAGTACAATTCATCAGAGCCGGAAGTATAATTCGTCAGAACCGGAAGTAGAATTCGTCAGAACCGGAAGTACAATTCATCAGAACCGGAAGTAGAATTCATCAGAACCGGAAGTAGAATTCGGCAGAACCGGAAATAGATTTTGTCAGAACCGGAAGTAGATTTCGTCGGAACCGGAAGTGGAATTTGTCGGAACCGGATGTACAATTTGTTGGAACCGGAAGTTGAATTTTCCAATACCTGAAGTCGTCAGCACTGGAAATAGCTATTGTTAAGAATGAAAGTAGAACTCCTTAGTGCCAGAAGTTGAATTTGCCCAGTACAGGCTGTAGAGACTGATACTACCACATTATAGGCTGTCAGTACTACATATATACTGCAGGTTGTCAGTACTGGATATACTGGCTGTTAGTACAAGACATAAAGGCTTTCAGTGCCAGATATACAGTCTGTCAGTACGGGATGTACAGACTGTAAGTACCGGATGGACATGCTGTTATACCAGATGCACAGAATGTAAGTACCGGAAGTACAGGTGGTACATACCAGTAGCACAGGTCGTATGTACTGGAAGTACAGGTGGTACATACCGGAAGTACAGGTGGTATGTACCAGAAGTACAGATGGTACATACCAGCAGTACAGGTGGTACGTACCGGAAGTACAGGTGGTATGTACCAGAAGTACAGGTGGTACGTACCGGAAGTACAGGTGGTATGTACCAGAAGTACAGGTGGTACGTACCAGAAGTACAGGTGGTGCGTACCAGAAGTACAGATGGTATGTACCAGAAGTACAGGTGGTATGTACCAGAAGTACAGGTGGTACATACCAGCAGTACAGGTGGTACGTACCGGAAGGACAGGTATTATGTACCGGAAGTACAGGTGGTATGTACCGGAAGTACAGGTGGTATGTACCAGAAGTACAGGTGGTATGTACCGGAAGTACAGGTGGTGCGTACCAGAAGGACAGGTGGTATGTACCGGAAGTACAGGTGGTATGTACCAGAAGTACAGGTGGTACATACCAGAAGTACAGGTGGTATGTACCAGAAGTACAGGTGGTACATACCAGCAGTACAGGTGGTACGTACCGGAAGGACAGGTCTTATGTACCGGAAGGACAGGTCTTATGTACCAGAAGTACAGGTGGTACGTACCGGAAGTACAGGTGGTGCGTACCAGAAGTACAGGTGGTATGTACCAGAAGTACAGGTGTTATATTCCTTTTCGTGGAAGAAAAGCTGAAAGTGATGTAAATGTTGGAGTGAGTGAGTGAGTGAGTGAGTGAGTGAGTGAGTGAGTGAGTGATTTCCAGATGCATCAGGATATTGTGGGTCTTACTAGGATACAAGCTTGGTTGTTAGCCTAATACTTGTTTCTTACCCTTGCTTCAGGTGGCAGAAATGAAGTGAGTGAAGCACAGTGAAAACAGAATGAAACTTAATGAAATCAGTGAATTGTACAAACTGACATCATAGCTGTTTTTTTTTTTAAAGCGACACTGATCCAGAGCAATTTCCGTGGTCTGGTTGTTGCTTCAATATCATGATAAAAACATCTGCCAGTGGTAAATAATTATAGAATTGAAAGAAACCGCAGTCAATGTACTGATATATTTATGTGCTTTGGAACCTCCCAAGTACAAAAGAATTTTGGATGAATTTGAATCATATTTAACAAACACATACTGTTAGTGTGGCTTATGTGCATCCTGTCTGTCTCACATTGATGAACTTCATGGAGACCCAAAAGAGTAATGATTATGAACACTGACAAGAGTCCCTATAAGAAATTGTACAGTGCAGAGGAGTTTGATATCCAACACTGACCAATGTTCTCTACCTCCCTTTAAGACAGACAGTATACATTACAGGGCTGGCTGGTGTAGAACACTGACAATGTACTCTTCCTCCCTTCAAGACTGACAGGGCACAGTGCAGGTAAGGCTGGTTTCCAAAACTGACCAGTGTACTTTACCTCCCTTTAAGACAGTGTACAGTATAAGGGTGGCTGGTGTCCAACACTCACTGGTGTACCCCACATCCTTCAAGACACACAGTTTTTTTATAACATCCGGGTGTCTTAATGATAATACTGTCCATGTCAGCTATAAATGAATGCACCGATCAACAGGTACTATGAGTATATCCAGCATGACCAAACCAACAGTCACATAATGACTTCTTCAAAGCTGAAATGACAACCCAAGAAGGCATAACAAGAGTTTCAAGTAATTTATTCATACCAACTTTAAGTGATCCTCTTTTGTATTAAACCCAGATGTTAGTTCTGAAGATCAGTTTGTTTGTAAGCAGAACCGATGTCACAGTCTTCTTGAGTGCTGCTATAGCTGCTGCATCAGCCAGTGTTACCAGATATTCCAGCATGGCTTGGTTACCTACGAAAAACAATGTTGTTTTAGCCAGTAGCAATAACATTAAATAATTCAATAATTTTACATAAAAGCGGATGTTTAGAAGATGTTTTTAACAGCCAGAATACACGAGTGAGAATCTGAAAATATGACCTGTGTATAATTAGACAGGTTATTTCATGTTTTAGAGCTGTTTATATGGCACTTGTCTCTGCTGTAAAAACAGAGTCGCCATGCAGCCAATGGCAGTGGCACCAGCAACCACGTGACCATCCCAAGATCCATGTGTGAAGACAGACCAAAAGGATCACATGTGCTTCTCAATTCATTACATTGGTACACAAGTTGGTTTGCTCCAGATTTATTCAGCCCGGTAAATGTTAGGCCTACCCTTGATCGTACCAACACAAACATGTTTTCACTTCAACTACATTAAGAAGCTCCAGATGCCTCCAAGCCAGTGTTACTTCACGGATGTAGATACTTACTTATCACATTTAGAGTCATATTTGTTGTAGTCTAATATTTGCCAATATGATGTTGTCACAGAAAATCTCAACAGTGACTGATCTTTACATATCTGGTAACAGCAATAATTCACTCCAAAGTGTATGGTCAACTCTACCTGAATATACAATGAGACCTGGATACCTTGATACACTTGCTTTTGCGAAAAACGTCCAGATAACTGAATTGTTTTTCTTTTTGTACACCTCAAGGAAAATACACAATGTTTATGATTGTTACTACTTGAATCTACACATGTATAAGAGGGCTCAACTTAATGAATTAAGACCTTCTTTCACATGGTGCAACCTTAGATAATAAATAACTTGTGGCACCAGACAAGAACAGGTTGCATCTTCTGCTGAATATACAATAATATTTAACACTGGAGTGATGGCACTGATGATTTAGAACATCTCTACATAAGAATTACTCTCTTAAGGTAACTTTGAATACAGAAATTAAAGTTTCTTCATACATTTCTGACCACAAACATCAGAGGATTTTGTGAAGGAACAGCATGTGTTGAGGGTTGAAAGAACAGGGACAGGAGTGGGAGGTCTTGGTTTTACACTGCTTTAAGCAATATCCCAGCAACATCAAGGCAGAGGTCTTGGTTTTACACTGCTTTAAGCAATATCCCAGCAACATCAAGGCAGGGGTCTTGGTTTTACACTGCTGTAAGCAATATCCCAGCAACATCAAGGCAGGGGTCTTGGTTTTACACTGCTGTAAGCAATATCCCAGCAACATCAAGGCAGGGGTCTTGGTTTTACACTGCTTTAAGCAATATCTCAGCAACATCAAGGCAGGGGTCTTGGTTTTACACTGCTGTAAGCAATATCCCAGCAACATCAAGGCAGGAACACCAGACATGTGCCCATACAGGGAATGAAACCCCGGTGTAGCAGCCCAGAATTTACAGTGCTGTTGGTCTGTCAATGCAATGGCTGACATACAGTGTTCCCAGAAATTATTGAGAAAATCTTTGTTTTTTTTCTAATGATGCTAAGATTGGAAAAAGGGCTTTCACTATGCACTAAGCATACTAAATAAGGGAGACAACTCTTGAAGGCTTAGAAGGCAGCTCATTAAGTCAAGAGTTATCTCCCTTGTCTGAGCAGACGGCTTCCTGTGTTGACATGGCAGAATTTACAGCAAGAGAGAAAAGAAAGCTCATTCTAGATGATTTTGAAAGGGGTGAGGCTGATGCTAAAGTGTTAGCTTGTAGACATGGTATTCCTCTGTCTACAGTATACAGAACTTTGAAGAATATTCAAACAGGAACCGGGATAGAGCACAAAACAGGGGCAGGTCGGCCTAGGAAATTCAGTGTTGTGGATCGTCGAAGACTTGGGCAGATTGTGAGTAGGGGCAAATTGAAAAGTGTTGAGAACATCAGAAATGAAATGATTAGCAGAGGAAGTCCTCAGGTATGCAATGAAACAGTTAGGCAGGAATTACAGAAACTTAATTGGGTGAAAAAACGTGGAATTCCCTCGCCGTTGATGAAAGATGCACAAAAGGAAAAACGTTTAAACTGGTGTCAGGCTCATGAAAATCAAGATTGGGATAATGTTTTCTTTTCGGATGAAAGTTCTGTTTGGTTTTTCCCTAATTGTGTGAAAATTTGGACCAAAGATACTGTCAAACCTATCTACCAGCGACCAAAACATAGCCCGAAGTTTCACATGTGGGGTGGCATATCGGCTCGCGGAGTGACGCCATTGTGTGTTTTCACGGGAAACTTGACAAAAGAAAGATACGTTGACATTCTAAATGGTCACCTTCTTCCGACAGCACAAACATTGTATGAAGATGATTGGATTTTCCAGCATGATAATGACCCAAAACACACTGCGCGCTACACAAAACAGTGGTTGTCGGGCGAAAATGTTCAAGTTTTAGACTGGCCCAGTTACAGCCCAGACCTAAACCCAATTGAGAATGTGTGGGGAGTCATGAAGGACAGAATAAACCAAAAGGGACTGAGAAATATTGAAGATATGAAGGCCGAGGTGGTCCAATATTGGGATACCCTGTCACACGATAACCTACAAACTTTGATGGGTAGTGTGCCCAGGCTTATTCAGGCATGCATTGCTGAGCGAGGAGGTCTAACAAAGTACTAAAACTAGACTGAGACTGTAAAAGGATGATGTTTTAACATGTTTATGTAAGTAAAACGCCAGAAGTTAATAAACGTAATGACTTACATGACGCAACATGATTCTCAATAATTTCTGGGAATACTATACCTTGCCACTTTCAGCTTGAAAACCCACACTTATGCTGCGTATCTGGAGAATATGTATCAGCCCATTTTAGCGTTGTAAATAGTGTTTAATTGTGTGAAAAGTACAAGAAAATCATAGCAGCATTCTTAATCACTTATTTTCTTTAGGCGTATTATCTGGGCTGGGGGTAAACTGGCCTATTCCAGAATATACCCCAGGTATACATGGATTGTAACGCCACTAATAATGTGGAAGGGGTGTCCATCCCATGAGCACAATAAACTTAGGGCAGTAAAGGGGTGTCCCACCCATAACATGGCACCCTAACACCTTAACCCTATGACTCTGAAAATGGTGCCCCACCCCCATACCATGGCACCTTAACCCTATGGCTCTGAGAATGGTGCCCCACCCCCATACCATGGCACCTTAACCCTATGACTCTGAGAATGGTGCCCCACCCCCATACCATGGCACCTTAACCCTATGACTCTGAAAATGGTGCCCCACCCCCATACCATGGCACCTTAACCCTATAACTCTGAAAATGGTGCCCCACCCCCATACCATGGCACCTTAACCCTATGACTCTGAGAATGGTGCCCCACCCCCATACCATGGCACCTTAACCCTATAACTCTGAAAATGGTGCCCCACCCCCATACCATGGCACCTTAACCCTATGACTCTGAGAATGGTGCCCCACCCCCATACCATGGCACCTTAACCCTATGACTCTGAGAATGGTGCCCCACCCCTATACCATGGCACCTTAACCCTATGACTCTGAGAATGGTGCCCCACCCCCATACCATGGCACCTTAACCCTATGACTCTGAAAATGGTGCCCCACCCCCATACCATGGCACCTTAACCCTATGGCTCTGAGAATGGTGCCCCACCCCCATACCATGGCACCTTAACCCTATGACTCTGAGAATGGTGCCCCACCCCCATACCATGGCACCTTAACCCTATGACTCTGAAAATGGTGCCCCACCCCCATACCATGGCACCTTAACCCTATAACTCTGAAAATGGTGCCCCACCCCCATACCATGGCACCTTAACCCTATGACGCATGTTCATATATATAAAGCACATAAACCATACAAAGGTGACATGAGCATTTTGTTCTGTTGTTTCATGTTGATTTGAAATATGATTTTTTCAATGCAATATACATAAACATTGTGTAAAAAGATGTTTGTATTTTATCTCTGTAACTATTTGATCCAGTTTAATTATCATGCGTATCAATGAACTAAGTCTGTCTTGATCCATCGTCAATACAAGCAGGATAATATATTAGTTACCCAACTGATACACATGCATATATAATCATTCAACTCATTCAATCAGACAACAGTCATGAGATATTTTAAAGCCTCTTTCAACCTCGAAATAACAGCCTCTGGCAGAATGCATGTCCAGTTACGCCCTTCATGGAAGTTTTGTCCTGTGACAAGTGTGAAACAAATTAATGCGCTGTTATATGATTGGACAACTGTTTCATGGAGTCATGCCAATTATCAATCTTCTGAAGCTCGCTTGCATTCAATAAAAATATATGCATGCCCATCTTCATAAATATTTGGGAGGATTCAACTGCAAGTGTATACATTTTAATAAATTAGTATCGTGTCACTTTTTGAATTCTACAATACATGTACTTGAATTATGATACTCATTCGTAACAATGTACAGATTATATTTAAATGTTCAGAAAGCCATTATGTTTGATACCAGTAGTGTGCACAAAATGTATATGCGAATAAATACCATCTCTATGCAATGGTTGGACTGATTTCCCTGGTAATAATAATCAGATTGCAGCGCTTTGAGCGCTTTAAGGAAAAACAAACTCGCCAAAAGTGCTTGTTAGTCCTGAGTGTACATTTCATGCATCCTTACGATTATGTATGTTCATGGTACACAAATCTTTTCATGATAGCAAGAGTTGATGAAGCCTAAATACAGCATATCGATTGGTCAACGGTCTAGCGAATAATCAATCTGCATCCAAGCTGTCTAGTGACCAAACGTGCTCTACAGAAATTTAACCCACGCCCCATCACCTGTCATTTCCTCTGTGACAGGTATCTCATGATACAGTTGGCCATAGATAACAAATCAGCCACTATATTGAACAGTTGAGATACACAACATTCTATTAGGATACTTTGACAACGCCCCATCCTCTGACCCTTTGTCTTATATATGTGCAAGGAATCATATTATACAATGTGTGTAAATGTATGTTGGTATGAAATCGTGTGTTTTCTGTGTTAAATCTAGATGAACCAAAATGACAAACTGTGAATCTGCTCCATGTAAGTGACAGACTAGCGTATTAGTACTTTCCTTAAAATATTCAGTATACACTAGCAATGTGTCAGTGAAAACGCTTCTTTCATAGAAGATAATTAAGCATGTTCGTAAATTCTTCTTTACTGCCATTGACATAGATGTTTCATACAATTTAACCTCAAACAATGATATCAGAGGGACAATTTGATTAAGTATGTCTCATGTCTTGCATACAAAGAATGTGTTAGGAAAATATATATGCACACGCCACCAAAGGTCTATCAGAGAAGGTGCAATAAAATTACGAAAACATTACATATGTGATATGTATTCACACCTGCTTTCTTTTAACATATGTATTCACAACAAAATTAAACAATCAGGACTTGCTCTTATGACGAGGAAACTTCCTGTAATCTCCGAAACCTGTCAACGATATCAGGCGTGAATTTTTCCCTAATTAGTATCGCCACAGTGAGCCAGGCAATCAGCACAGGGTTGCAAAACTGACCAATGTACCCTACCTCCCTTTAAGACAGACAGTGTACAGTACGGGGGTGGCTGGTGTCCAGAGCTGACCAGTGTACTCTACCTCCCTTTAAAACAGACAGTGTACAGTACAGGGGTGGCTAGTGTACAACCCTGACCAGTGTACCTTACCTCCCTTTAAGACAGTGTGTACAGTATAAGGGTGACTGGTGTCCAACACTAGCTAGTGTACCCCACATCCCTTTAAGACACACAGTGTACAGTAGAGGGGTGGCTGGTGTCCAAAGATGACCACTGTACTCTACCTCCCTTTAAGACACAGTGTACAGTATAGGGGTGGTTGGTGTACAACACTGACAAGTGTACCCTACCTCCCTCTAAGACTGACAGTGTACAGTACAGGGGTGGCTGATGTCCAACACTGGCCAAGATAGTGGTCAGTGGTACAGATAAGGGATAATACTGAGAAGTTATAACATGCGTTGATGATATTTTCAGTGAACGAATATTTAAGGAGACATGCCAACCATATTTCATGCCAATTAGTACTTTGGCCAAATGTCACTGCACTGCATAAACCCTAGTGCCACATTTCAATATGACAACAACATGATATTCTCTTTCAAATTTACTAGAAAATAACATTTTGTCACAGTGCCAAGATATAACTGACTTCTGCTGCATCAACCAACACCAGGGAGACACCAACATCTGCTATACATTAACAGTAGACATTGAACATATCTTAGTCCTACTGCTACTGACAGGATACTGTTGCACGTTTTACTTCACATGTGTAACTTGGAACCTCCTTATCCAGAAACCAGTTATTCCTTCTGCCTTCATATTCACATTTTCCAGCATGGCCACTGACAGGAAAATGTTGCACATTTTACTTCACATGTAACTTGGAATCTCCTTATCTAGAAACACGCTGACAGAGGTCAGAGGATTTGTGAAGAAACAGCATGTGTGGAGGGGTACAACTGCAGAGACAGGAGAGGGGGGATTTAGTTTTACACTGCTTTCAGCAATATCCCAGCAATATTACAGTGTGAACACCAGACATGAACTTCACACATTGCACACATGTAGGTAATCAAATCCCGGTGTACCAGCTCAGAATTTACAGTGCTGTTGGTCTGTCAATGCAGTGGCTGACATACCCTGCCAGCTTCAGCTTGAAATCCCACACTTACTATGTTCTGTATCTACAGAATATATCACCTCATTTTAGCGTTGTAAATAGTGTTTAATTGTGTGAACAGTACAAGAAAATTATCGCAGCACTCTTAATCATTTATTTTCTGTAGGCGTATTATCTGGGCTGGGGTAAACTATGGCCTATTCCAGAATATACCCCAGGTATACATGGCTTGTAACGCCACAAATAATGTGGAAGGGGTCTTACACTAACAGTAAGGTACAATAACCCTAGGACATTAAAGGGATGCCCCACCCACAACATGCCACTTTAACCCTATGACTATGAAAATGGTGTCCCACCCATACCATGGCACCCTAACCCTCAGACCTTTAAAGGGGTGTCACACCCCTAGTCTGGCACCCTAACCCTCAGATGTTTAAAGGGGTGATAAACCCATAGCATGGCACCATCACCATCAGACCTTTAAAGAGGTGTTACACCAGTAGCGTGGCACCCTACCCTTCAGACCTTTAAAGGGGATTTACACCAATAGCCTGACACCCTAAGCCTGAAGGAAGTGACTGCGAGAATTCAGATTTGTTCCTGTAGTATTTGAGTGTAGTATTTAATCCAGGACAATTGTGCATGTGTTTGAGCCACATTGCTGAAAATAATATTAATGTTCAGAGAATCCATGCTAGACTCTCTTCACACAGTCACTAAATTTGGTTTCAACCAATGGCACTACAGATCTTGAACAGCATCTCTACCTACTGGCTGTCGGTACTATTACAAGCCAGGGATCAGACTTCTGGTACCTACAGAGATGCCAAACCTGAATCAAACGTAAACTGAGTGATGTCTTGCTCGAAGCAAGTCTCAAGCCTTAAATTTGCAAGTTGGGGGTGAGCGTGAGAAGGGGATCGGGCCTCTTTTGACAGTGGGGGTCTGGAGGGGGGAGGCTCCGCTACAAAAATAGATTTAATCTCCTGGAAGTATGTAATTTCTGGGCTTACTTAACCAGATAATACAATTAATTCAAACGGTTATTTACTAAAATTCTTTCCAACACTTTATAAAGAGCAGAGCAGATTTTGTATTTGAAAATCAGAGTAACGCCTCCAAAATCAGAGTGGTTGGCATCTCTGTACCTGCGACATCCTCAGAACAAATCCGAACAACCACTGGAATACTCGACTTGTTACAGGGTCATTACCTTAGACACCCTCAGAACACAGCTGGACAAGCACACTGACACCCAAACTGTTACAGATCAAGTAATTTCCTGTGAAAAGTGTCCTTTTTCCAACAATCCCTTGATGTACTTACAAACAAACATATTTACTGACCTGAGTGACATTGTAGTGCTACCTAGTCTACCAAGGTAGCTGCTCTTTCCATCTCAGAAGACTTGGCTTAAACAAACATATTCATAATTATACAAAGATAGTCATAATCATGAATTTTTTAATTATTACAGAAAATATTTGTTGTCTTTTTTGTTTTACATATCCCTGCAATAATTATGAATGCTGTCACTCAGTTACCCAGGGCTAAGGCCAAGTCCTAGGCTCAGAAATTCACAAAGATGAATCAGATATAAGCACCCCAAAGGGAGCATACTCTTCCACCAAATGTTCTAAATTACCTCCCCCTTGTCTACTGCTCAGATACAAATAAATCTCCTGTTGCATTATCCAAAACTATAAAGGAAACTGATCAACTACATTTGGCCGCTAAACAGTAGTCTATGATGTGTTAATGAAAACCATATTATGACAAATTGGGAAATTGTTTTTCAGAAGAAGTCCTCCTTGGAGGAGATATAAGCATTAAAATGTCCATTTTAAATCCTCTGACAGTTGTAACTATATTTTTCAATAACCCCCCACCCTAAAATGATAAAATATTTGCAAAACAAACAAGTGTCAGCAGAAGATGATATGTTCCCCAGCCCAACATATCTGAAAGGGCAAATCATCTGACAGTTCGAATCATTTCCATGGAAGTCATGAAAAATATAAATGCCATATATCTGTAATCAGCAAAATGCACCACTTCAAGATCTGCCTCATATATCTGCCAAGATATGTTTAAAGATTTCAAATGCATTTTGAGTTGTGCTTTGGAAACAAAGCTCATCCCTCCTGTTCAAGACTATGTGTGCAACGTTTCCATGGAACCTGGGACAAACATAAATGCCCCAACTCAGTAAATAGCAAAAGGCACCACTTTGAAGGTCTACCTCACATATTCTGCAGAAAGATATTAAGAAGGTTTCAAGCTGTGCTCCAAAAACAGAGCCCATCCCTCCCTTTTAAGGCTATGTACGGATCGTTTCCATGTAAACCAAGAAAAATAGAAATGACAAAAATCTGTAAAGTGCAAAAGGCACCACTTCGATGTTGTGGTGGATAACAGGATCACAGGAAATCTCAACAGTGATTTATCCTTCCATATCTGCTAACAGCAATAAATTCCTCCAAAGTGTATGTTGACAAATTGAATATACAATGAGATCCTGGATACCCAGAAACATACGTTTTAGTGTAAATCATCCAGATAACTGGATTTTTTCAAATTTGTACACCTCATGGAAAATTCAAATTGTTCATGAAGTTTACTACTTGAATATACACATGCATATCAAGGCTTAATTGAATGTCTGAAGATCTTCTTGCACATAGTGCAACCTCAGGTAATAAATAAACTTGTGGCACCAGACAAGAATAGGTTGCGCCTGATTATTTTGAACATCATGAAATAATATTACTCTGATAAGATAACTTCAGTTTACTTCACAAAATTTCATGCCATGAACTACAATATTCAGTCCATGTCTGTGCAGTCATCAGAGTCACTAATCAAGCCAGTGGCTCATCATTCTGTATTTCAGCTGAAATCTGTTGTTTGGAGAGCCAACTATTAACATGCATTTATTGTGGCTATTCACTCAAATACAGGAATTAAAGTTTCTGAACACTGGAAGAATATGGCTGCTGACAGAGGTCACACTAAGGGAACTTAGTGAAGTGAGAGCACATGTGGACGGGTAGAGCGGCAGGGACAGGAGTGGGAGGTCTTATTTTTATCTCACTTTTAGCAGTATCCCAGCAATATCATGGCAGAAACACTAGACATGAGCTTCACACTTTACCCATGTAGGGAATTAAACCCAGGTCTTCTTCAATACTGAAAGGGATGTCCACGCCCAACCATAACATGGCTCCAAACTCCTCAAAGAATGTGACTCCAATAGCAAGGCACACTAACCCTAAGGCATCAAGGGGGTGCCCCACCCATACCATGGCACCCTAATCCTACGACTGTAAAAGGGGTGCCCCACCCATACCATGGCACCCTAATCCTACGACTGTTAAAGGGGTGCCCCACCCATACCATGGCGCGATAATACTAAGACTGTTAAAGGGATGTTCCAACCACAGCATGTCACCTTAACCCTTTAAAGGGGTATCCCACCCATAGCATGTCACTCTAACCTCCAGATGTTAAAAGGGGTGTTCCACTCTTAGCACGCTACCCTAACCCTAACAGTGTCCCAAAATGAGGAAGATGAACAATACTAATGATGAATGACTGGAGCCTATGCAAATGACAAAGATAGCACCTTGTATGGAGAAACACAGGAGAATACACAAGAAGGTCCCCGATTGTCATGTCATGCCAACAAGTAAGTGTCTCAACTAATATAAATAATAAAAACAGTAACTGCGAGACTTCAGATTTGTTCCTGTAGTATTTGAGTCAGAGGATTGGAATACAAAAGTTTAACTATTCATATTGACTTATACCCTGAAACTGGAACGAAGAAATTTATACAGGATAATTCTGCTTGGTCAGCCGGTGTTTGTGGTCAGCCACACTGACAAAAGTGCTGCAAGAATATTAATGTCAGAATGCTCATGTAAGACTCTCTTAGCTCTGTCACTAAATTTGGTTTCAAACAACATCTCTATCTTACTGGCTGTCGGTACAATTATTTCCCTAGGATAAAACCTCTCGTACCTGTGACACCTTCAGTGAGTGAGCGAGTGAGTGAGTGAGTAAGTGAGTGAGTGAGTGAGTGAGGTGAGTTTTATGCTGCATTCAACAATATGATAGGTATATGGCAACAGTCTATAAGTATTCGAGTCTGGACCAGACAATCTAGTGATCACCAGCAGGAGCATCAATCTGCACAACTGGGATCCAATGGCATGAGTCAAACAAGTCAGTGAGCCTGACCATTCGATACCGTTAGTCAGACCAGTGCTGGACAACCACTGAAACACTCAACCTGTTGCAGGATCATTACCTGAGACACCCTCAGAACACAGCTAGACAACCACTGGAACACTTAACCTGCTGCAGGGTCATAATCCTCACAGACAGATCAAGCAAATTCCTGTGCCAAGGAGCATCTTACCAAAACTCCTTTGAAGTACTTACAAAGAAACACCCTGAGTGATCTGAGTGACACCAAGATCTCTGCACCATATGGAAGACTTGGCTTCAACAAACTTATTCATAATCATACAAACATATTCATTATCATAAACTTTTAAATTATAACAGAAAATATTTTATTTTCAAAATAGTGGTTTCCCTGCAATGATCATATATGCTGTCAATCAGTTTCCCTGGCCCTTGTATCCAGCTAGGCACAAACAATTCACAATGCTGTAGCAGACAAAAAGCACATCAAAGGGAGCATACTCTTCCCCCAAATGTTCTAAATTACCTCCCCCTTGTCTACTGTTCAGATACACATACAAATAAATGCCCTGTTGCATAATACACCAGAACAAAGGAAACTGATCAACTACATTTGGCAGGCGAATGGTATGTCTACGGTGTGTTAATGAAAACTCTATTATGTGCCCTTGGTGGCATGAGGGGTAAAACAAACCTTTACATACACCGCCCTGGTGTAGTGTGTCAGTAAGTGTATGATCATACATTCTACCCAAGAATATGATTGCAATCAAGGTGTACAGAGTCAGAATTGGAATTTTTACCCATCCGACAGGTACCCGACAAGTCAGACAAGAGACAGTGAGTACTGGAAATATGTGGCCGGCTCTGATTTTCCCTTTAGCCTGTTTATCTGCCTATTACTGTAGGGGATCCATATGTCAGCATCTTTCTGTGTTATAAACTGGTGCGGAAATTTAAATGTTAACGCATATTTGCCAAAAGAAACAACTATCTTTTGTGTAGTGTGTGACGTCACAGGTTTTGCATGTGACCTGGTTTTGTCTATGACATCGCAGGATAGGCCCCACATGTACACCAGGGGCATGTTCAGAACTGCGAGCGCCCTCCTCTCTTGAGTGCTTGCATGAGTCCTGAAGAGATAAGAGATATTTTAATGAGCGGGATGTGTGACGTCAAATCAGGACTATCCAACTTGAAATCTGAAGTTAAAGCAATGAACTCAAAATGTATTTATCTGGATAAAAGGGTTAGTGAGCTCAAGTGAGACATTAACCATGTAAAAGAGAACCATGATGTTATGTACAATGACATTGATGACCTAAATGAGAAAGTGGAATGTGTATCCACAAGATTTTCTCGTAATGACTTTGAACCCTCATCTCCTGCTCTGTAGGACGTCAGCCAAGGCCTGGACTTTATTTCACATGGAATTTCTAGCCTTGAGACTGGTAGTACTGACAGCTACATACACTACGATAAGCCTTTCAGTGAGGGTAGTGAGGGAACATTTAACTTCCTCTGTTGGAACATGAATGGTCTTAAAAACATAATACATGACCCTGACTTTATCAATTATTTACTTGATTTTCAAGTTATATGTCCAGTAGAAGATATATTCTGCAACCCTGCTATCAAGTTGTCCCAGTATGGATGACTTTCTGGTGTGTGTGTCTATCAGTCACTCAGTAAACCTTGTAAATTGATAAAAACAGACATTTATATCTTTGTGTGTCTTAACTTCACAAAGGATATATTCTTAACCGATAGAAATATTAATTTACTATGTACGTACATACTCACCAGCGGGTTCGTCTTATTATAGTCAGTCTCCATCAAAATGTTTTCATTGTCTAATGTGGCCGAATTAAGTGATTCGCATACATTGTTGTGTGGTGACATGCACACTCGAACAGATGAGGGTAATGACCCACAGGTTTTTGTCAATGATGATAGACCCAGCTAACATCACGTAACTGGGCCAGGACTGAAGTCAGAGTATCAGGCCCATTTAAGGCATTCTGGAACTGGGCCTGTACTATTTTGCAAACTGGCCTAAGGCAGAGAACAAAACACAAGTTTATCCATATGAGTTTAATTCCTCCTGAAATGAACTTATGTTTTTGAATTAGATACACAAACAGGGTTTGAGTGATATAAAAACATGGCATACATGATAAATGCCCGAATGTTAAATTTTCAAAATGGTTTTGTCTCAGCAAAAGTTATACTGCATGTTATTATTCAAAATTTAGCTCAACACTTAACGTGAGTAGCAAAAGTAGACTCTACAAGTGATTCAGAACAAAGATTGTTACTATTTAGAGTCACATTCCATCAGTTTACACTCAGAAATATGGCACGTGTCCACCTCTACCTTTTGGAGATAATCTCCCACAATTCCCCTGGCAGGAAGTGCACTGCCTATACTGGGCCAGTACAGCATTGTGGTGTTGTGTTTACTGTAGCCATCCATATGTGGCCCAGTACAGTTTTGCCTGTAACAGGCCACCAAAGGAAAATAAGCACTGGTACAATACTGGCTCTCTACTGGTGTACCTTATGCCAGTACCAATGGTACAGGCTAGAACGATGCCAGCACTGGCCCAGTAATGTCATGTTAGCTGGGAAATATCAACATTGAAGAGGAGGATATCACAGTTAATAATCAGAATCATGATACTGTCATCAATAAGTTCAGACAAAACTTGATAGGACTTTCTTATGTATTTAAGCTATTTATCATTAATAGCAGTGTCCGGAGACGAACAAGGTGAATTCACCTTCATGGGTCAACAAGGTGATAGTGTTAACGACTATTTCATCTCTTCCCCTGACATTTTTTAGTATACCGGCAAGCTGAATATAGGGGTTCAGCTAGAATCTGGTCATTTGCCACTGGAACTAATCTGTAGGTTTCCTAACTTGAAAACATGGAATACCTCGTCACAAGGCTTATTTGACAAAATCATCTGGAATGATGCTCTTTGTCACACTTTTTGAAAATCTATAACTGAATTATGTCCATGGAATTCAGACATTTGAGATAAACTTAACAGTAGCATTGAAGACGCTATTGACAATTTCATATGCATGACTGTAGAGTCTGCTAGTTGCATGAAGAAACATACATTGAAACCCCAGAAGATGATACTGCTAAACTGTGAGTGTAAAATTGCATGAAGGGTTGCACGAAAATCACTTAGGAATTTTAAAAAACATCGTAAGGATTTCAAAAACATTGTAACAGGAGATTCTCTGTAAGGAAAGAAATAGATACAAAACTTTGTGTAGAACAAACAAATACAAAGATTCAAGAATAGACCAATCATTGGCAATACAACTACTAAAACATCATAGCTTGCTCGTTTTTAATGGGGGTTTTAGAGACGATTCTGTGTTTAATAATTTTTGCACAAGCACTGACATGCAAGATAATGCAATAAGTGTAACATTTGAAAATAATTTAGACCCAGAAGCACTTTTATTAGATTCGCCCATTACAGATCAGGAAATTTGTTGACACACTTCAAAACTGGAAAATCAGCTGGTTTGGACAACGCTGTTGCAGAAATGTTGAAGTGTTCACAATCTATAATTATGCCATTTTATAATAAGTGCTTTAACACGGTGTTCGAGACTGGTATATTTCCATGCAGCTGGGCAATATCAGTTATCATCCCTGTACATAACAAGAGTCATCATAAGATGACATATTCCCCCTGGCCCCAACACACAAATGTTAGTTATCATCCCTGTACATAACAAGAGTCATCAGAAGATGACATATTCCCCCTGGCCCCAACACACAAATGTTAGTTATCATCCCTGTACATAACAAGAGTCATCAGAAGATGACATATTCCCCCTGGCCCCAACACACAAATGTTAGTTATCATCCCTGTACATAACAAGAGTCATCAGAAGATGACATATTCCCCCTGGCCCCAACACACAAATGTTAGTTATCATCCCTGTAACATAACAAGAGTCATCAGATGATGACATATCCCCCTGGCCCCAACATATTTGAAAAGACAAATCATCTGACAGTTACTTGATGTTTTTTTAGACTATGTTTGAATCGTTTAGATGGAAATCATGAAAAGTATAAATGCCATATATTTGTAAACAGCAAAAAGCACCACTTCAAGATCTGTCTCATATATTTGTCAATATCTGTTGAATGATATGAAATGGTTTTCAAGTTGTGCTCCGGAAACAAACCCCAACCCTCCAATTTGAGACTAAGTCCGAATTGTTTCCATGGAAACTGGGAAAAATATAAATGCCAAAACTTTGTAAATAGCAAAAGGCACTACTTTGTGGTCTGCCTCAAATATGTGCTTAAGCTTTGCTGAAAGATATTAAACAGTTTTCGAGTTGTGCTCCAGAAACGAAGCCCATCCCTACATTTTTAGACAAGTCAGACTTGTTTCCATGGAAACCCAGAAAATGATAAATCACCAAAATCTGAAAAACAGCGAAAGGCACTACTTTAGGGTCTGCCCTAATATCCGACAAGATTTGCAGAAAGTATTAAGTATGTTTAAGTTCTGTTTCAGAAACAAAGCCCATCCCTCCCTTTTGAGACAAAGTCCGGATTGATTCCATGGAAACCCAGAAAATAATAAATGACGAAAACCTGTAAACAGCAAAAGTCACCACTTTGGGGCAAAATCAGTCAGTTGGCGATGTGAATCATTTTTTGTATCCATTCCAAGAAACAGTCATTAATATATTTAATCGAGACTGGCATTCGGTTATAGATAATAGTTCACACTATGATTCCTATCGAACGTTTAAAACCCTACTCCAACCAGAAAAGTACAGATCACTTTTAACATCCCAAAAATTGAGAAAGTAATTAATACGATTTAGATTAGGACTATCATACTTAATGACGAAGGAAGACGTGTGTCCATGGACAGATATGAAACAATTTGCCCTTTATGTAAATTAAACCAGAACTGGAGGGATGGTGGTTTTAACATTGTCTATCAAAAGCCAGAAGAAGGCTAACACATATCCCATCCGTGATGGAGAATTACGATGTAGATGATCATTTAATGAAGTTAATGGCAGTAACTGTAAGTAGATAATTTAACTCCACCACTTTCAACGGCCCAGTGGCCATGAGAGCATTTGCCTACAAATCAGAGACTTGTGGTTCCAATCCCGCTTCGGAAAACATTTGTACTTTGAGCTTGATTTTGAATGATATTTTTCAACTGATTTCAAACACTCATGTATCATTTGAATGCTGATGTTCATATAAAGTAAGGAAAAGTTCAACCTGGGAAGGGGTCTTTCTAGAGAAAAGTAAAACCTGGCCTCCAAAACGAAAACCTCAAATGCGTTTTTTCTGGGTACACAAGAGATGACTTAATATATAGTGAGAAGCACACAAGTTTATATATATACTAAGTACAAAAATTAAGGGAACCCTTGGTTTTGTTCTGCATGTTTAATTTCATTATTGGTCACAATGTGAAAAGACTTTGATTGACTTAGTAGCAAGTGTGTCCACCTCGTGCAGCCACACAAGCTCGACACCTTGACGGCATGCTGGACACCAATCGCCGGATTGTCCCCCTTGGAATCAAGCCCCACTCTCGCTGTAATGCTGTGCTTAACTCGTCAAGATTGACTGGTGCAGGATCCATGCAACGGACTCTTCGCCCTAAAACATCCCACAAATGTTCAATAGGGGACAGATCTGGGGATTTGGCAGGCCATGGTAACGTTGCAACGGCTTGTTGCAGAAAGTCTATGCAACTCTAGCCCTGTGAGGACGAGCATTATCGTCCTGAAAGACAAAGTTTCGACCACCTCTTTGAGCGAATGGAACAACATGGGGCTGCACAATTTCATCAACATAGCGTTGACCTGACAGATTCCCACGGACGGTGACCAAATCTGTCTTCCTATCGAATGAGATTCCACCCCAGACCATGACAGACCCCCCCCCCCCCCCCCCCACCATAAGAATCATGTTCTTGTACAGTGTTGCCACAATAACGCTCCCCTCGACATCACCATACACGGATACATCCGTCAGTGAACCTCAAACAAAAGCGGGACTCATCGCTGAACATCAAATGTCTCCAGTAACGGTTGCTAAGCCTGTGACATTGTTGAGCCCACTGTAATCAGAGACGCCTGTGATTAGCTGTCATGGACACACCTTTGAATGGACTTTGATTTGAGACCTCTGTCAAGGAGCCTATTTGATACGGCAGAGTTGGAAATCTGCACACCCGTGGCTCTAAAGAACTCAGTTTTCAGTGCTGGAGCAGTGACAAATCTGGTATTCAGAGCAATAATGCTCAGGAGCGTTTCTTGTCTTGGTGTGGTTTTACAACGTCATCCACAACCAGGTCTGAGTTTCACATCACCCGTTTGATGGTAGACATTGATGAGACATGAAATGATGCTCTTTCATTTCCTGGAAAACTGTGCTACACGATCCTGGGACTGCCCGCCCTCTATCATGCCTACTGCTTGCCATTTCTGTGCATTTGACATGTAATGTTTTGGTGGCATTTTTTCCAATGAGAGAGACTCAACAACAACGTGAATTTTTGACGCTTACTCGCACGTGCAACAAGCAATGCACATGCATCATGTACAGTTGACATTGAAGTTAAACATGGCTCAGTTTCCAGTGGATAATGTGCTGCGTCCGGATACAGTAGTCAAGAGACTTTTGTGTCACATTCATGTTTACTATATATTGAATCAGTTCCCTTAATTTTTGTACTTAGTATATATAATGCATGTAACTCCAATGTATATGGGCCGGAGACCTGAAATACAGTAAACATCTTTGACTTTGACTTGACAAACTGGGAAAATTCTAACTCACCAGCTGAACTCATGAAACAACATGAAAACCTCAAGGAAATATGTCATTTTTGGGTAAGGGAGGATCTGTCACCTGAGGGGAAGGATCTGTCACCTGGGTGAATCTACACGGTGACCTGGGGGAGGATCTGTAATCTGGGGGGATGATGATGTCACCTGGGAGAATATGACATCTGGGAGAATGTATCACCTAGGTGAATCTACATGGTGTCATGGGGGAGGAGGCCCCTGTCATGCCCGTGGGAGGATATGTCACCTGGGGTAGGGAGTCCCTGTGATCTAGGGGGAGAATGTGTCACCTGCGGGAGGGAGTCCCTGTGATCTAGGGGGAGAATGTGTCACCTGGGGGAGGGAGTCCCTGTGATCTAGGGGTAGAATGTGTCACATGGCTAAATGTAAATGTGACCTTGGGTAGGGGTCCCTGTCATCTGGAGGAGAATGTGTCACCTGGGGAAGGGGGACTCTTTCATCTTGGGGAGAATGGGTGAGCATGGTCATATGAGTGAGGGAGTCCCTGTCACCTGGGTGAATCTACTTGGTCACATGGGTGAGAGAGTCCCTGTCATTGGTGGCAGATGCGGAAGTGGGCGATTGTCTTATCTTGGAGGGGTTAGATGTGTCATCTGAAAGGGGGAGGGGTATCTGTCATCTGGGGGGAGGGGCAGCATTTTGCCTCGACCAACAAACACTTGGACGCCCACTCCAGAAAGAGGAGGGGGATCTGTCATCTCACGGGTAGAGATGTGTCACCAGAAGGGGGGGGGGGGGGGTAATCTGACTACATGGGGGTACATGTGTCACCTGATGGTAGATGAAACTCTCATCTGGGGGGAGGGGGGTATAGATGTGTCACCTGAAGGGGGAGGTGGTATCTGCCATCTGGGGGTAGTGGGGTCGGTAGATGTGTCCTTTGAAGATGGAGGGGTATCTGTCTCAGGGGCATTGATGTGCCACCTGAAGTGGGAGGGGGATCTGTCAACAGGGGGAAGTCCGGGGGGTGGTAGATGTGTCACCTGTAGGGGGAGGGTCACCTGAAGGGGTTGGGGCAGCATGTTACCTCGACTAACAAACATTGATCATGTGGACTGGTGGGTGAAAGGATGCACAAAACTGCTCTACATGAAACAAACACATTATGAAGTCCTGGATGTGTTGTGGATACAATGAATAATACATTAAGTCTGACTGGACACAATGAATCGGTCTTCTGTGTCCATTCTCTACATGTGTGAGTATTGGACACACGTTTAATTGGATGCACATTTACGCATTGTGATAAACCAACAAGGGGGTCCTCAAACAGATCTATTTGACCACATGAACATTTTCAGAAAATTGTTTTAACTACTTCACCATTTCTTAAGCAAATCCTTCACCTGAAGCTATGATACTGAATACACACTGTGATACAAATCTTCTCATGCTATGTTCTATCTGGTCATTAAACATTAAGCTTTGTAAACCCCCTGAAGACTGGATTAATCTACCTTGTTATGTAGTAACTACTCACTAGACATACCTGATTCAAGCACATTTCCAGGCAGTAACCTTTAACAATGTTTAACCTAAGGCAACACTTAAACCTACAGCTGTACAAACCACCCTAAGGACACCCTGAAGACACCCAGTAGTAAACAACTCCAACCTAGGATATATCTGGTCTGTGTACTGGACCAGTTCACAAGTATCACCTAAACCTGAAGCTATACAAACCACCCTGAAGTCACCCAGTAGTAAACAGCTCCAACCTAGCACATATCTGGTCTGCGTACCGGGCCAGTTCACAAGCATCAACTAAACCTCAAGCTATTTTAACCACCATTCCACCAAAACAATGATGTACACTGTCCTTATGCACAATCGGTTTGATAATTGGACCATTTCCAGAGAATACCACGAACTTGACGCTATACAATCCACCCTTAAGATGTATGGCTTTAACATTTACCCATGCTATGATGTATTTGGCTTCCATTTCACTACTTCACCATTTCTGGACACTGTTGCATGTAAGTTTTACATTTAACCCTTCCGACCCTCACAAAACCAACCTGAACATGAAATGCTCACAACAAAGTCTGTTTGACAACTCCAGCTCTTTTTCAAATTTCTACAAATCACCCTTTACATACTGTGTTAACCAAATCTACCCAAGCTATCGTGAATCTGATTTCCATCCCATTCTACTGGACCACTTTACCATTACTAGAAAATACATTTATTCTGTAATATTTGATACAGAGTCTTACCACTACACCACAGCCACACCTAAAGCCCTTGATACACCAATCAGTTAAACCTACCTGAATTATCATGTATCCATCCTCCATAATCTCCAGGGCATACGTTCTGATAACTTTCCACTTTACCCTGGATGCATCTATGGTTCCGATGAGTTTTTAACTTTAAATTGTACATTTATATACTTATCCTTATCTCATGATTTGCACGTCTCTCTCTTGCTTTGCATACATGAAGTTTCATATGAACAAATGGTGAAATATTTACATCTCATCTACTGCAGTACACATGTAGACACCACATGGATATGGCTCAATTATTTGTCAGATAGAACAAGAGTCATCACAAGATGACATATCCCCCTGGCCCCCACATGCTTGAAAGGACAAATAATCTGAAGGTTACTTGATGTTTTTTTAGACTAAGTTTGAATTGTTTCCATGGAATTCAAGAAAAATATGAATGCCATATATCTCTAACCAGCAAACGTCACCATTTCAAGATCTGTCTCATATATCTGCCAAGATCTGTTGAAAGATATAAATCACAAAAAACCTGTAAATCCCAAAAGACACCACTTTGGGGTCTGCCACACATATCTACCAAGTTATACTGACTTTTATTACTCGCCCGTGGAAGATACTGCAGTGTAATATTTTCATTTCAATATTACACTAGTGTAATATCGCTTGACGTATGACGTCAAAATGGTTCAAAGTTGTGATGTCGCAATGCTAATGTTGATGTCGCGAATTTACTAGACCTTGCTTGAGTTGAAAGCTGAGGGTCCTCACACTGTAGGCAATTTCGCTGCAGTTTCTGTCAATTTATGTTGGCGAGTAATAAACAGAATACCATTTTCATTAAACTCGTTAAAGATTTAGCATCAAACTCACTTTCGCTCATTTGATACCAAATCATTATAACTTGTTTAATAAAAATGGTATTACACAGAAGGTCGTTTAGTATCCTCTATATATTAAGAAGTTTTTGAGTTCTGCTACGGCAATGAAAGACACCTCATACTTTTGAGACTATGTCCGAAACGTTTCCATGGAAACTGAGAAAATAATAAATCACAAAAACCAGTAGATAGCAAAAGGCACCACCTTTGGTTCTGATTGATATGTCTACCAAGTTTTGCACAAAAACATAGAACAGTTTTGTAGTTCTGCTCCAGAAATGAAGCCCACCCCACCAAAACGGACCTTGGAAAAACAAAAACAAAAAAATAAATAGAAATGCCCAAACTCTGTAAATAGCAAAAGGCACAACTATAGGTTGAGATTATTATATGTATCAAGTTTGGTCCAAAAACATGGAACAGTTTCTGAGCTCCGTGAAACAAAATGATAGACGGACAGACAGACAGACGAGGCGTTGACTATATCCCCCCGCATTACATGCCAGGGCATAACAAGTCAACATGTAATTATGCTGGGGTGTATAAACATACAAATATCTTTCACGGAGCAAAGAAAATGTCTTTAATGCATGTTAATTCATTGGCATCGGGGAAAAATACCCCATTGTTCATGTTACATTGAAGTGACAGGGACTCCCTCCTTACAACTCTGCTCACGGTCAACTGGTGCACATTGACGGTATCACTGACAACATTCTGAAATGAACCTGTAGCGCAGAAGTGCAAGGCAATGAGCACTACGGTGGATGTCATCTCTGAGTAAATGAACAATCCTAAATATGTTGACTCTCCGAAACCTGAACTGACTATGAAGATCTAGATCGTCAAACAATTCCTAAAGGTTCATTCTGTCTCTGAATATCCTGTTTCTGTTCAAGTGCCGTCTGCGGTGTCGATAGACTATGCCTGGCTTACTCCGTCTAGGTAGGTGGCGTAATTCCAGGACATAAAGTAAGGCGTAACTTTACTAACAACATGGATGCACATTACGGTGCAGTTCACATTTACGACCCAAGTTGAATTTGTGCCTGAGATATGCATACAGCCACAGGATTGGCTGGTGTACAACACTGACCAATGTACTCTACCTCCCTTTCAGACCGACGGAGTTCAGTACAGGGGTGGCTGGTGTACAACACTGACCAATCCACACTACACCCGTGTAAGACAGACAGAGTACAGTACAGGGATAGCTGGTGTACAACACTGACCAGGGTACTCTACCTCCCTTTAAGACTGTGAGTGTACAGTACAGTTGTGACTGGTATCGAACACTGACGTACAGTAAATGGATGGCTGGTATCCACCACTGACCAGAGTACTCTACCTCATTTGAAGACTAACAATGTACAGTACAGAGGTGGTTGGTATCAAACACTGACCAATGTACACTACAAACCATTAAGACCGACAGTGTACAGTACAGGGATGGCTGGTGTCCAAAACTAACCAGTCAAATATACAACACTTTAAGACCAACAGAGTACACTACAGGGATGGCTGGTGTCCAACATTGACCACACTGTGCTCTACGTCCTTTTAAGACTGGCAGTGGTACAGTACAGGGGAGGATGGTGTCCAGCACTCAGAGACCAGTGTACTCTACATGTGTCTAGGACTGACAGTGTACTGTAGAAGGGTGGTTCGTATCCAAGACTGAGCAATGTAGTCTAATTACAGAACGACAGTGTACAGTTCAGGGGCGGCTGGTGTACAACACTGACCAGGGTACTCTCCTCCCTTTAAACTTGACTTTCAACAAAACAGAGGTTGCTAGTGTCCAGCACTGGCCAGTGTAATATACATACCATAAAGGTGACAGCGTACAGTAAACGGATGGCCGGTATCCAACACTGACCAAAGTACTCTACCTCAGTTGAAGACTGACAGTGTACAGTACAGAGGTGGTTGGTATCAAACAATGACCAATGTACACAACAAACCATTAAGACCGACAGTGTACAGTACAGGGGTGGCTGGTGTCCAGCACTGACCAAAGTACTCTACATCCCTTTAAGACTGACAGTAAACACTACAGGTATGGCTGGTGTCCAACACTGACCAGTGTACTCTACATCCATTTATGACTGACAGTGTACTGTAGAAAGGTGGTTCGTATCCAACACTGACCAATACAGACTGACAGTGTACAGTACAGGGATAGCTGGTGTACAACTCTACCTCCCTTTAAGACTGACAGTGTACTGTATAGGGGTGGTTAGTTCACAATGACCAGTGTAGTCTACCTCCATTCAAGACCGACAGTGAGTACAAGGGTGGCTAGTGTTCAGCAATGACCACTCTACTCTACCTCCCTTTAAGACTGACAGTGTACAGTACAGGGGTGGCTGGTGTACAACACTGACCAATCCACACTACACCCGTGTAAGACAGACAGAGTACAGTACAGGGATAGCTGGTGTACAACACTGACCACTGTACTCTACCTCCCTTCAAGTCTGTGAGTGTACAGTACAGTTGTGACTGGTATCGAACACTGACGTACAGTAAACGGATGGCCGGTATCCAACACTGACCAAAGTACTCTACCTCAGTTGAAGACTGACAGTGTACAGTACAGAGGTGGTTGGTATCAAACAATGACCAATGTACACAACAAACCATTAAGACCGACAGTGTACAGTACAGGGGTGGCTGGTGTCCAGCACTGACCAAAGTACTCTACATCCCTTTAAGACTGACAGTAAACACTACAGGTATGGCTGGTGTCCAACACTGACCAGTGTACTCTACATCCATTTATGACTGACAGTGTACTGTAGAAAGGTGGTTCGTATCCAACACTGACCAATACAGACTGACAGTGTACAGTACAGGGATAGCTGGTGTACAACTCTACCTCCCTTTAAGACTGACAGTGTACTGTATAGGGGTGGTTAGTTCACAATGACCAGTGTAGTCTACCTCCATTCAAGACCGACAGTGAGTACAAGGGTGGCTAGTGTTCAACAATGACCACTCTACTCTACCTCCCTTTAAGACTGACAGTGTACATTACAGGGGTAGCTGGTGTCCAACAGTGACCAGCCTACTATACATCCCTTTAAGACTGACAACCAATTTCATCGGTTCCCAATTGTGCAGATCAATGCTCATATTGTTGATCACTAGATTGTGTGGTCCAGACTCGATTATTTACAGACCACCGCCATATAACTGGAATATTGCTGAGTGCGACGTACAACTAATCTCACTCACTCATTCACTTAAGACTGACAGTGTACAGTACAGGAGTGGCTGGTGTCCAGCACTGACCGATGTACTCTATCTCCCTTTATTGCTGAAAGTGTACAGTACAGGGGTGGCTGACATCCAACACTGACCAATGTAGTGGTCAATGAGGCCGATAAGGGTGAATACTGAGAAGTTATTACATGCTTTAATGATATTTTCAGTAAATGGAATATTTAAGGAGACACCAACCCTATTTTAGGCCAATTATGTAATTTGGCCAAACTTCACCTGTGTAAGCCCTAGTGGCACATTTCATTATGTGGACAAAGGTTGATATTCTTGTTTAACTTTACTAGTGAATACCATTTTTGTCACAGTGCCATGATATAACTGACATCTGCCGCATCAACCAACACCTGGGAGACACCAACATCTGCTATACATCAAAAGTAGATATTAAACATACGTTATTCCTGCTGCTACTGACAGGATATTGTGGCCCATTTCAGTTAACATCTTTAAAGTGGAACCTCCCTTATCCAGAAACCTGTTATTCCTGCTGCTAACATAATGCTGTGGCCCATTTTAGTTATCTTTCAAAGTGGAACCTCCCTTATCCAGAAACCTGTTACTCCTGCTGCTACTAACAGGATACTGTGGCCCATTTTAGTTACCATCTTTAAAGTGGAACCTCCCTTATCCAGAAACCTGTAATTTCTGGTGCCATCATACTTACGTAGGGCTTCTGCAAATGATAATGCCCTGAAATGTAGCATGACCATAATTATTGTTAAAATGGATAGAATTTTCAATATAATAAAAACAAAGAATGGCATATGTTTTGAAGCATTTACTGCAAACAACAAACTATGGATGTCACTGCCATCACTTTGTACAAATATGGAAATGTCATAAAACAAAACACATGACATCACTATTGAGAGTGACCACATTCCACCTTGACCTTTGCCCATACTACCGGCCACCATTTTTTAATCCTCAACAATGTGAGAGTTCCAGTTGATGGTTTCACTTCAGCATGTTGTAATTCATGGTACAACCAGTTAAAGGTGGCACCAACAAGGAAGCACATAATGGCACAGGTGGTCTGCCTCACCATCCCTGAACCACACATTTTGCCTTATGCCAAGCCTTCTCTGTAGTGCTAAAGCCTTATAGTCCACTGCATTATGTTCACTTTTAATTTTCAGTTAAAAAAATTTGGAGATTTGTTTCTCTGTGTGTTTTTACACTCTTTAACTGAAGCAAGTCTAGATTTCCTCAGTAATCTTGGGTCTCCCTGAGGCTTCTTTTAAAATGGGTTTGTTTGTTACTGTCAAAATTATATATATTCAGAGAATAAGCCTTAGTCTAGTACATGTGATGAATGCCAGTCACACATACAGTCTTGATAATACTGAACCCAAGTTCAAATGAACCATAGATGATTGAACATCTCGAGCTGAGCTCCTTATGATGTCACCTAACATTGGACATGATAATGGCCCATCGTCAAGCTCCAGATGCCTACAAGCCAATGTTACTTGACAGATCTGGATACCTACTTATCACAATTAGAGTCAGATTTGTCGTAGTCTGACTAATATATGCGATGTTGTCTCAATGGAAAGAAGATCTAAATAAATCTCAACAGCGACTCAGATCTTCACATATCTGGTAACAGCAATAATTTCCTCCAAAGTTTATGGTCACTTCTACATGAATACACAATGAGACCCTGCATACCCAAATACATTAAATCGTCCAGATAACTGGACTTTTTTGCTTTTATACACAAGGAAAATCCAAAACGTTAATGACTGCATGTTACTAATTGAAAAAAAACCACATGATTATAAGGGCTTAATTTAATGAATTAAGACCTTGCACACATAACCTTAGGTAATAAATAACCCTGTGACACCAGACAAGAACAGGTTGCACCTTCTGCTCAATATACAATATTATTTAACTCTAGAGTGATGGCACTGATTATTTAGAACATCATTGTAAAAAAAAACAAAAAAATATTCCTCTGATAAGATAACTTCTTTATACATTTCTGACCTCTGGGAGAATATGGCTGCTGACAGAGGTCTGAGGATCTTGGAGGGGTACAGTGGTACGGACAGGAGTGGTAGGTTTTTGTTCTACAGCAATATCCCAGCAATATTACAGCGTGAACACCAGACATGAACGTCACACATTGCACCCATGTGGGGAATTCAAACTCCAGTGCAGCAGTCCAGAATAACCCCCTACAAGATTATACCATGAGGTAAACTATAGGCTAGCCCGTTCTATACCCTGGGGTAATTTCTGGACTAGGCCTAAGTATACCCCTCCAGCCCACAAAAAATCTGTAAAGAGTTATGTTGACAACTCACTCTGTACGAGTGTGTGACTCTGGGCAGTGTTCTTGGTGTCATTTAGAGGTACTTGTAGCTGTATTTCATTTACATTACTGCATAATACTGGCTGTCTTATGGGAAAGAACCAGTGTGAGAAGAGTTGACAATCCAAGGCAACAAAAAAGACTGAGAGATGAACCAGAGTCAAGCCACCATACTGACTCTACTACCAAACAAATCAAGTCAACCTGTTTGTTCAACCCTATCTTCAAAAATGCTCGAAAGAATTTTGACTGCTGCAGTAGGCTTTATCCTTTCAAAGAACATTTATTTCAGAAGATCAATAGGCTTAACATCACTAATTTGGGGACTTCACAATAGCATATCAAGCTGCTCTCTGCACCATGCAGATTCTCGGAAGACTTGACTTCAACAAACATATTCATAATCATAATTTTTTAATTACTGCTAAACAAGAGCCATCAGCAGACGATACATCCCTCCAGCCCCCACACATTTGACAGGTCAAATCATCTGGCAATTACTTGATGTTTGTTTAGACCCTTTGAATCGTTTCCATGGAAATCATGAAAAATATAAATATATAACTAAATATATCTGTCAACAGCAAAAGGCACCAATTCAAGATCTGCCTCATATATCTGCCAAGATCTCTTGAAAGATATGAAATGGTTTCGGAGTTGTGCTCCAGAAAAGAAGCCCATTCCTCCATTTTGAGAGGTCTCAATGGTTTCCACGGAAAAAAGGAAAAATAAAAATGCCAAATCATAGTAAACAGCAAAAGGCACCACTTTGTGGTCTGTGTCACATATATGGCAAATTTTGCTGAAAAATATTAAGAAGGTTTCAAGCTGTGCTCTGGAAAAGAAGCCCATCCCTCCCCTGTTGATCTGCTTCCACAGAAAATTGGAAAATGATAAATCACCAAAATCTGCAAATAGCAAAACTCACCACTTTAGGTTCTGCCTCACATATCTGCCAAGATTTGCAGAAAGATATTAATTAGTTTTTAAGTTGTGCTCTGGAAACAAAGCCAGTCCCTCTATTTTGAGACTAAGTCCAAAATGTTTCCATGGAAACCGAGAAAATAATAAGTCTGAAAACCTGTTAATAGCAAGGAACCACTTTAAGTTCTGTCCGATGTATCTACAAAGTTTTGCAGAAAAATATTGAAAGTATTTTTTAGTTCGGCTCTGGAAACGAAGCCCATCCCACCATTAGACTAACACAAAAACGTTCCATGGAAAAAAAACAAACAAACAAACAAAATAAAAAAAAAAGCCAATCATTTGTAAATAGCAAACGGCAGAACAATAGATTAAGTTTATTATATCTATAAAATTTTGGTCTATAAATATTTTTTTAGCTATGCTCCGGAATCAAAATGCTTACTGACGGACAGACGAAGTGTCGACTATATCCCCTTGCATGTAATAAAAACATTTTATGTCTTTTTTTCTACATAACAGTTTCCCTGCAATATTTATATATGCTGTCACTCAGTTTCCCTGGCCTTGGATTCAGCTGGGCACAGTTGATTCACAATCCTGAATCAGACAAAAGCATACCAAAGGGAGCATACTCTACCACCAAATATTTAAATTACCTCCCCCTTGTCTACTGTTAGATACAAATAAATACCCTGTTGCATAATCCACCACTTCGTTGTTCTGGTGGATAACAAAATCACAATAAATCTCAACAGTGATTCATCCTTACATATCTGCTGACAGCAATAATTTACTCCAAAGTTTAGGGTCACTACAACTTGAATGTACAATGAAACCCAGGATACACAGATACATTACAGTTTGCTGTAAATCGTCTTGATAACTGGATTTTATTTTGAAAACCTCATGGAAAATCCAAAACGTTCATGATACACGTATTTAGACCTTCTTGCACATGGTGCAACCTCAGGTAATAAATAAACTTGTGACACTAGACAACAGGTTGCACCTGCAGCTCCATATACAATTATACACAAATCTGGAGTGATGTCACTGATCATTTAGAACATCACAATAATAAGAAAATACTCTGATAAGATAACTTCACTTTTTCTTCACAAAATTTCATGTCATGAACTATAATACTCAGCCACTGTGCGTGTTGTCATCAGAGCCACTAATCAAGACAATGCCACATCTTACTGTATTTCAAATGGAATCTGTGTTCTTTGACAAGCAAACTATTAACATGAATGTATTGTGGCTATGACTGCCAATACAGAAAATGAAGTTTCTTTCTACATTTCTGAACACTGGGACAGTATGGCTGCTGACATATGTCACATTCGGGGGATTTTGTAAAGGGACAGCACATGTGGATGGGTTCAGTGACAGGGACAGGAGTGGGAGGTTTTATTTTTTTCCCACTTTTAGCTACATCCCTGCAATATCATGGCAGGAACACTAGACATGAGCTTCACACACAGTACCTATGTAGGTAATGAAACTTGAGCCCTCTTCAATACTGAAAGGGGTGTCAACCTCCACCCATAAACTGGCTCCTAAACCCACAAAGAATGTGACAAGCATGTGACTCCAATAGCAAGTCACACTAACCATCAAGGGAGTGACCCACCAATACCAAATAGCAAGGCACAAATAGCAAGGCACACTAACCCCAAGATTCTGAAAGTGGTGTCCCTTCCACACCATGGTGCCTTAACCCTTAAGACCTCTAAAGATGACTTCCACCCATACCATGGCACCTAGGAATGAAAGGAATTCCCCACCCACAAGGCACCATTACCCTAAGGCATTAAAGGGGTGCCCCAACCATATCAAAGCACCCAGATCCAAAGACTCTGAAAGGGGTGTTCCATCAATAACATGGCGCCCTAACCCAATGACATCAAAGGGGTGCCCCACCGACAGCTTGACACCATAACCTTAGGACCTTTAAAGGGGTGTTCCTACCATAGCATGGGACCCTAACTATAAGACCTTTAAAGGGGTGCCCCACCCATAGCATGGCACCCTCACCCAAAGACCTTAAAAGGGGTGCCCATGAATAGCATAGTACCCTAACCGCAAGACTCTGTAAGGGGTGTTCCACCCATACCACAGTGCTCTAACCCTAAGATTCTCTAAGGGGTGTCCCACCCATACTATGCCAGCCTAACCCTAAGACTCTGTAAGGGGTGTTCCACCCATACCACAGTGCTCTAACCCTAAGATTCTCTAAGGGGTGTCCCACCCATACCATGCCAGCCTAACCGTAAGACTCTGTAAGGGGTGTCCCACTCATACCACGGTGCCCTAACCCTAAGACTCTGTAAGGGGTGTTCCACCCATGGCAAGGAACCTAACCAAAGGGCATTAAAGGGGTGCAACACCCATACCTTGAGATCCTCACCCTATGAGTGTGGAAAAGGTGCCTCACCCATACATCGCACCCTGACACTAAGACTCTGTAAGGGGTCTTCCACCATATTCTGGCACACTTAACCCTAAGACTCAGAAATGACTGCTTCCACACATACCATGATGCTCTAAGTCTAACACTCTGTAAGGGGTGTCCCACCCATACCATGCCAGCCTAACCCTTAAGAGTCTGTAAGGGGTGTCCCACCCATACTACGCCAGCCTAACCCTTAAGAGTCTGTAAGGGGTGTCCCACCATACCATGCCAGACTAACCCTAAGAGTCTGTAAGGGGTGTTCCACCATACCATGCCAGCCTAACCCTTAAGAGTCTGTAAGGGGTGTCCCACCCATACCACGCCAGCCTAACCCTAAGAGTCTGTAAGGGGTGTCCCACCATACCATGCCAGCCTAACCCTAAGAATCTGTAAGGGGTGTCCCACCCATACCATGCCAGCCTATCCCTTAAGAGTCTGTAAGGGGTGTCCCACCCATACCACGCCAGCTTAACCCTAAGAGTCTGTAAGGGGTGTCCCACCCATACCATGCCAGCCTATTCCTAAGAGTCTGTAAGGGGTGACCCACCATACCATGCCAGCCTAACCCTAAGAGTCTGTAAGGGGTGTCCCACCCATACCATGCCAGCCTAACCCTAAGAGTCTGTAAGGGGTGTCCCACCCATACCATGCCAGCCTATCCCTAAGAGTCTGTAAGGGGTGTCCCACCATACCATGCCAGCCTAACCCTTAAGAGTCTGTAAGGGGTGTCCCACCCATACCACGCCAGCCTAACCCTTAAGAGTCTGTAAGGGGTGTCCCACCCATACCACGCCAGCCTATCCCTTAAGAGTCTGTAAGGGGTGTCCCACCCATACCACGCCAGCTTAACCCTAAGAGTCTGTAAGGGGTGTCCCACCCATACCATGCCAGCCTATTCCTAAGAGTCTGTAAGGGGTGACCCACCATACCATGCCAGCCTAACCCTAAGAGTCTGTAAGGGGTGTCCCACCCATACCATGCCAGCCTAACCCTAAGAGTCTGTAAGGGGTGTCCCACCCATACCATGCCAGCCTATCCCTAAGAGTCTGTAAGGGGTGTCCCACCATACCATGCCAGCCTATCCCTAAGAGTCTGTAAGGGGTGTCCCACCATACCATGCCAGCCTATCCCTAAGAGTCTGTAAGGGGTGTCCCACCATACCATGCCAGCCTATCCCTAAGAGTCTGTAAGGGGTGTCCCACCATACCATGCCAGCCTATCCCTAAGAGTCTGTAAGGGGTGTCCCACCATACCATGCCAGCCTATCCCTAAGAGTCTGTAAGGGGTGTCCCACCATACCATGCCAGCCTATCCCTAAGAGTCTGTAAGGGGTGTCCCACCATACCATGCCAGCCTATCCCTAAGAGTCTGTAAGGGGTGTCCCACCATACCATGCCAGCCTATCCCTAAGAGTCTGTAAGGGGTGTCCCACCCATACCACGCCAGCCTAACCCTAAGAGTCTGTAAGGGGTGTCCCACCATACCATGCCAGCCTAACCCTAAGAATCTGTAAGGGGTGTCCCACCCATACCATGCCAGCCTATCCCTTAAGAGTCTGTAAGGGGTGTCCCACCCATACCACGCCAGCTTAACCCTAAGAGTCTGTAAGGGGTGTCCCACCCATACCATGCCAGCCTATTCCTAAGAGTCTGTAAGGGGTGACCCACCATACCATGCCAGCCTAACCCTAAGAGTCTGTAAGGGGTGTCCCACCCATACCATGCCAGCCTAACCCTAAGAGTCTGTAAGGGGTGTCCCACCCATACCATGCCAGCCTATCCCTAAGAGTCTGTAAGGGGTGTCCCACCATACCATGCCAGCCTAACCCTTAAGAGTCTGTAAGGGGTGTCCCACCCATACCACGCCAGCCTAACCCTTAAGAGTCTGTAAGGGGTGTCCCACCCATACCACGCCAGCCTATCCCTTAAGAGTCTGTAAGGGGTGTCCCACCCATACCACGCCAGCTTAACCCTAAGAGTCTGTAAGGGGTGTCCCACCCATACCATGCCAGCCTATTCCTAAGAGTCTGTAAGGGGTGACCCACCATACCATGCCAGCCTAACCCTAAGAGTCTGTAAGGGGTGTCCCACCCATACCATGCCAGCCTAACCCTAAGAGTCTGTAAGGGGTGTCCCACCCATACCATGCCAGCCTATCCCTAAGAGTCTGTAAGGGGTGTCCCACCATACCATGCCAGCCTATCCCTAAGAGTCTGTAAGGGGTGTCCCACCATACCATGCCAGCCTATCCCTAAGAGTCTGTAAGGGGTGTCCCACCATACCATGCCAGCCTATCCCTAAGAGTCTGTAAGGGGTGTCCCACCATACCATGCCAGCCTATCCCTAAGAGTCTGTAAGGGGTGTCCCACCATACCATGCCAGCCTATCCCTAAGAGTCTGTAAGGGGTGTCCCACCATACCATGCCAGCCTATCCCTAAGAGTCTGTAAGGGGTGTCCCACCATACCATGCCAGCCTATCCCTAAGAGTCTGTAAGGGGTGTCCCACCCATACCATGCCCGCGTAACCCTAAGAGTCTGTAAGGGGTGTCCCACCATACCATGCCAGCCTATCCCTAAGAGTCTGTAAGGGGTGTCCCACCATACCATGCCAGCCTATCCCTAAGAGTCTGTAAGGGGTGTCCCACCCATACCATGCCCGCGTAACCCTAAGAGTCTGTAAGGGGTGTCCCACCATACCATGCCAGCCTATCCCTAAGAGTCTGTAAGGGGTGTCCCATCCATACCATGCCAGCTTAACCCTAAGAGTCTGTAAGGGGTGTCCCACCATACCATGCCAGCCTATCCCTAAGAGTCTGTAAGGGGTGTCCCACCATACCATGCAAGCCTATCCCTAAGAGTCTGTAAGGGGTGTCCCACCATACCATGCCAGCCTATCCCTAAGAGTCTGTAAGGGGTGTCCCACCATACCATGCCAGCCTATCCCTAAGAGTCTGTAAGGGGTGTCCCACCCATACCATGCCCGCGTAACCCTAAGAGTCTGTAAGGGGTGTCCCACCAATACCATGCCAGCCTATCCCTAAGAATCTGTAAGGGGTGTCCCACCCATACCATACCAGCCTATCCCTAAGAGGCTGTAAGGGGTGTCCCACCATACCATGCCAGCCTATCCCTAAGAGTCTGTAAGGGGTGTCCCACCATACCATGCCAGCCTATCCCTAAGAGTCTGTAAGGGGTGTCCCACCAATACCATGCCAGCCTATCCCTAAGAGTCTGTAAGGGGTGTCCCTCTCATAGCAAGGAACCCTAACCATTAAACGGGTGTCCCACCCATACCATGGCTCCCTGTGCTCCCCAACTGTTATGTTATGCCAACCATTAAGTACCTCAGCTAACACAACCAATATAGACAACAGTGCTTAGAATGAAGGAAGTGACTGTGAGGCTTCACATTCGTTCATGTAGTATTTGCATCAGAGGATTGGAATCTGAATGTTCAACTCTTAATATTCAGGCTATGACAAAGACCCTTGACTAATACCCTGAAACTGAAATGAAGAAATTAATCCAGAAAAAATTGCTTAGTCAGTTGGTGTTCGTGGTCAGCCACATTGACAAAAGTGCTGAGAGCGTCGAAGTAAGATTCTCTTAGCTCAGTCACTAGATTTGGTTTCAAAGAATGACATCTTAGATCTTAAACATCATCTCTATCCTACTGGCTGTGGGTACAATTATTACCCTAGGATACAACCTCTGGTACCTGTGAAACCCTCAGAACACAGCTGGATGACCACTGGAACACTCAACCTGTTGCAGGGTCATTACCTGAGACACCCTCAGAACATGGCTAGACAACCACTGAAACACCAAACCTGTCGCTGGGCCATTATCCTTACATCATGCTAACAAACATCAAGTCAATACCTGTGCAAAGGAACCTCTTCCCAAAAATGCTTTGAAGTACTTTCAAAGAAACACCCTGACTGACCTGAGTGACACTGTAGTGCTACCCAGTCTACCAAGGTAGTTGCTCTCTGCACCATATGGCATCTCAGAAGACTTGACTTCAACAAACATATTCATAATCATACAAACATATTCATAAGCATGAAATTTTTAATTACTACAGAAAACATTTTATGTCTTTTTTAAAATAATGGTTTCCCTGCAATGATCATATATGCTGTCAGTCAGTTTCCCTGGCCTTGTATTCAGCTAGGCACAATTCACAATGCTGTATCAGACAAAAGCACACCAAAGGGAGCTTACTCTTCCACCAAATGTTCTACATTACCTCCCCCTTGTTTACTGTCCAGATAGAAATAACCTCCTCATTGCATTATCAAGCAGAACAAAGGAAACTGATCAACTACATTTGGCTATGTCTCTAGTGTTTTAATAAAAACTATGTCAGAGTTCCAGATAAGGTGCGTATTTTCATATTTTACTCAATAAAAATCACATCTGCTCAATTAATTACAAATCTGGGAGTACAGAAAGCACATAAGAATTACTCAAAACCCAATAGGTCTATAATACCTGGCGTACTTTACTCTATCAACTAAACTGGTTAGCGTATGATAATTCCTCGTGGAGCCCGAACTCTACATCAGTGTTAGCAAATGTGAAGCCATGCCTATATATTCATATGCTATTACAGCCGTAGCCACTGTCTGGAGATGAGTGTAGTAGTCACATGACTTCCATGTTGCCTGTTCAAAAATGGCTGCCAACTACTTGAGAATATAAGAACTACCAGAAAGTTAGATCTATTGAAAACTATTTATGTTTACATATTTAGAAAAAGGAAAATACACTCCTTGTAAAATTCTTTAAACTAGTGGGAGTATACAAAATGCTAGTTAGTCCTTAAGAAATGGAATTACTCCAACATAAACAGACGGATGTAAATACCCAGCTGCTTGAAAAAATATCTGGAGCTCTGCTATATCATGTAAAACTGGGCAAATCCTAACTCACCATCTGAACTCATGAAACAACATGGTCACCTCAAAGAAACATGTCATTATGGGATAAAGGAGGATCTCACCAGGGTGGGGGAGGATGTGTTACCAGGGTCAATCTACATGGTCACCTGTTAGGATCTGTAATCTGGGGAATGATGTGTCACCTGAGAGAATGTGACATCTGGGTGAATCTACATGTTTAAATGAGCGAGGGGGTCACTATCATCTATGAAAATGTATCACCTGGGTGAATCTACATGGTGACCATTGGCAGGAGGTCCCTGTTATCCCAGGAGAAGGATATTTCACCTGGGGTAGGGAGTCCCTGTCGTCATGGGGAAGAATGTGTCAACTGGGGAAAGGGTTCTTGTTATCTGGGTGGAGGTCACCTGGGGTAGGGGGTCCCTTTGATCTAGGGGGAGAATGTGTCAGCTGAGGAGGGAGTCCCTGTCATCTGAGGGGGGGAGGGGGGAAGGGTGTGTCACATAGGGGAGGGACCAATCTCATCTGGGGGAGGGGTGTTAGATGGGGAAGGGGTCCTTGTCATCTGGCGGCAGAATGAGTCATCTGGTTATATCTACATGGTAACCTGGGGAGGGAGTCATCTGAGGGGAGGGTGTCTCATCTTGGGCATGGGTCTCTGTCTTCTGGGGGAGGGTGTGTCAGCAGGGGGAGGGGTACCTGTCATCTGGAAGAATTGTGCGTCAGTTGGGCCAGGGGTCCCTGTCATCTGAGGGGAGGGTGTGTCAGCTGGGGCAGGGGTCCCTGTCTTCTGGGGTGTGTGTTACTTGGTAAAATCTACATGGTAACCTGGGGGAAGGAAAACTTCTCATTTGGGTGGGGTGGGGTGATGGTCCCTCTCATCTGGGGGGAGAATGTGTCACCTGAATTAATCTACAAGGTCACCCAAGGAAGGGTTTCCATCGATGTCATCTGGGAGAGGATGTGTCACCTGAGTAAATCTGCACTATCACCTGAAGTGGGATGAAGATCTCCCACCTTAGAGGTGCTGGTTGGTGGTGGTGTGTGTGTGTCTGTTAGATGTGTCGCCTGAAAGGAGGAGTGGTAGCACCAGAATGGGGAGGGGAATCTGTGATCTGTGGGGTAGATGTGTAAACTAAGAGGGAGGGGTATTTGTCATCTGGGGGTAGACGTGTCACCTGAAGGGGGAAGGGGATCTGTCATGCTGGAGGTAGATGTTTCACCTGAAGAGGGAGGGGATCTGTCATTTGGAGGGATAGATGTGTAACGTGAAAGTGGAGGGGCACGATTTTACCTCGATCAACAAACAATGGGATGCCAACCTCTCAAATTAAAGGGTCCTTGAGGATACTAGGAGGGTCCTGTAAACTAACAGTGTAGAGAAATGTGTGTTTTGACCATTACTTCAGTATGGTGGCTTATTCGGGCCATTGCATTAACACCCTGTAAAATCTGGGTAACACTGCGACAAGTCAATAGTGAGACACGATACTGTGATATAGTGACATGAAATGGTGATATAGTGATATGGCCAAAAGTGAAATAGCGATACAAAGACACGAAAAGATGATAACTCGACACAACATTGAAATAACAAGACACGACATGGCAATGACACGATATGAACTGGTGATAACACGACACGAAACAGCGATATTGCCATGTAGCGATACTGTGAGAACACGAAAAGGAGATAATGCGATATAGAGAGTCAACACAGAAATATCGCAACATGACGACATAAGATATGATGATATAGCAATACTGCGATAAAGCAAAATTGTGATAACACAAAATGGTTACGTGACTTGGCGATACAATTTTGCGATATGACGATAAAGCAATACATTCATCTTTACATCAGTTTGTCTGGCAGGGCCATATGTATGCGTGTGTAATGTGTCCATGTTGTATTTGAATTAGTACGGTAAGAGCTTTAGACAGAAAGCAAACACTTTCTAGGGATTTCATGTAATGATAATACTTGGTATGCAATTGTCATCTTTAATGCATGCACAGCATGCATATGGTGCTGTTGTGTAACTCATCATCTGAATCATCAAAATGCACCAACAACCAAAACATATACAGAAAGAAACACAAATGGTCACCAAAGCACCAAAAAAAGAACATAAAATGGTGGCGTGGTTAATACTATTAAGACATGATCTCTTACCAGGCGGGTACCTTTGGTGTCATATTGCCACTAACTAAAGTACAATGCAACAACATCGACACATCAGAATTATTGCTCCATCCAAAATAGTGCAAAATATTACACTAAATGTAGAAATGTTTGGGTTATTTACTGGTTTTCTGTAAATGGTCATTAGCCATGTTTGATGTTGCCAACATTTTCATAATGTAATATATATTGGCGAACTGTAATACGTAATACATTGTGAACGTGGAACACATGGTTCGATCTAATGAAATTACTGTTTCCTTTCTTCTGAAACAATGCCACCGGCCACTGCCAGGACTCGGGTATCATGTCTCCAAAATGAATGCTTCACTTTAATGTTAAGAACTTGAGAAAACCATCATTTCGGTTTCTTTATCCTTGCAAGTGCCAGTACCAATCTATTTTATTTATTCATATGGTTTAACAGTCACGTTTATACAGTTATATAACCAATAAACATTTTCGAAACTACTAATATGTGGCATAAACTGTATTTATTCAAAATAAAGAAAAGACATCAGAAAGACAATACAGAATCAACAAAAAGGATTGGCAAACAGGTTGAACAAGGCCTATATTGATGCCTCTCCCAAGAGAAAACAACTTAAATGAAATAAGCATGATTAAGAGATTGTGAAAAGGATACATAATTCAAGGAGGCAATTTTCAACACGAACAAAAAGAGTTAGTACTTATGGTTATTTATGAGTTATTTAACCAAACGTTTGGAGTTAATTATGAAATGATAAATGGATTTAAGAAGTAATTCTGTGTCAGTATTGGATACGTTATCTTGGCCATTGAGTATTTCTTCAACAGAGAATCCATTGCTGTAGAAGTACTGGTTATGTCTCATATGACAAAAATTTGATGTGTTTATATGTCCTTCAAATTGGTGTAAATTTAAAATGCTACATCCTAGTCTCAGTTTGAACATTATGATTTGGAAAGAGCCTGTGGCAAAATTAAAGTATTTATAGCTCTGGAAATGACAGTGTAATTAGCAAGATATAACTTAAATTTAGAGAATGATTCGGTCAATTTACAGATTTGTCCAGATTATTTGAGCCTTGTAGGACTGTTGGAAAAGAGAGATTTATAGTGTTATACAAGTCTAGTTAGTTGTTTTTGTTTTGACTGTCTTGAGTATCTCTGGCATCCCGAAGGCAAAAGTGAGTTTTGTGGATCACTTTTTGTGGAGCTTATCTTGTTAAGTACTCTGGTGTTAAGCCATGTACCTTCTTATAAAAAAACATAATTCATGATTCTTTCTTCTTTGAAAGAGAGATGGTTTACTAGTTTCTTCATTTTTTTATGACTGAAACCCTTGACGGTCTCACTTATGGTGCAAAGAGCATCAAGGTGTAATCTTTCTAGTACTAATCCTTGTTCTTGAGTTCACTAATCCCTAATGAAGTCATAGTAGCCAAAGATAGGAAGGATGAATGATATATACAGTTTTTTCTAAGCCGTTTCTCTTTAGTTTATATTTAAGACTCCAAAAGCAATATATTATAGGACTAGTTTTTTTTACTAGATATTTGATTTGCATATCCCATTTACCACTGTTTTGAAATCATAGTCCTACATGTTTATGATAGTCAATTTCCTTCATTTTTACATCATCCGTCATTAAATCTGTTTTTGCACTAGGTATTACCTTTTAGTGAATAACATAACCACTCTCTTTTCGGACTAAACGATACCTGCCATTCATTTCCTCATTCAGATAAATTAGCAATCCCATTGTTCAATATTCTTGCTGCATTAGTGGGTTTACCTAAGTGTATTAATATGTAATGATAGAAAGGAAATACGAATGTTATTAGTAGTTTGGGCTACATCATGAAAATGACCGATCATATCGGGTGAACCAGTTCATGAAAAGTGTACCGCAATATATAGTACTGTGAAGTTCGAATTGCAATATATCGGTTAAGCATTATTATCGCCCATGCCCACAAATTTTTCACTGTTGTTCTTTCAAACGATCATGTAAGCTTCAACCAAAATGAGAAAGTGTTAACTTGCCAAGTAAACAATATATTAAAAATTGCAGTTCAGACATTTTTAGAACTGGGTAAACTGCCATGCCATTTTGGGATGTACATTGTGCATGTCTTTAAGGCCCATAACAAATGGTTTATTAACATCGGTAGTATGTACAAGTGTTGTAACTGAATACACCTATGGGAGTTATTTAAGCACCATCTGAAACTGCGGTGCAATTTTAAAACTTTCGCAAAGCAGAAAATCAAACACAGATGCAGTGGTAGTTCATACAGTAGTGGTTCATACAGCAGTGGTTCATACAGTGGTGGTTCATACAGTAGTGATTCATTCAATCACAACAATTACATTCTTTGAAAATGGTATGACAACTAGATTGGTGGCGTAGTCATGGTGACCATACTTTCGGGCATTGACATCTATGTTTTGTGTGTTTTTTAACACGCGGAATTATGTTGTATCAACGTGTAGTGTTTCCATACATATTTAAATAAAACGTGGGTGGTGCTTCATTAATCATTTTGTGAACATTATCATATCCACATGTTTGCAACTGTTTCTTCCCAAATCGTTTTCCAGAGGCATCATTCTACAAGACCCAGACTTTCATAATCTATAAATATCCGTAGAGATAGATTGAAACTCTTGTACATTAATCATATGCATTACCTTCTATTAACTAGATGTCTCATCTCCAAAATATTTAACATTCCCTACCTTGAACATGTACCTTTCCAGTAAAATTCTCTTGCTCTACATGACAGTGCAGCAATGACCATATTGTATCTTGAAGGGGATCATCAGTCCACTTGACCTGCATTTGTATAACTGGGTCTAGTCCCGTTGAAAAACAGAATTCTATATGTATATTCCCACTTTCAGGCTTCAAGATTAAACTTCCATGGCCAACCTGCCATATGCAGCTGACCTACATTTGGTTTCACTGATGGCCATGATAATAATGGTTAAACCGCGAAGTAAAGATTTTGATATACTACTTTACCTCAACTCAGGATTTTCTTATCTGTAGACCCGTGAAGATTCCAGGGTAGAATAGGCCTTCAGCAACCCGATTGTGTACAGACCGCCACCATATGGCTTGAATATTGCTGAGTGTGGCGTAAAACAAAACTCACTCACTTACTCTTATTTGTAGATACAAGAAGAGAAAGTCTTGTACTAATTTTCGTTTATGATCATATTTTCATTTCTTGATAAGCAATCGCTATTCTTACAAAAAAAACCTTCACATCACATCCGGCAGATCGATCAGGCACCGTATGATTCCAAATCTATTCTGATGAAATCTTATATTCTACAGAGCTTGCATGCCTTGGGACGAGCTATTTCAGTAGAATGGAAGGTTTTACAAATGGGCTTATCTCACCTACTAGATTCTGAAACTGAATCAACTTATCTGCTTCTCCACATTTCACAGACGGAAATGGAGCAATATCGCCATATCACAGTGTCGTTGTATCGACATATCGTAAGGTGATATCGTTATTTCATTTTTGACTGTATCGCTATATTGTGTCGCCATATCACAATGTTTTGTCGTACTATCACTTTGTTGCTATCTCACCCAGATTTTTCAGGAGAATAAAATGATGGCCCAAATCAGCCACCATACTTCAGAGCCTGGAATGAATCATAGATCACGTGGACTGACGAGTGAAATGATGCACGAAACTGCTCTACATGAAACAAACCAAACACATTACAAAGTCCTAGATGTGTTGTAGACACTATGAATAATATGTATTGAGTCCCACTGGACGCAATGAATTTGTCTTCTGTGTCCATTCTCTACATGTGTACGTATTGGACACTTAATTGGATGCACATTTGAGGGGGTCCGTCAAACAGATCTATTTGAACAGATGA